>NC_064638.1:268863004-269169916 GCF_023864345.2 Schistocerca serialis cubense
GAGGTAAAAATTGACACACATGCTTGGAATGACATAGGGTTTTATTAGAACAAAAAAAAGTTCACAAAATGTCCGACAGATAGCGCTGGACAGCAAAACTGCTACCGTGACGGGTGAGAGGTACGCTGAGATGTTACAGAATCGCATCTTCCCCACCCTGGCTGATAAATACCTGCTGGAACGTACGATGTTTATGCAGGATGGCGCTCCACCCCATATTGCTAGACCCGTGAAAGATCTCTTGTGCGCGTCGTTTGGTGATGATCGTGTGCTCAGCCGCCACTTTCGTCACGCTTGGCCTTCCAGGTCCCCAGACCACAGTCCGTGCGATTATTGGTTTTGAGGTTACCGGAAGTCGCAAGTGTATCGTGATCGACCGACATTTCTAGGAATGCTGAAAGCCAACATCCGACGCCAATGCCTCACCATAACTCCGGACATGATTTACAGTGCTGTTCACAACATTATTCCTCGACTACAGCTGTTGTTGAGGAATGATGGTGGACATATTGAGCATTTCCTGTAAGGAACATCATCTTTGCATTGTCTTACTTTGTTATGTTAATTATTGCTATTCTGATCAGATGAAGCGCCATCTGTCGGACAGTTTTGAACTTTTGTTTAAAATTGTTCTGATGAAACCCCATGTCATTCCAAGCATGTGTGTCAATTTGTACCTCTCTATCTACATTATTCCGTGATTTATTCAGTTTTCAAATTTATACTGACTTTTTGATCACCCTGTACTAATGGCATTCAATAAGTAATGCAATGCATTTTTCTTTCGCGGCTAGTTTTTAATCGAAGAAATGCGAGATTTGTTGTGGGATATCATGGAATATTCCTGCTTCAGTTCCTATAGTTTCATGAAATCCCTATAGTTGGCAATGTTGTTCCATAGTCTTCCAATTGGTGTCTGCACCGCAGGTCGTTTCGCTCAGAGAGCTGTCATTTAGTTTCTTTTGGCGGAAAATTACAGCATCGCATCTATTCACAGGCGCTTGTAGAATGTCTACTGAGACCTGGCAGCGAACAAAAGCGCGGTGAGTCGTTGGGCGACGCGTCTGTCGCAACCTATCCGATCTTCCGCGTGGACGTCAGGTGCAAACTGCTGACACTCCTGCAATGTTATCCTCCGAAAAATAGAAGCTCAAAGCCACTCCCTCAGTCATGGCAACGGTCTTCTGGAACACTGAAGGGGTTATTCTGTTTGATTTCGTCCCTCGTGGAGCAACGACCAACTCTAAAATATATTGTGCTACCCACAGGAAATTGAAGAAATGGCTGCCGCATATTTGTCGCCACAAAAACGCAAACGAAATTCTCCATGGCAACCAAGGTCTCACAAAAGCCTGCTAAACCGAGAGGAGCTCACAGTACTTCACTGGACTGTTCTTCCTCATCCACCCTGCAGACCAAATTTCTGCATGGCTGAATAAAAGATGCTCTTCGTGATGAGCATTAGCCTGTGTGCATAATAGGGAGTTTATTGATGTAACAAGATGTTGGCTCGACAATCGTCCGGTAGACTGATACCATGCGGGCATACAGGCTTTCCCTGTATGGCGCCGTAGGGCTATTGCATTGAACGGAGATTACATCAAAAAACAGGTTTTTTTTAGTGGACAAATAACATGGTGATTTGGTATCCTGTATAAAGTCAACCCGCTTACCGAGGAAAATGAGTTGTATCACTGAATGTGGCGCAACTTCCTGAATTTGCTGGTATTGAAATAAAAACTTCCTGATAGGCTTATACTTTCAGATGTCCGAGTACGTAGGAAAATACAAGTAGAACGTAATGTCATTCTTAACGCGTGGAGTGCCAATGGTTTATGCCTCTAGCCACTATCCCATTTTTTATGTTTCACTGTATTTATTTTTTATTTTATTTATTTTTTGATGTGCCAGTCCTTTTAGAATGAAACCACCGATGGTGGTGCAAGAGAGAGACACGGTGGTACACTGAGGTATCTCTACAAATGTAGTACGTTGTAGCAGTCACTATTTAAAGCAACAGCCAGCACAGAGACGGCGCTACGTGATTGTAGGGGACTGTGACATTTGTTTCTTTTTTTTTTTTTTATAGCGGCCATATTGAGGATAGGGATTAAAGTGAAAGTGGGTGTGTCTAAAGATATTGTAACGTAAATTTGAGTTTGTACCAATGCTTCTGCCAGTGGTTTCTCAATAAAACCACTCGTGCAGTACATAGTGTCCAACGAACTTTATTAAATTTTGGCCCGGTTTTGCTTGTTATTTACAACTAAAATTTCTTTTAGCCGTTATGAGCTCATGGACGTCTCTAGGTGTGCGTTTTGCTTTCAGATATATCACATGAAGTGATGGGTGGTTGAGAACTGTAGTGATTCCAATGTGAAACCACCTCGAGAAAACAATTAAGTGTTTGTATGAATGCAGAGTCTCGCGGCGATAACACTGAATAAAATGTTCTCGGGTTTCCAACCGCGTCAGTTGCTTAAAACTACACGAGCTTTTGGCCAAGCACTGCTTGGCCACACCACTTGACAATGGCCAAGGAGTGCTTGGCCGAAAGCTCGTGTAGTTTTAAGCAACTGACGCGGTTGGAAACCCGAGAACATTTTATTCAATTAATTGTTTACTTTTTGCGAATTTCGTGTTACATTCGTCGACTACTATGATAGTAAAGATTAATTATGGCAGAAATTTGAAAAGTATGTGGCTTTTCTAGTGTTGGCGGGCGAGAGAAACGGAACTACATAAAAGTAACTTCGATCGTACCCCAAAAGCATGTTACGACGATCACTATTCTCTACACATAGTGTATCAGAACGACGTTTTTAAAATTTGGTACATTGTAGAGCATGAAATATGAAAAAATAAAGTATCTACAGTCACGACTGGGCTGTTGAAAATCCATGCACTACCCATAAGAGAAGTTACGAAGTGAGATACTTAGACAGTATTTTGGTTTTAATTCTTGGAAATCACCTAATTCGACCTCGCGTCGTACCAGAACGTATCAGTGGTGCATTATATTTGAGCTTTCTGGAGAACGCCCGTACTCCAACGCACTCTAATTGTCGAGCCAGAGCATATCTCACAGACGCGTTCAGGCAGAGAATAATGGGAACTGGGTTAACAGTACCTTTGGCCGGTGCTCTATCCTGAAATCGCCTCTTGATTTTTTCCTCCGGGGTTACGTTATAAGCCTTGCGTACTCAACAACAGAATGAACAGTATTTGAGCTAACTGAGCGTATCTTTAGAGCGTTTGATTCTATCAGATGGAGAGCGGAGCCTGACAAGAAATTAAAACAAAACATAGTCCGTTGTTGCACATTATGTAACGACGATGATAGTCGTCACAGTGAACATTTGCTCTACAGCAATGAAGCCTACCGAAAGCGTAGAAAATGGTCAGTGCTGTAGAAACTTTATTTCAGATTTTCGGTTATCGGTTCCTTACTTGAAAATATTTTCTATTTCATTCTCTACAATTAGACAAAAACCGATTTCGTGCACGCGGGCACCACAGTGTACTGCTTATGTGCTAAAACTACAAAAATATCTGTGCCAAAATTTCGTGCAGCGCTTGTCTTCTATAGAAAATCGAAATAAATGAATTTGGCAACAGAGTACTCAAATGTCCAACTAGTATCTTCATTCGGTACTGGGTGTCTGCAATGCACATTTGTTGTAATTGATAGAGTTTTACTTTCGGAATATTCCAGTTCCAGAGCTCTACTATAAATCTACATGACACTTTTTTATTTTCATTTTAGCCTGCGTGATATGTTTTCTGGTTTCTTAATCGTCATACAATAACTGCAGCGGGTCTTACGCAAAGCTCAAGTAATTATTCAATATTAAAACGGAAATGACAGTTCAGTCGTTTACCACTTTCAAAGACATATTTTGCCTTTAAACATTTACTTTCACCCACTGCACCTCTACATCCTCTCCAGTCCACCCAGAATTCAACTCTCGATCTCGAGTACTGTTTGGCTGATTTGGGGGAGAGAACCAAACAGCGAGGTCAACGGTCCCATAAGAGTAGGGAAGGATGGGGAAGGAAGTCGGTCGTACCCTTTTCAAGGAACCATCCTCGTATTTGCCTGAAGCGATTTAGGGAAATCACGCAAAACTAAATCAGGATGCTGGACCCGGGTTTGAACCACCTTCATCCCGAATGCGAGTCCAGTGTGCTAAACACTGCTCCAGCTCGCTCGGTTAGAGTATTCTAACGCACAAATAACCCTTTGCACTAATTGCACACCATTGTCATGCAGTACTGAAAGGAGGTATGTTTGCACGCTAAAATTCGATGCGTGTTCCAAATCAGTCTCGTTCACGAAAATTAAGCAAAGATTTTATCCCTGCGATAAGTAAAACTTCTACTAACCCGGTGCCTCTGAAACATTTCTAAATGTAAAAAATAAATCTTTCAACACGTTCCTCCAGTACCCGTTGAACAAAGTAAAACTAGTTTTTCGTCATTTACTTGCATGTCCACTGGCTGGATAAAACTCATAGCAGTTATTCGAAAGTAAATGGCGTACTATTGTAAAGCAATATTAAAAAGAAAGAAAACCTCTTAAAAGCTGCAAGTTTCAGAGCTGTTGTCAAGAAATCCAGACAGGTTACATAAGTGAAACTGTGCTGAGAGTTATATCACATATACCAAATTCTGGAAACTAATTGTAGCTTAATACTTAGGCACTCTCTGCTCGACAATTTTTCATGTGTATTGTGCTTCACCAATCATTATGATGACTGTTTATTTAGTTAGTATTTGTATCACGTCATGGCGCGACTATAGTATCACCAGAAGAAAAGTTTATCGGTAATTTTTTCCTTAATTACCAGTACCTTAGAAATTTATTTCGACGAATTAGTTTCGAATATATTAGTAATTTTAATAATGATATCGGTCTTCACACGTCTTCTTTTCTGCTTTATTAATTATATCAAAGAGCATGATTACCTTTCTCAGCCCGTTAAACATATGAAGAAGTGAATTCTAGCTTAAACACAAGCAGCTTAAAATATGGAGTTTGTTATGCATGTCACAGTTCTTACCCATAATTCTTAGTCGATAATACCATGTCTATATGAATATATTCGTTCGTTATTCGATTCTAGATATACTCATCAACTAACTGGTAATCTCCACTTATTAAAGTCTTTCTACAGACTTTTCCATAAATTACAGTTTTCAGTTTTACTCAAGCATGTTGCCTAAATATTTTACAATGACCTCTGCCACACTTTCGATTAAGCCATCGTATTAAGTCCCCAATGCAGAGTGAAAATGAATTTTGGAAACAAAACCTTAATCTGTGGCTTAACCATTCCTCCGCGATATCACTTCATCCAGGAGTGCTACTTCCGCAACTTATGCAGGAGAGCTTCTGTGAAGTGTGGAGGGTGGGAAACGAGGTTATGGTGGAAGTGAAGTTGTGTGGTCGGCTCGTGAGTCGCGTCTGGATAGCTTAATCGATATTGAGGAGGAAAAGCTCAAAAATCTAGATAAAACAGCTACCAACGTCAGTATGCTACGTATTATCCAACCTAGAGCAAGTAGCTGCGATCCTAGGTCTTCATCTTCTACCTTTCACAGATTACGCCTATCAATCAGCTCTCGGCTCTGTTTCGTCTTTTTACTAGACATCCCATGTCCCTTTTTCACTTGGAAATCCTTCTGGAATCCTTCCTTCTTCCATTCATTAAGGACGTCACTTCTGTTCTGTTGTTTATTTTATGTTCCATTTTCTCATTTACTCCAGAAATATTCAGTTCTTCTCTAATATTTTCAGTAGGCATCCTGTTAAACTGTGCACATTTTGCTGCTCCTAATAATTTCACTTCGGCTCCATAATTGGCTACAATCTTTTCGCTTTATAACATAGGTTTCGCTCCCATGCAGCAGAACAGGTGTAGCTGTCACCTTACAGAATTTCTTTGTGAATTCCTTGGTGCAATTTTTAATGTTCTGCCTTAATTTCTTATATATACTAAATCCTTCTTTTTGTTAAAGATGGTTAAAGTGTTGAACTTGTTAGAAAGCCTAATCCTTAATTACAATTTTGTTTCGTACTGGGTATTTACCAAGAAATGCCATTACAATTCTTTCCATTTAAGCTTCGAATATGAATTAACTTTTGTAGTTCCTCTTTAATACAATGTCGTCAGTATGTAATAGTCTATTAATTTATTTATTCTTGTTTACGTGGATCCCTTATGACGTCTTTTGTTTCTGTTTTTGGAAGGTATTGTCTATATAAGTATTAAAAAGAGTAAGCAATGAACTCCTTCCTTTTCTCATGCCTTGGTATGTCAAATTTTTTTCCCAGCTGTAATTGGGAAGTCAAAAATATAAAAGTTCCGTTGCACAGGCTCTTGATGCAGTTTATAAAATGATTTCGGTATCCACGTTTTACCACAATTCCCTACAGCCTCTTTCTACCCAGACTTTGAGATGCTTCTTCAAAATTTATGAAAGCCAATTCGATTTTATGTGAGACTGCTTTCCATTTCTTTTATCACATTTTCTACCTTTGAACACACTCGTTTATTATTAACCTTCGCATGGGCTCTGACAACATCGATGGTGGGTACCCCTACGTCCGAAGCACACACACACACACACACACACACACACACACACACACACACACACAAGCACGCGCGCGCTTGCGCGCGTGCTTGAGTTGAGAGAGAGAGAGAGAGAGAGAGAGAGAGAGAGAGAGAGAGAGAGAGAGAGGCCTCTGCACAGAAAGCCAATAAGATTGGTAAGTTAAATTCTCTTCCTTTCGTATTATTTGCCGCATGTAAACATATTATAGCTTCATGACCGTCTTCTTATGAAGTGCTTTGTGTATCTAAAAGTAGCTCTTCTGTAATATCCCTTAATATATTAATTAATTTATTTTTAGCCAGTGTTGAACATACTGATGCCCTTTTTGAAACATTAACAAAATTTTTGCTGTAAGCCAGTCATTTTAAATACTAGTGTTTAGCCAGCAGGTACTGATCACGTAAAATTCTAGACTTGAGGAATAATCTGCATCATACCAGGTGTAGAATTATGAAACCGAAATTTCCCTATAGATGGTGCTAGCTGTCAGTGTAGAGTCGTGAGACCGCGTCTGCAGCGCCATCTGCTTCCTGTAACGGCTGACCAAGATTGTAAACATACAGTAACCCAAGTTCCCTACATTGGTATCTGTTTCAAACCCGTAAACATGTCGAGTTTTGTGCTTAGGAACTACGATTAGCGGACAGCATTGGTTTTCTGTTATAATTTGAAGAAAACTGCTGCAGAACCACATAAAATGATTGTCGAAGCTTTCTGTGAACATCCTCTTGGGAAAACACAGTGTGGTGGTTCAAAAAATTTAAAAGTGGTCATTTTTGACGTGAAAAACGACGAGCGCGGGAAACCACCGAAAAAGTTCAAACAAAGAATTGCAGACCGTTTTGGATGAAAATGATACTCAAACACGACAGGAACTCGCAGAACCATTGAATGTGACGTACAAAGCCGTTTCTCTTCGGTTGAAAGGATGGGAAAGGTGCAGAAAATGGGAAAATGGGTCCCACATGACCTGAATGAATGACAGAAAACAGATCGAAAGAACCACTTCTGAAGTTCAAAAAAATGGCTGTGAGCACTATGGGACTCAACTTCTGAGGACTTTAGTCCCCTACAACTTAGAACTAGTTAAACCTAACTGACTTAAGGACATCACACACATCCATGCCCAAGGGAGGATTCGAACCTGCGACCGTAGCGGTCGCGCAGTTCCACACTGTAGCGCCTAGAACCGCTGGGCCATTCCACCGGAATACCGAAACAGGCAACAGGAAATCATATTGCTCCATGACGACACCCCATCGCACACAGCAAAACGTGTCAGGGAAACGATCGAGACGTTCAGTTGGGAAATACTAGGGTATGCGGCGTATTATCCAGACTTGGCTCTGTAGTATCATTGCCACAGATACTACTACAACGCCGCGCCAACGCAAGGCTGGCAGCCCGTCGTCTGCCGAGCACAGCGCCAGTTCTGTTTGCGTTGATTCTCTGAGGAGGGCCCGTCAGGCTTAGTCCCTGAGAATATGTTGTGTTAGTTATAGCCGTAGCTGCAGTCCTACAAACTTCTGAAGATAAGTAATTTTCATTGTACTATGTGTTTCTTGAATAATAATCCTTCTCTCTAACAGTGTGCCGCACCGCATATTATTGCAACCTGGACTCCTTCAGTTCCTATCAACTCGGCCTCCTACTTATTTGCATTTAGTAACGAGCTGAAACACCCACGCGTTTTGTGCCTCTAAACAGAGAGACACAATAGGCTCTGACCGATTATCTTCAACACTCCTGGAAATGGAAAAAAGAACACATTGACACCGGTGTGTCAGACCCACCATACTTGCTCCGGACACTGCGAGAGGGCTGTACAAGCAATGATCACACGCACGGCACAGCGGACACACCAGGAACCGCGGTGTTGGCCGTCGAATGGCGCTAGCTGCGCAGCATTTGTGCACCGCCGCCGTCAGTGTCAGCCAGTTTGCCGTGGCATACGGAGCTCCATCGCCATCTTTAACACTGGTAGCATGCCGCGAAAGCGTGGACGTGAACCGTATGTGCAGTTGACGGACTTTGAGCGAGGGCGTATAGTGGGCATGTGGGAGGCCGGGTGGACGTACCTCCGAATTGCTCAACACGTGGGGCGTGAGGTCTCCACAGTACATCGATGTTGTCGCCAGTGGTCGGCGGAAGGTGCACGTGCCCGTCGACCTGGGACCGGACCGCAGCGACGCACGGATGCACGCCAAGACCGTAGGATCCTACGCAGTGCCGTAGGGGACCGCACCGCCACTTCCCAGCAAATTAGGGACACTGTTGCTCCTGGGGTATCGGCGAGGACCATTCGCAACCGTCTACATGAAGCTGGGCTACGGTCCCGTACACCGTTAGGCCGTCTTCCGCTCACGCCCCAACATCGTGCAGCCCGCCTCCAGTGGTGTCGCGACAGGCGTGAATGGAGGGACGAATGGAGACGTGTCGTCTTCAGCGATGAGAGTCGCTTCTGCCTTGGTGCCAATGATGGTCGTATGCGTGTTTGGCGCCTTGCAGGTGAGCGCCACAATCAGGACTGCATACGACCGAGGCACACAGGGCCAACACCCGGCATCATGGTGTGGGGAGCGATGTCCTACACTGGCCGTACACCACTGGTGATCGTCGAGGGGACACTGAATAGTGCACGGTACATCCAAACCGTCATCGAACCCATCGTTCTACCATTCCTAGACCGGCAAGGGAACTTGCTGTTCCAACAGGACAATGCACGTCCGCATGTATCCCGTGCCACCCAACGTGCTCTAGAAGGTGTAAGTCAACTACCCTGGCCAGCAAGATCTCCGGATCTGTCCCCCATTGAGCATGTTTGGGACTGGATGAAGCGTCGTCTCACGCGGTCTGCACGTCCAGCACGAACGCTGGTCTAACTGAGGCGCCAGGTGGAAATGGCATGGCAAGCTGTTCCACAGGACTACATCCAGCATCTCTACGATCGTCTCCATGGGAGAACAGCAACCTGCATTGCTGCGAAAGGTGGATATACACTGTACTAGTGCCGACATTGTGCATGCTCTGTTGCCTGTGTCTATGTGCCTGTGGTTCTGTCAGTGTGATCATGTGATGTATCTGACCCCAGGAATGTGTCAATAAAGTTTCCCCTTCCTGGGACAACGAAATCACGGTGTTCTTATTTCAGTTTCCAGGAGTGTATTTGCATCACTGGGACACGCTTTCAATAAACAACGCTTCAGCTGTTATGAAAATGTACGAAAATCACTCGCCGACTGACTCGCTTCAAAAGAAGAACTGTTTTTTGGCGTGGCAGTCATAAGCTGCCGCAGAGGTGGGAGAAATGTATGAACAGCTGTGGAGATTATTTTGCACAAAATATTTTTTACCAGTTTCCAACAACAGACTTGTAACTACTGCAACCAATTTCGGCTTCATACTTCTACACCTGGTACCTGTACCTGAAAACTACGTGACACAAATACTTTCGTGAGGCGTGGCAATTCTGAAGGTTCAACTTGTTCACATCGCCCTCTCTCAACACAGTCACTTTGCGTGTTAATGTGTATTGAAGTTGAGAAGTCAGAACCAGCACCAATGATAATATTTATCGAATAAACGAGCGACATTCTCCGACCAGCCCCGAAAGTCCATAGTTTTTACTGCTGATGACGAAGCCGAAAACAACCGTAGAAACGCAGGGGGTCTATTGGTAATATTGCGGCCTGTAAACCGAGGAGATTATATGCAGACGTGCCACTGCAAAAGATTCAGAGGAAGAATAAGATTTGCGGCACTGTGGAGTGAAGATTCAAGGACGTTCAGCGTATTTATGAGGTAAAAACACATGAAAAGTGGGTCGCAGAAGGAAAACCGTTTCTGCGCAGCGACTCCGTCCTCACGAGCAACGCCGTCCACCTACATCCTTGAAGGCATTTGGGGCCATCTCGAGGATTAGCGCGCGGCGGAAGCCGCAGTGGGCGGCGGTATGAATATTTACGAGTGTTTTGCGCTGCCGGCTCGTTACGGGTGGGGGCGCCGCAGCAAAACAGCGGCGAGGCCTGTGACCGGCCTAATGCCTTGGGAGGCTGCAGCAGCAGAGACGAGCGCGGCTGGGTGCGCCTTCTTTCTCGAGGGGCCGGTGTCTGCAGGCCGGAGTTGCCGTCTCCAGAAGAGGTGTCTCCACGAGCTCTGGTTCACTTACACCGATCGTAAAGTAGCATCGATTCCTTACTACAGGGTGGGTAAATAAGACTGTCACGAAAAATGCACTCTTCTGCAAAACCTAAGAAAGAGGTAGAAGATAAATTCTAATATTATGAATCTTAACGACCAAAGGTAGCGGTTTTTAAGATAATCGTAACAAATGTTGCAACATACAACCTGTTATGATGAGGACGAACGAGTCGTCGCCAATGTTGACTGGTGTCCAATGGTAAATGGTTCAAATGGCTCTGAGCACTATGGGACTCAACATCTGAGCTCATCAGTCCCCTAGAACTTAGAACTACTTAAACCTAACTAACCTAAGGACGTCACACACATCCATGCCCGAGGCAGGATTCGAACCTGTGACCGTAGCAGTCGCGCGGTTTCGGACTGAAGCGCCTAGAACCGCTCGGCCACCGCGACCTCCGCCAATGCTAAATAGAAACATGTAAATCACAGCAGGTTTGTTAGTAACGTCCGTAAGGTGCTGGCTGCAGGGTCTGGATCTGCAACGACTAAAATAATTAGAAGTCGTTGGTAAAAGTAATACATATTGTACTTAACTGTTTGTACAGGATTATTCTTGGCTGCATACGTATAGCTCACTTAGGCCATACGTTACTAAGCGCATTGTTAGAGGTTGCTTCCTATCAGCTGAAGGTTATGCTACTTTACTACTTGACGGCTCGAGCAAGAGTGCACGAGAGCTCGCTAGAAACCTGGTACAAGCCGCGGCGGGCGCTAGCGGCGCTGGTCGCGACTCGCGGGTACAACGATACTAATACGGACCGCGGTCGATAACTGCAACCCCAAACAAGTGTGGTATCGAACATTGATACCACACAACCATTGATATTGGGAACACAATTCACTGCAACGCGTTCGGGAGTCAATATCCCATGATCTACATCTACATTTATACTCCGCAAGCCACCCAACGATGTGTGGCGGAGGGCACTTTACGTGCCACTGTCATTACCTCCCTTTCAGGTTCCAGTCACGTATAGTTTGCGGGAAGAAAGACTGCCGGATAGCCTCCGTGCGCGCTCGAATCTCTCTAATTTTATATTCGTGATCTCCTCGGAAGTTATAAGTAGGGGGAAGCAATATATTCGATACCTCGTCCAGAAACGCACCCTCTCGAAACCTGGACAGCAAGCTACACCCCGATGCAGAGCGCCTCTCTTGCAGAGTCTTCGTAACGCTATCACGCTTACCAAATAACTCTGTGACAAAACGTGCCGCTCTTCTTTGGATCTTCTCTATCTCCTTCGTCAACCGGATCTGGTACGGATCCCACACTGATGAGCAATACTCAAGTATAGGTCGAACGAGTGTTTTGTAAGCAATCTAAGTTAATACTACGTAAAACGTACTTCAAATGCACTCAAGGTCAAAATATAAAAACAAATAAAGCTATTCGGATTTGAATTCTTCGTCTTTCTTTAGAATATGGCAGCACCACATAACCTTCTCCTCTTTTCCATGTTACCGCACTTTGTCCAAAGCATTCATTTCGTAAGGCGATAAGCACCGTTTAGATCAGCTGCCTCTCTGTCCACCACTAGTTCGCAAACATGTGTGAGTCTCTGACAGACTGCACTGAGTACAGTTGCGCTCTACCAAAACCATGGTTCGGTAGTTTTGGTACGCTACATAAATGACGTTGTAAACTGTAGAATTACTGGTAGTATTGGCAAAATTGGTAGGGAAAGAAACATGAATATGAAAGAGAATATATGAGAGCCGACCTCTCCTCTTCGTTTTTTTTTGTTTGTTTGGTTATCTGATTTGAACATAATTACACCGAAGCGCTAAAGAAACTGGTATGGGCATACGTATTCAAATACAGTGGTATGTAAACAGGCAGAATGTGGATCTGCGGTCAGCAACGCTTGTAATTGACAATAAGTGTCTGCCGCAGTTTTTGGATCGGTTATTGCTGCTACAATGGCAGGTTATGAAGATGTAAGTGAGTTTGAACATGGTGTCATAGATGCCGCTCGAGCGATGGGACGCAACATCCCCGAGGTAGCGATGAAGATGGCATTTTTCCGTACGACCACTTCACGAGTGTATCTTGAAAATCAGGAATCTGGTAAAACAGCAAATATCCGACATCGCTGTGCCCGAAAATGAATTCTGCAAGAACGGGAGCAACTACCACTGAAGAGAATCGTTCAACGTGACAGGAGTGCAACCATTCTCCAAATTACTGCAAATTTCAATGCTGGGCAATAATAAGTATCATCGTGCGAACCATTCAATGAATCATCATCGATATGAACTATTAGAGCCGAAGGCCTACTCGTGTACTCTTGATGACTGCACTACACAAAGCTTTACGCCTCGCCTGGACCCGTCAACACTGACATTGATGACTGGTAACATGTTGTCAGCTCGGACGAGTCTCGTTTCAAATTTTACCGAGCGGATGGACGTGTGCGGGTGTGGAGACAACCTCAGGAATCCATGGACCCTGCATGTCGGCAGAGGACTGTTCAAGCTGGTGGAGGATTTGTAGTGCTGTGGGGCGCATGCATTTGGAGTTTTATGGGACCCCTGATACGTCTAGATACTAATCTGACTGGTGACACGAACATAAGCATCCTGTCTGATCACCTGCATCCATCCATGCCCATTGTGCATTCTGACGGACTTGGGCAAGTCCAGCAGGACAATGCGACACTCCACACGTCCAGAATTGCTATACAGTGGCTCCAGAAAAACTCTTCCGTGTTTAAACACTTCCGCTGTCCACCAAATTCCTTACGCATGAACGTTATTGAGCATATCTGGGACACCTTGCAACGTGTTGCTCAGAAGAGACCTCCACCCCCTCGTACTCTTACGGATTAATGGACAGCCGTGCAGATTTCATGGTGTCAGTTACCCCTAGCACTACTTCAGACATTAGTAGCGCCCATGCCATCTCGCGTTGTGGCACTTCTGCTTGCTCACTGGGACGCTACACGATATTAGGCAGGTGTACCAGTTTCTTTGGCTCTTGAGTTTGGAATCGCATTACATTCAGTGTTAGCCCAGTACGTATTTTGTATCCTTGCTGGATAGAGATCGGATTACATAAGCAATAGAAATTAGTTGACTGTTTGACTTTTGCACTTTTATGTAACTAAGATGATGCAGTTCTAGTTTACATGCTGTTGTTATTTTGTACTCAACGTAAAGTTCTTCATCATGATCAAAGGCAAAAATTTCATTTTATTATTGATAAATGCGAACGTTGTACATGAATAACAGAAAAATGTTTTACATAAGTTGGATGAAGTACTGAAGCAATGTTTGATATAGTTTTGTTTTACAGTTTTTTATTTTACGTTTTTGTTGAGGAAATTATGTTTCTGGGTCGTTTGTTGTTGTGGTCTCCAGTCCAGAGACTGTTTTGATGCAGCTCTCCATGCTACTTTATTCTCTACAAGCTACTTCATATCTGAGAAACTAGTGCAATCTGCATCCTTCAGAATCTGCTTAGTTTTCTGGCTAAATACGATAAATCTGTTTCTTTTGCTACTACATCCATTTATTTCTCGTTACAAATGAATCTGAATTAAACACTGATAATTTCCGTTATGCTCTAAATGGTGTTTAGTCTTAAGTAAGAGACAAGAGGATAACTAATTAGAACAAAACTGTCCCAAAGGTTACGCAGCCCTTTGTATCTCCTCACTGAGTTCCTAGACCGTTCACCGCTTCCGGTGTTTTGGGGGAATCTTGTAAGACACTGCAAAAAAAGCGATCGTTATGAGGTAATGCCCGATATATACGGAACAGATCCAACGACTAGGTGATGCGGGTATGACCTTAATTGACAAAAGCTACTAGTAAACCTACAGTAGCCTACTTTTGTCTATGGTAGCCGGCGGCAGCCTACAATAGTTTGACATATCTAGAACTGAGCTAACACATGAAGGACTTATTTCAGTAGTGATACAAGTCCATTTTTGTTCATTCTGAGATACAGAGTCCTAAAGTTAAAAGAGCACTGAAAAATCTGCTGTTGAGATACCAGAAATATTCAAATATGTATACCTCAATATTTCTGGTATCTCAACTGCAGATTTTTCAGGGCTCTTTTAACTTTAGGACTCTGTACCTCAGAATGAACAAAAATGGACTTGTACCACTATTGAAATAAGCCCTTCATATTAGCCATTCAATAGCATTTCATAGATGCTACAAATGGCATGGAGAGACATCGTATCAATGATTACGCGACGAACGCCGACCTTAAAAAAATATCTACAAAAGCACTGAAGAAAACGTCACCAGTTTGTATTTTAAGTATACTATCAAACTTAACCCGCTCGATTGGTATTCCGAATTTCTCAAACAGGCCGAATTTCTTTCCTTTCTTATCCACATGTGTCACCTAAGGCCGTGTCCTAAGTGAGCGATTTGTGTAAATGTATGAAATAAAAAATATTAGGGAAAAGTTTGGTGCACCTCCTTTTCTGTTCATGATTTCGAGCATCATTCAAAGGCACGTAGAAAGTTTCCCTGCTCTATTTTTTTCTTTTACACAAATCATTTCATAAAATATTTCACAGACTCCTTTAATTTTTTATTTTCAAGTTTTATTCGGAAACAGATGAAGTTTGCGGCACTTCATGTACATAGTTTGGCAGCAGGTTTCCGGGAATATTTCAATTTTCCTTCAACTCATTAATTAAGTTTTCCTTAATTACCCTGATTACTTTCAAGTAGTTAAATATTTTCATACAAAACTAGACCTCATGCTGGTCACTTTGATACCCCGTTTGCCTTTTTCTCTCTCTTTGTTTGGCTATCAAAATTCGGACAAAACCTCATTGTGTAATTTATAGGGAATTTGTTTTCGCTCTGCTCACTCGTTTACAAAAATTTATCAAGTATTAATCATACGATAAAATAGTCGTTTCTGCGTGCTGACATTTCCAAGAATCGTGGTTTGGAAAACTTGAACTGTTCATGAGATACGATAATTCTTACGACCACTTGATTCCCGAAGCGCAGGAAAGGTTCGGACGCGCCGCGAGCGACCTGTCCGCGGATAAAGCAACCAATATCTCATAAATGACAAGAGATACACAATAATGTATGTCTTTAAATGAAAGACTACGTAATGTGATTTTATCTCTGCACATTCTTAAAAATTTCGCGCAGCTATGTAATCAATTTCGTGCAGCACAGTAACTATTGCGAATAACGAAAATAAATTCAGACCTTTACCGAGCAAAGATATGGACTTGCAATACCAAGTGTCCCACACGCACGTCCAACCTGGTTTAAGGAATGACTAGCGGAAATAAAAGTTGCTACACGGAGCAATGACAACCAAAAGTTCCACCACCGAATGGCTCACCATTTGAAGTCAGTCTAGGAGCTCGCTGTTAACATGCAGCCGCGCGGGATTAGCCGAGCGGTCTGAGGCGCTGCAGTCAGGGACTGTACGGCTGGTCCCGGAGGAGGTTCGAGTCCTCCGTCGGGCATGGGTGTGTGTGTTTATCCTTAGAATAATTTAGGTTAAGTAGTGTGTAAGCTTAGGGACTGATGACCTTAGCAGTTAAGTCCCATAAGATTTCACACACATTTGAACATTTATTTTAACATCCAAGCCAGGGTAAACAACCCACGCTCGCCTCAGTATTCGAGATAGAAACGACTTTTAAGTAGAGCCTATGTTGACCGCTGACTGATTCCGCACTCCAGTTCCGCTCGCCCCCAGACCCAGGCGCTGGAATGACAACACTGTGCGTCCTCGCAGTACACCAAGTGCCGACTGACTAGTCGTGATGCTCCGTGCGCTGTCTTCCCTCTGTCACTGCCCCCGACCGAGTCTCACCTCGCGAGCCGCCGCCGTCCTAAATAGAGTGCGCTAGCCAACCACGACGCCGCAAAGCGCGTAACTTCGACAGAGAAACTACACGGTGGAGAGAATCGTAGGAAGTCACGGTTCACTGCACTTCTCGGATGAGAGCAGATTCAGTGTAAGTAGTGATTCCGTATGTACTCTCATAAAGCGAGAGTAGGAAGTGTTTTGGTTGGCAGGAGAGCCAACACCGTGTTACTAGAGGAGGCCGAAAGGCACGCGTTTTAGCTCACGCAGGCTGGCGTGAGGTCTGTAACAGGACAAGGAAACTAGAATTTAGAAAAACGGACGTAGCTGGTGGAATACTTTAATCCGTTAATGAAGAACGTCGGTCTTGCCGGTACATGATTCACAATATCAATGGTAACTGATAATGGCGCCTTGCTAGGTCGTAGCAAATGACGTAGCTGAAGGCTATGCTAACTACCGTCTCGGCAAATGAGAGCGTATTTTGTCAGTGAACCATCGCTAGCAAAGTCGGTTGTACAACTGGGGCGAGTGCTAGGAAGTCTCTCTAGACCTGCCGTGTGGCGGCGCTCGGTCTGCAATCACTCATAGTGGCGACACGCGGGTCCGACGTATACTAACGGACCGCGGCCGATTTAAAGACTAGCACCTAGCAAGTGTGGTGTCTGGCGGTGACACGACAGGGAGCACGTAATGCACCCATGATCATCGTAGAACATGGTCGTTTTGGTGGTCCATGCGTTACGCTGTGCGGAGACGAAGCTATGAACATGGTACACTCAACCGATCAAAGTTACTGTGCTTGTTTTCCTTTCCCCTGTGTGTCCTTTTAGGAGTCCACTCGGCCCTGACTTCATTTTTACGGATGACAGCCCGCGACCGCACTGAATAGCACATGGCGGAGGAGCTCTTGGAAAGAGAGCATACTCGGCGAATGGACTGGTCTCTCCGTTCCCCTAACTTAAATCGAGTCTAGCATGGATGGGACAAGTTGCGGAAACGTACCGCACCACGTCCACATGCATAAACTCCCATCCAGCGCTTTGTCAACCGCAGTGGTAGAGGAAGGGTACGCTCTACTACCCGAAGGATCTAGCAGAGAGGCTCTGCTGTCGGTTGTGATCACATACGCTATTAAGAACCGTGTTACTCCTTTTTTACTGTCTAGGGGGCAGACATAAAACGCAGTGACTATAATGCAACTGTCGCCTTTGAATTAAAGTGTTACTTCGTGTCACTGCGTATCTATTTTGAGTTACATACTGTACTGTACTGTAGCCATTCATATTATGTATTATTCAAGTATCATAGAGACATGATACTTAGCAGTGACACATCATTCTCAATCTACTTTCGTCCGTATGTTTTGGACATCGGTGTATTTCACGCATTTAAGATAAGCGATCCAACCTACATCGTACGCATCCGGAGCGGATAGTATGATTTCGGTAGTCTCCTTATCGTAAAAACACGTTTCTTGTCACATCAGGTAGATGGTCATGTACGTATTCGCCGTCAACTGGGCGAAGGGCTAGTCCCAACATAAACCGCCCACCGACGTATGTCGTTGGGATCACTATTATTGTATATGGAACATTCACTAGGACTTCTAGGGGATCTGTATTAGTAACCGATGCCACCACCACAGCTCTGCAATACGTGAGTGATATTGTGGACTCCCTGCATTTCTTCGAATTCAATGTCTTTCCTGAAGGCAACGGCAATCTCCAGCAAGGTGGCTGTCCGTGTCACGATGCCAGAATAGTGCAACTGTGGTCTGAGGAGCAAGAATGAGCATCCACGTTGTTGTCTTAGTAAATTCTCCTGATATGAGTACTACGCAGCACATCTGATAGCTATTGAGCGTCAACTCCGCTCCCTCAGTCCACTGATCTACAATTTACGGGGAATCCGTGACCTGTGCATAGGCATCTGGTGCCACGTGCTTTCCGAAACTTACCAAGGGCTTCATCGCAGAACCTCCGCCGTATTGCGTTGCAAGGGTGAATCAACGTGCTATTATACAGGTCGACATGATGTTTTGCCTCATACGTGTGCATGCGCCACGGTGTAAGGTAAACACATTTTCGGAGACCCCATATTTCACGTTTTTACTGATGCACTGATGATCGAAATTCTGAGAATGTAAGTGAATATATTAATTCCCAACTGTATTTAGTGCCCCTCTGATAATACGAGGGTTATTCCGAATGTAAGATCCGAATCGCCACAGCTAATCGAGTATAATGTGAACGTTGAAACGCGCAGGCGCACCGACTCTCAGCATGGCTCGCTCGTCAAACGACGCCATTTGTATTGGTGTTGTTGCA
This sequence comes from Schistocerca serialis cubense, assembly GCF_023864345.2. Taxonomy (NCBI): domain Eukaryota; kingdom Metazoa; phylum Arthropoda; class Insecta; order Orthoptera; family Acrididae; genus Schistocerca; species Schistocerca serialis. The sequence goes on from NC_064638.1 coordinate 268,881,965, forward strand.
GTGTGCTGTTTACAGTGTCAACCCGCCGACTGTGAAATACGGTCAGTGGTTCGTGCCTTTGACAGCCAGAAACTTTGCAGCAGTGAATATTCATCAACAGGTAAGTGTGGTGTACGGCCCCATTTGCAGTGAGTGACAGAGTTTTTAAGGATGTGCGGAGTCGGCCGCTGTGACCGAGGGGTTCTAGGCGCTTCAGTCCGGAACCGCGCTTCTCCTACGGTCTCAGGTTCGAATCCTGCCTCGGGCATGGATGTGTGTGGTGTCCTTAGGTTAGTTAGGTTTAAGTAGTTCTAAGTCTAGGAGACTGATGACCTCAGATGTTAAGTCCCATAGTGCTTAGAGCCATTTGAACCATTTGAAGTATGGGCGGGAAAATGTCCATGAAGAACCACGATAAGCACGACCATCAGTGATCTCAGAAAATTTGGTCAAAACCGTAGAAGTCACGCTGGGTAGCCGCGTGGTTTCAGGTGCCTTACCATGGTTTGCGCGTTTCCTCCCGTCGGAGGTTCCAGTCCTTCCTCGGACATGGGTGTGTGTGTGTGTGTGTGTGTGTGTGTGTGTGTGTGTGTGTGTGTGTATGTGTGTGTGTGTGTGTGTGTGTGGGTGGGTGGGTGGGTGTGTGTGTGTGTATGTGTGGGGGGGGGGTGGATGTGTGTGTGTGTTTATGTGCTGTCCTTCGCGTAAGTTAGTTAGATGAAGTAGTGTATAAGCTTAGGGACGCGATGACCTCACCAGTTTGGTCACACAGGAAGTTTAAAAAATAAATAAATAAATAGAACGTAGACGAAAAGATTCGTGAAGACCGGTGATTTGTTATTTCAATTTTATCAATGGATTCACCGAGTATGAGTAGAACAACTTTGCACGAAAATGTCTCTGTAAAGTTGCAATATGGCAAATTGTGGGCACGTTGCGCTTCCAGGCTGCTTACTAAGTAACACAAAATGATAAGAAGGATCTGTGCTCTTCATTTCTTGAACCGATATCATAAGCAAGGTGATCATCTTGTAGACAATATTGTCACAAGAGACGTGATATTGGTTTCTCACATGACCCCAGCATCTCAACTTCAATGGAATGGCGGCGCTTGACGTCACCAGTCAAACTGAAGGCCAAGCAGAGAATGTCAACACGCATTGTAATGGCACCCGTGTTTTGGGATAAACATGAAATGGTCAAAAAAAAAAAAAAACCATGGAATGTGGTTAGTCGTGCTTATACAGAAAGGGACCACTATAAACGTAGCTTCTTACTTCTCTACCCTGACTAAACTTCGACGTGCAATACAAAAGAAGCGACGCGGCCTCCTGGAGTTTTGTTGCTGCATGACAATGCCAGACTGCATTTTGACCTTCACATCCAAAACCTGAGCAGACTTTTGGAATGAGAACAGGTTGTCCAGTCACCATACAGTCCACACATCGCCAAACAATTTTCCCTTGCTACCCGACCTACAGGAGTTTCTCGGTGGCAAGTGCTTCGCAACAGATGGCGAGATGAAAGAAGCGGATGAAGACTTACTATCCTCACAGGGGGCAGACGCCTATAGACTTACAGCAAAGAAAATAAACTCTCCTGGAATTGCACATCCCTGACGATAACGTGAAGACCGAATGTTTTGTTGCTGTCAGACCCTGCGGGTTGTTCACGTGATCACAGCGTGCAGCGCAGGTAGACGCAGCCGATGGAAGGGACGCTGTGTCACTGTGAGTCGGAGGTTAGTAGCGAAGGGATTTACGACTGATGTCGGAATAGTGCGTGCTAATTATTGGTTAACAGAGTGTCTTGAATAGAACGTCGAGGATAGAATGTATTACAAGCAAAAGACGTATTACTAGTAAGATAATGAAACAAGAACGGAAGTGGTGTCAACGTTCGACGAAATGTCTAAAAAGTTTAATTGAGGTTGTGCAATCGGTACCTCTCGTACATTAACAGTTAGTGTCGAAAAATCAAAATGAACAGTAACAATAATTAAATCTTTTCCCACAAAACATCACCACGAAGAAAATGACGCACTCAGCGGTGCACGCCGTTGCGGGTAATACAGAGTACATTATTGGCATGCCTCGGAAACCATGCCTTCAGGCGTAGATCGATCACGACACCCTTTTTTACACAAAGACGATGGGATTCAGCGCTCTAAAATAAATATTGCATGCCGCAAATTCTCTCACTAACATTTGCAGTCAGATTAGACCATACAATAATAAAATCATTGCACAAATGAAACGTAAAAAATTGATATTTACAGTTCTTACACCACAGAGTACGCAATTAACTCGAAAATGGCTCTGACCACTATAGGACTTAACATGGTTCAAATGGCTCTGAGCACTATGGGACTCAACTGCGGAGGTCATTAGTCCCCTAGAACTTAGAACTGGTTAAACCTAACTAATCTAAGGACATCACAAACATCCATGCCCGAGGCAGGATTCGAACCTGCGATCGTAGCGGTCTTGCGGTTCCAGACTGCAGCGCCTTTAACCGCACGGCCACTTCGGCCGGCAGACTTAACATCTGAGGTCATCAGTCCCCTAGAACTTAGAACTACTAAAACGTAACTAACCTAAGGACATCACACACATCCATGCCCGAGGCAGGATTCGAACCTGCAACCGTAGCGGTCGCGCGGTTCCAGACTGAAGCGCCTAGAACCGCTCGGCCACCTCGGCCGGCTCAGAATTAACTACACAGAATAGAAGTAGTAATTGTACATAGCAGAATCGTATTCGTAGCATAATTTCCATGTAGGTGTATTCCGTCTTTACAACTAAATGAAAGGCAGTTTGGTTTCCACATGTTTGTTCTATGTACGTAATAAATGTGTTATATGGTAAGTTCAAATAGGTAAAGATTAGAAACAACTTTAGCAGCACAGATATCGTGAGGTTAATTTATCATTTGGTATTACTTACGATTTCTGATGTTACTCTGTGTGTGCCTGTAGCTGTATTTACTAGGTATGCCGATTCTCGGCGTTTTTTCGACGACATTTATTTCAAGACGTCACCTCCCCTCTTCATTGGGCATTGAATATGTGTGTTCCAGTGTGTATTGTTGCCAACTGTCGTGATGTATTCATCCTTGGTCTTTTGTTTGTGTTTAGATGCGTGTATAGGGTTTGATATTTGCTCATTTCTTGTGCGTGTGTGTATTTTTATGAGATAGGTTAATTTACTAATTAGTCTGGTTTTATTTTACATCTCTGTTTGTTATTGTTTTAGTGGCTAACATGATCAGTGTGTTATTATTTATAGTTACCTCATCATCAATTACTTTCTTGTTCAGTGCAAGGGCTCTTTGTACATGAAAGGTTTCCAGTAATGTATGGAGTTTCTTGTTTTATTAATTGACTCTAATAATTTTCATGTCCTGTTACATATTGGATGGTTTATTATCATTTATTACCATTTTTACCAGATGCCCATGCTTCCAGCTTCTTATAAGTCCTTTATACCTAGTTTTGAAATTTCTGCCTGTCAGTGATTCGCATTCTTGATATTCTAACTGCTACATACATGCTCTTCGTATGTATCTGGTTTATCTATTGCTATTTGCCAATGCGACTGGATAGTGTTTCTTGCTCTGTAAACAATATGAAATGCTTGGTTACTTAGTATATTTGCTAATCTGTGTGTTGATTTGTGTTGGTAAGTTGAAGAGCGCTTTCTGTTAGTCATGCAGTAAGTGTGTTACTGGTCACTGGAGGTGTTTCACAAATAAAAGAAAAGAGTCGCAAATGGTAAAAAACAGACTTCCTTTCATTTAGTTGCAAAGACGGAATAAACCTCCACGAATTTTGAAGGAGCTAAGGAACGGAAGAAAACGGATGGAACGGTGACTACAGCTTTTTGTCTACATTTTGTGTTGCACAGGAGAAAATACACTTGTCGTTACAGTGGAGAATTCTTTACGTTACTGCAGGAGAAGCTCGTGAGAATACTATAACACATGTAATATTAGTTCAGTTTATTATAACATGTCACCGTTCGGATCTGCTAAACGCTGTTGGCAAGTGGGGTGTATTCAGCCCTTGCGAGGCCAAATGAGGAGCTACTTGAATGAGGAAAAGCGGCTCCGGTCACGAAAACTGAGAACGGCCACGAGAGCGGTGTGCTGACTTCATGTCCGTCCATATACGTACAAAATGACGCTTATTGGCAGATGATGACACGGCGGTCGGTCGGTGTCGTTGGCTCGTACAAGTCCAGTTCAGACATACTTTAGTACAACACAGTCAAGATGAATTACTTAAGTTTGTATTCGGGAGGACGACGGTTCAATCCCACGTCCGGTCATCCTGATTTAGGTTTTCCGTGATTTCTCTAAATCGCTCCAGGCAAATGCCGGGATGGTTCCTTTCAAAGGGCACGGCCGACTTCCTTCCCCCTCCTACCCTAATCCGATGAGACCGATGACCTCGCTGTCTGGTCTCCTTCCCCAAAACAACCAACCAACTTAAGTTTGTACAATCCAGTTCCACAAGATCTCACGAGTATTTATAACTGCAACTGAACATTAACATACACTACTGGCCAAAAAAATTGCTACACCAAGAAGAAATGCAGATGGTAAATGGGTATTCATTGGACAAATATATTATACTAGAACTAACATGTGATCACATTTTCACGCAATTTGGGTGCATAGATCCTGAGAAATAAGTACCCAGAACAACGACCTCTGGCCGTAATAACGGCCTTGATACGCATGGGCATTGAGTCAAACAGAGCTTGGACGGCGTGTACAGGTACAGCTGCCCATGCAGCTTCAACACGATACCACAGTTCATCAAGAGTAGTGCCTGGCGCATCGATACGAGCCAGTTGCTCGGCCACCATTGACCAAACGTTTTCAATTGGTGAGAGATCTGGAGAATGTGCCGGCCAGGGCAACAGTCGAACATTTTCTGTATCCAGAAAGGACCCTACAGGACTTGCAACAATCGGTCGTGCATTATCCTGCTGAAATGTAGGGTTTCGCAGGGATCGAATGAAGGGTAGAACCATGGGTCGTAACACATCTGAAATGTAACGTCCACTGTTCAAAGTGCCGTCAATGCGAACAAGAGGTGACCGAGACGTGTAAACAATGGCACCCCATACCATCACGCCGGGTGATACGCTAGTATGGCGATGACGAATAGACGCTTCCAATGTGCGTTCACAACGATGTCGCCAAACACGCATGCGACCATCGTGATGCTGTAAACAGAACTTCGAGTCATCCGAAAAAATGACGTTTTGCCACTCGTGCACCCAGGTTCGTCATTGAGTACACCATCGTAGGCGCTCCTGTCTGTGATGCAGCGTCAAGGGTAGCCGCAGCCATGGTCTCCGAGCTGATAGTTCATGCTGCTGCAAACGTCGTCGAACTGTTCGTGCATATGGTTGTTGTTTTGCAAACGTCCCCATCTGTTGACTCGGGGATCGAGACGTGGCTGCACGATCCGTTACAGCCAAGCCGATAAGATGCCTGTCATCTCGACTGCTAGTGATACGAGGCCGTTGGGATCCAGCACAGCGTTCCGTGTTACCCTCCTGAACCCACCGATTCCATATTCTGCTAACAGTCATTGGATCTCGACCAAGGGGAGCAGCAATGTCGTGTGATACGATAAACCACAATCGCGATAGGCTACAATCCGACCTTTATCAAAGTCGGAAACGTGATGGTACGCATTTCTCCTCCTTACACGAAGCATCACAATAACGTTTGACCAGGCAACGCCGGTCAACTGCTATTTGTGTATGAGAAATCGGTTGAAAAATTTCCTTATGTCAGGATGTTGTAGGTGTCGCCACCGGCGCCAACCTTGTGTGAATGCTCTGAAAAGCTAACCAGTTGCAAATCACAGCATCCTCTTCCTGTCGGTTAAATTTCACATTGTAGCACGTCATCTTCGTGGTGTAGCAATTTTAATGGCCAGTAGTGTATCTCTTGATAATGACGAGATACAGTAAGTCTCTTCCCTCGAAGCGTAAGTGACAATAACTTTTACGCAGAGTTCTAAATAAATCAATGTTCGCACTGCTATCCTAATAGAAAGACAATGCTCCGTTCCTCGTCGATGATCGCGTGCTGGACTGAGCGGTATTGTGGTCGGCCGTAAGTAAGAGAGAGGAACCGGCAGAGTATCGAAACTCCTCTGCACGTATCTACACCAGCGTCGATTATTCGTTGACGCTGGTGGCAGGGACTATTCTCACTTGCGCTAGCGTTGCTAGGCACCAGCTTTGCTTTAGCACCTTCCTCTTCAGATGACGCATCATATTATCTTGTTTCCAATTTCTTGAGTGCTAATCCTATTTTCCTGTAGCCTTCATTACGATCCCTAAACCAGATGGATTTTCCTTTCAATCTTTCAAAATGATGCACAATTTTATTTTTATTTATTTATTTATTTTGGTCGGTGTCGTATGACTCTTTCTTTGGATGTTTTCTTCACACGGCTGACACTGTCTTCTTCTGTCTGGCCTGCTCTGGAGGTACAGTAGAGAGAGAGAACACGTGCACTTGTCTGACTTCCGCTTGCTTTACGGCCGCTGCGACCTCGCCGGACGGACGAGTGTGGCGATACCGTAGTAGTGACAGCGGGGCGACCAGTTATTGTGCGTTATTGCGCGGGGACCGGCGGCGGCAGCGGCAGCGGCCGTCCGCACAAGTTGTCCATATCTGGCGCACCTCTGACCACTGTCAAACTTGTCCGCCTGGCAGACCAATAAAACTTGTATTAACTCGCGGTGGCCGCCACCGCCCCCGGAGCGCTGCCCACTCCCGAGACACCGTGCAGTCCGTCTGCTTGTGAAGCCCCGCAACCGCAGCCATCAGCTTCTGCCACCCCGTCCGCTCCTCCGCTGACCTTCGGCGATTGCTTTGCAGCCCGAGACCGCTTCTCAGTAACTGTTATTTCTGGCCTTGGAAGTCGCACAGGCACTACCGATGGTCCACCATGAGACCTCAGTGGTAACTTACGGCGTTTCCCTTATCAGTCGATCTTTTATACTAGTATGCTTGTAACCTCCCTACAATAAAATATAATTATGTATAGCATTGACATTTAGCGTAACCTCCAAAAAAAGAAATAATAAAAATATAGCATTCACATTTAGCATAACCTGCCAACAGATAAAGTCCGTAACCTACCAATAATAAAAATGTGACTAACCTCTCAATAAAATTGTCGCTGACTTATAACCTTTCAATAATGACTGTGAATTTAAACTGGTAAATTTTGGACGTCAGCAGCGCTGCGTCATGGCCCTGAAAGATCATTCTGAATAAATTGAAAATTCTTACCTCAATAAGGTCGCCAGATAACGCGTATATTTCTACTCCTATAAGAAATTTTTGTGGCACAGCTCAGTGCAATGCTGACCAATCGATTTGTCATGTATAAAAAGACACAACTGATTTTTCTTTACAATAATCGGGATGACCATGGATTGGAGAAATTAGTAAATTCTTTAAATTGAGATGAGTAATTGTCAAAAGTTACTTTTTATATGAAAGATTATTATTAAGAGATTTTTTTTAGAAACATTTACATGGGACTTGATGTAACAGTACTACATATGTGCGAGGCTGCTTTTACCTTATACTACAACGCTCAGGCTCCGTCATCGCTCCCCACGACCGACCCAGCCAGCTCGACACACACGTCTGCTCTCTACTACCACTACCTGTGCTACACAGTTCCTACTGCATACAGCACTGCACTCTGGTCTGAGATTCTCTTATAGCTTAAATATCGCAGGCAGCGAGTAAGCAATCCATCGAAATTACATCTGCTCGAGTGCGCTAGCAATAAATCCCTTAGTAATGGACATCTTACATGCTTCGGAAGTAATCGTACGAGAGCGTTCAGTAAGAAATGCAACGCATTTTCTTTCTCGGTCAGTTTCAGTTGAAAAAATACGGAGTTTCTTGTGATAGATCTTGGAATATTCTGTCTTCAGCTCCTACAGTTTCATGAAGCTCCGAAAGATGGCGGAGCTATAATTTGTCTTTCACAATATCTGCAATAGACATGCGTTCCAAGCAGAGAGATGACATTGAACCAGGGCATCGCAGATATTGGTAGGCGCTTTCAGAATGTCTGTGGAGACCTGGAATGAACAAAAGTATGGTGAATCGTCGGGGGTGGCTTGTGTCATAATTGCAATAATGTGGCGTGAACCTGTCTGATCTTCCGCCTGCCAGCAGGCCACACGCAGCTGAAACCCCTCCAATGGTGGAACGTGCTGACACTCTCATTCGAGGTATCGGCGAATCACAATCAAACACCTCGCTGCGCGTCTCTGCTGGAAGTGCTGACACACTCTTCCACCAGGTGGGGTACTGAAAATTGTGTGCCTGCTGCGATCTTCACCGGGTAACGGAAGACATTAAAGAGAAACGGAGGGCGTGTTACGAGGCTGTTTGTAAAAATTTTTGTCGAATATCGTCACAAGCTATGAAACATGGCTTAATCACGTCAAGCAGAAGCAAAACTGCAACCCATGGACTGGCGCCACATGTCCTCTCCTGCGAAGACACGTTTCAAAGATCACCCTCATTCGGTTAAACATGGCAATGGGCCTTGGGACTGTGAAGACGTTCTTCTGTTTGGTTTCCTCCATTACGATGCAACGATCAACTCTGAAGTGTACTGTGCTACTAACAGGAAAGTGAAGAAGCGAACTCAGCGTGTTCGTCGCCACAAAAATACAAACGAACCTCTCCTTATCCATGGCAAAACAAGGCTCAAATAAGTCTGTGCACCCGCGAGATGCTCAAATACTTCATTAGACAGTTGTTCCTTATACACCACACAGCCTGGATGTTGAACCTTCCCACTTCCATCTGTTTGGTCCGTTCCGAGGGAAGCAGTGAGTGGATGGTGGGGAAGTTATTGATGCCGCAAGACTTCCGCTCCTACGTCAACCAGTACAGTGGTGCCATGCTGGCATACATCCTTCCCATTAAGCTGGCGTAAGCCCGTCGCACAGAACGCAGGTTATGTTGAAAATTAGTATCTTGTAGCCAAAAGAGTTGGGAATTATATGGTGTATTGGAATCCTGAATAAAACCAATCTGAATTCAGAAAAAAAGTGTGTTGCATTCTTATTGAACGCCCTTCGTGCTTGTCTAACGTCCGACCTGCTTGGAACCTGAGGGCTTTAACGTGTAATAAACTAGGGGCTGAACTACAAAATGGCAGTCCGCTGCACACAAGCGAATTTTTGTTAATCGTGAACAGCCCCTGACTAACTCTGGCTAATCAGAAGAAGCCAGGATTTAACCACACATGGGAGAAATATTCACGAAAGTTAAGAGTAATTCAATTTCGTAGAATAAATCAAATATAATTCGTTAACTAATCATTATTTCGGTTATCACGCTGGCCAGTCTTGCCGAGCGGTTCTAGGCGCTTCAGTCTGGAACCGCGCTACCGCTACGGTCGCAGGTTCGAATCCTGCCGCGGGCATGGATGTGTGTGATGTCCTTAGGTTAGTTAGGTTTAAGTAGTTTTAAGTTCTAGGGTGTAGGTGGTCTAGGGGTACCGTCTGTGATTCATAATCAAAACGTCTTCGGTCCCGGGTTCGATCCCCGCCACTGCCTAAATTTTGATAAATAATCAGCATTGGCGGCCGAAGACTTCCGGCATTAGAAGTCAGCCTCATTCTGCCAACGGCCTTGTCAAAGGGCGGAGGAGCGGATAGAGGTCCAGGGCACTCTCTTGTCCTAGGGGTGGGGAATTGCGCCTAAAGGCGGAAGAATCAGCAATGATCAACGACATGAGGATGCAGAAGGCAATGGAAACTACTGCATTAAAGACACGTAACGTGTATCCACAAGACATGTGGCCTGTAATTGAAGAAGTGTCATGATGATCTCTCCATTGGCAAAGGATTCCGGAATAGTCCCCCATTCGTATCTCCGGGAGGGGACTGCCAAGGGGGAGGTTACCATGAGAAAAAGATTGAATAATCAACGAAAGGATAACGTTCTACGAGTCGGGGCGTGGAATGTCAGAAGCTTGAACGTGGTAGGGAAACTAGAAAACCTGAAAAGGGAAGTGCAAAGGCTCAATCTAGATATAGTAGGGGTCAGTGAAGTGAAGTGGAAGGAAGACAAGGATTTCTGGTCAGATGAGTATCGGGTAATATCAACAGCAGCAGAAAATGGTATAACAGGTGTAGGATTCGTTATGAATAGGAAGGTAGGGCAGAGGGTGTGTTACTGTGAACAGTTCAGTGACCGGGTTGTTCTAATCAGAATCGACAGCAGACCAACACCGACAACGATAGTTCGGGTATACATGCCGAAGTCGCAAGCTGAAGATGAACAGATAGAGAAAGTGTATGAGGATATTGAAAGGGTAATGCAGTATGTAAAGGGGGACGAAAATCTAATAGTCATGGGCGACTGGAATGCAGTTGTAGGGGAAGGAGTAGAAGAAAAGGTTACAGAAGAATATGGGCTTGGGACAAGGAATGAAAGAGGAGAAAGACCAATTGAGTTCTGTAACAAGTTTCAGCTAGTAATAGCGAATACCCTGTTCAAGAATCACAAGAGGAGGAGGTATACTTGGAAAAGGCCGGGAGATGCGGGAAGATTTCAATTAGATTACATCATGGTCAGACAGAGATTCCGAAATCAGATACTAGATTGTAAGGCGTACCCAGGAGCAGATATACTCAGATCACAATATAGTAGTGATGAAGAGTAGGCTGAAGTTCAAGACATTAGTCAGGAAGAATCAATACGCAAAGAAGTGGGAATCGGAAGTACTAAGGAATGACGAGATACGTTTGAAGTTCTCTAACGCTATAGATACAGCAATAAGGAATAGCGCAGTAGGCAGTACAGTTGAAGAGGAATGAACATCTCTAAAAAAGGGCCATCACAGAAGTTGGGAAGGAAAACATAGGTACAAAGAAGGTAGCTGCGAAGAAACCGTGGGTAACAGAAGAAATACTTCAGTTGATTGATGAAAGGAGGAAGTACAAACATGTTCCGGGAAAATCAGGAATACAGAAATACAAGTGGCTGAGGAATGAAATAAATAGGAAGTGCAGGGAAGCTAAGACGAATTGGCTGCAGGAAAAATCTGAAGACATCGAAAAAGATATGACTGTCGTAAGGACAGACTCAGCATACAGGAAAGTCAAAACAACCTTTGGTGACATTAAAAGCAACGGTGGTAACATTAAGAGTGTAACGGGAATTCCATTGTTAAATGCAGAGGAGAGAGCAGACAGGTGGAAAGAATACATTGAAAGCCTCTATGAGGGTGAAGATTTGTCTGATGTGATAGAAGAAGAAGAAACAGGAGTCGATTTAGAAGAGATAGGGGATCCAGTATTAGAATCGGAATTTAAAAGAGCTTTGGAGGACTTACGGTCAAATAAGGCAGAAGGGATAGATAACATTCCATCAGAATTTCTAAAATCATTGGGGGAAGTGGCAACAAAACGACTATTCACGTTGGTGTGTAGAATATATGAGTCTGGCGACATACCATCTGACTTTCGGAAAAGCATCATCCACACAATTCCGAAGACGTCAAGAGCTGACAAGTGCGAGACTTATCGGACAATCAGCTTAACAGCTCATGCATCGAAGCTGCTTACAAGAATAATATACAGAAGAATGGAAAAGAAAATTGAGAATGCGCTAGGCGACGATCAGTTAGGCTTTAGGGACGAGAGAGGCAATTCTGACGTTACGGCTAATAATGGAAGCAAGGCTAAAGAAAAATCAAGACACTTTCATAGGATTTGTCGACCTGCAAAAAGCGTTCAACAATATAAAATGGTGCAAGCTGTTCGAGATTCTGAAAAAAGTAGGGGTAAGCTATAGGGAGAGACGGGTCATATACAATATATACAACAACCAAGAGGGAATAATAAGAGTGGACGATCAAGAACGAAGTGCTCGTATTAAGAAGGTTGTAAGACATGGCTGTAGCCTTTCGCCTCTGCTCTTCAATCTGTACATCGAGGATGCAATGATGGAAATAAAAGAAAGGTTTAGGAGTGGAATTAAAATACATGGTGAAAGGATATCAATGACACGATTCGCTGATGGCATTGCTATCCTGAGTGGAAGTGAAGAAGAAATAAATGATCTGAACAGAATGAACAGTCTAATGAGTACACAGTATGGTTTGGGAGTAAATCGGAGAAAGACGAAGGTAATGAGAAGTAGTAGAAATGAGAACAGCGAGAAACTTAACATCAGTATTGATGGTCACGAAGTCAATGAAGTTAAGGAATTCTGCTACCTAGGCAGTAAAATAACCAATGACGGACGGAGCAAGGAGGACATCAAAAGCAGACTCGCTATGGCAAAAAAGGCATTTCTGGCCAAGAGAAGTCTACTAATGTCAAAACCGGCCTTAATTTGAGGAAGAAATTTCTGAGGATGTACGTCTGGAGTACAGCATTGTATGGTAGTGAAACATGGACTGTGGGAAAACCGGAGCAGAAGAGAATCGAAGCATTTGAGATGTGGTGCTATGGACGAATGTTGAATATTAGGTGGACTGATAAGGTAAGGAATGAGGAGGTTCTACGCAGAATCGGAGAGGAAAGGAATATGTGGAAAACACTGATAAGGAGAAGGGACAGGTGATAGGACATCTGCTAAGACATGAGGGAATGATTTCCATGGTACTAGAGGGAGCTGTAGAGGGCAAAAACTGTAGAGGAAGACAGAGATTGGAATACGTCAAGCAAATAATTGAGGACGTAGGTTGCAAGTGCTACTCTGAGATGAAGAGGTTGGCACGGGAAAGGAATTCGTGGCGGGCCGCATCAAACCAGTCAGTAGACTGATGACAAAAAAAAAAAAAAAAAGTTCTAGGGTACTGATGACCTCAGAAATTAAGTCCGATAGTGCTCAGAGCCATTTGAACCATTTTTCGGTTATCACGGGTAAATTCATTACAACCGCACTGAAAAACGCTAATGTAACAAATTCCGGAGGTCATCCAGTTACGTAAGTACTGTTTACTCTACTGAATCACATCCAAAAGCAATTAATAGTGACACATTTATATTTTCACGGAAGGTATACAAACGCTCTGTCGATCCTCTGTCTACCTTTGAAATCATTAATCACAATCAAAATTCAGTTATTGAAAATCTCAACGCTGTTCGATCAGTGCGGGAATAATGGCGTAACAGAACTCTCTTTCTATTTTTTTTTTTATATTCATTTTGAGTGATGTTCGGGGTAACACTCATTTATACGTCACACGCAATATCGACTACTTCAGGAACTGCTATCGACTTGCGTTAGGGTTTGAAACTGGCACCTCACAAGACGTCATGCACTCACTCGGTGATTAATGCAAACACGTCGTTCTTGGTACGATTTATTACAATTATTGTTGTAATTAAACCTCACTTCGCGATTTATCGATGGTTAGTGTTTTCACATGCGAGTGCTCTCAAAGGAGTGGGTTGTTATAGTCAATAATTTAAAAATAAGCGTGAAACACATTTGTATTATAGCTTGCACTATGCCGTTTCAAGGTAATGGACATTGAAACTATATCAGAAACTTTTTACCACGACTATTAAATGCCATTTAATAATCTGTCAATGATATTAGCACTCGAGAGATACTTTGATAACAAAGACAGTAGACTAACATCACATGACGAAGTACTATCGTAATAGAGAAATCATGGCTCACGGAGCTGAAGGATGTAGGTCCACATCCTGCTACATGCTACTATCTTTTTCACCTTAGTGTTGTTAACAAATGCTGCGGCTTTCCTATGAATGTAATACAAGTATGCTCTGCAATTTTGATCTTAATTATATTCCGTCTAATTAGAAGACGAAGTATACGCCGAAAATTTATAAGGAAGTCAGTTGTAAGAAATTTGAAGTTAATATGAAATTTTGGTTAAAGGAATCAAGAAGGGATCCATGAAAGATTTTGGGCTGTAAGTGGAAGTATCACGTAAGATACGCTGATTTTAAATTTAACTGAAAATGTATAAAGAATAGTACAGCAGTACTCTATTCCAGAGATTTTTTCAAGCTACCGACACTCATTTAACAATGATTTTAAAGATCTTCAGTGCTGACGCTCATACTGTAGAAGATAATTAAAGCAAAAAGCATCAGAACACGGAAATATGAGAAGTAGCCAGGTATCACTGGGGTAGTTTTCTTCCGAACCATGGCATTATTGCCAAGGAAAATTGTGGTGGTTCTTTTTTACGTATGTGTATTGTTGGCATTTGTTTGCTATGTAAAGTTGGATTCAGTATTAGTCTGCCTGCTTGACAACTGGAAAATCATTTATGCCATGGACTCAGTTATGGTACTTCTCGCTGTTAGTTTGCCAATCAAGCTATTTTTATATCAATAGACATCACCGACACAGTTCATTTCTGATATCTAACTGTAATTAACGTTAGTTAATTTTCGATTTTGTGAAAAGTCAATGTTGAGGAGATTCTGGCAATACCAATTAAAAAAATTTACTGAAATCGCGTTATATGAATATGGTTCAATATTAGAAAAACTCACTACTATTGCTGCTTCACAATAAGAACCGCTAATCAAGAGAAATCTCCTACATTTACATTTAGATTTATTACTTGTCAAAATTATCAGATAATAAAATATTTATTACGACTCTGGGCCGTTATCATTTAGAATAATGGCGTTGACCTCTGCACACATTTTCCCCTATAAAATTTGCATAAATTGTTTAAGTTACTTAATGAGTATAGGATCTGTTACAGTAAAACATTAGCTACACTTTTAAATAACATTAAATTATATTATAAATATTACATGAAACATACACGTTTTCGTGCCTCGTCACGAAATGGCTTCTTACACAACCAAGAAACAAAAGGGCAGTGTTTTTGATCCTTTATCAAAAGGAACAGAGATTACAATAACAATCACAGATCATATTAGTTGATTACATAGTCTTTTCGATTTTTCTGCGATAATATTTATTTCGTTACGACGTCAGTTTCGTTAAATTTGCGAAATTCTTCAATATTATTTTTCCGCGTTATCACAAGTTAAATATTTCGACAACCTTGACGCTAGTTTTTGAAAATTATTCAAATATTCCCAAAATTATTTTCACCAGGAAACTAATACTCTGCTCCAGATGAAGTATACCTCTTATTATAAGTTCTTCACAGAGAAAAGTCCAAAATCTTTTCGAAAACCAAGAAATTATACCTGTATTATTGGTCCGAATTCAGAAGTTACACTGAATGTCTACGTAAAATGATCTTCGTAAAGATGTATATAAAACACTGAATGAAAGTTGTGCATTACAAAAATCGGAAGGAAAAGTATTTGAGGTGGGCAAAATTTGAAAACGCATGTAAGGTAGTGCTAGCGTTTCATTACACACAGCACTTGCCTCTGCTTACACTGAACGTTACTGCGCAGTTCTACAAAGGGTGCTTTGTATTTAATGTTCACTGTCAGACTGACCAATCGAGTGAGTTGTATTATTCTTTAGAAAGAGCAGAAAAAAGGTACATATTCGATTTCGTAAGTAGTAAACTCCAGGTTCCAAAAAATTAGGACTACTATACTGCTCATTGAGCAGCGTCTTCAGCGGTGTCGATCGTCTTCACTCGTGGAGCATCGACTACGCCTCGCGTTTTTCCGCTGACAAAACCGTTCTTATGGATTTCTGGCGGTACAGTGGGTTTCTTCCGCCGTCTTTACATATTGGGCGTGTTCCTCTTCCTTTCGCTGAATCTACGAAATTCCTGGAACTCATTCTCGATAGGAAACTTTCTTGGTTCTCTCGCTTGTCTTACCTGGCTGCTCACTGTACCCGATCCCCCAATGTCCTACGTCTCCTCAGCAATACTTCCTGGGGAGCAGATCGGACCTCCACTCTCCATTTGTACCGATCCCTTGTCCGTTCTGAACTAATGGTGGTTTCGTTTATGCAACTTCAAATGGTTGAAATGGCTCTGAGCACTATGGGACTTAACATCTGTAGTCATCAGTCCCCTAGAACTTAGAACTACTTAAACCTAACTAACCTAAGGACATCACACACATCCATGCCCGAGGCAGGATTAGAACCTGCGACCGTAGCAGTCGCGCGGTTCCGGACTGAGCGCCTAGAACCGCTGGACCACCGCGGCCGGCTTTGTGCAACTGCACGTCTTTCTATCTCACACCGTCTCTATACGATCCACCATCGTGGCATCCGTTTGGCCAATGGCACAGTTTAGCTAGCCTGGCTGAGAGTCTGTATGCAGCAACCACTGTTACACCAACGCGATATTCTCCTCAGTGCATACGCATGCCGTTTGTCTGCCATTCCTGGCCACCAGTCTTATGCCTCCTCCTTCGATGATTCCTTCGACCGACAGTATAGGGCGCGTCCTCTTCTTTGTTACCTTCTGAAGTTAGCTTTCGGCTATTGCTCCGACAGCTAACTTCATGCAACCAGCCACTTTCTCGGTGGGTGTGAACCCCTCAGCATCTTTTCTTCGTGCGGCGGTGCATGTTCAACTTTGACTTCATTCACTTTCTAAGGAGACTACTCCAGCCTCGCTTTATCGCTGTGAGTTTCTCGACCTTCGCACGGAACTTCACTGTAGTACCTTTGTGTTAACTGATGGTTCTCTGACTGACAGCGGTATCGGGTGTGAATTCGTCATTGACACCGACGACTTTCGGTGTCGGCTTCCAGAACACTGCTCAGTATTCACAGCGGAGCTCTCCGCCCTGTATCAGGCCACGTAGTACATGCGGGGACACAGAATGTTTAGTTGTGTCATTCGCTCCGACTCTCTCTGTGCCCTTCAGAGCCTCTCTATGCTGCACCCCGTCCATCTCCTAGTGCAACGAGTCCAAAAAAATGGTTCAAATGGCTCTGAGCACTATGCGACTTAACTTCTGAGGTCATCAGTCGCCTAGAACTTAGAACTAATTAAACCCAACTAACCTAAGGACATCACACACATCCATGCCCGAGCCAGGATTCGAACCTGCGACCGTAGCGGTCGCTCGGCTCCAGACTGTAGCGCCTAGAAACGCACGGCCACTCCTGCCGGCGCAACGAGTCCAGAAAGGCTTTCACTTGCTCACTATTGAGGGATTCCTTGTGATGTTTATGTGGGTCCCTGATCACGTCACCGAGCGAGGTGGCGCAGTGGTTAGCACACTGGACTCGCATTCGGGAGGACGACGATTGAATCCTGCGCCCGGCCATCCTGATTTAGGTTTTCCGTGATTTCCCTGAATCGCTCCAGGCAAATGCCGGGATGGTTCCTATGAAAGAGCACGGCCGAATTCCTTCCCCGTCCTTCCGTAATCCGATGAGACCGATGACCTCGCTGTTTGGTCTCTTCCCCCAAACAACCCAACCCAACCCTGATCGCGTCGGTCTGATGGCAAACGAGGCCACTGACGCTGTGGCAGGGCTGCAGTCGTCCTACCTCGGACCGCTAGTTCTTCCATTCCCTCAGATGATATCTGTGTTGCCGTCTGTCAGCAGGTGATGTCACTTTGGCACCACCACTGCTCTTCCCTTCATGGAAACAAGCGTCGGGAGATCAAGCCTCTCCCAGTGGCCTGGCCTACCTCCTCTCGGCCCTCTCGCTTCTTGAGGATCATTTTAGCTACGTTGCGTATTGGGCGCCGTCTTTTTAGCCAGCTGTCAAGCGTTGATCAAGCACCACTTTTTGCTCATTGCCTTACCTTTGACGGTTTACCATAGCGTGAAGGAATGCCCATTTCGTAACCACTTACAGTCTATTTTATGTTTACCGTCTGAATTGTCAGCCGTTTAAGTGAACGACGCGTGGGCTGTCGACATAGTTTTACTTTTTGTCCTCCGTAGGCGCTTAATCTTTAGTTCAGGACCTCCGTTGTCTGTATGGCGTATTTTATAGACCTTCCTCCCAGTTTTTAGCTGTCTTTCCTTCTGTCAATTGGCCTTAACGTGTAGCCGCTTTTAACTCCTTTCTTATCTTCGTGCTCTACGGTTCTTACATGGGCGCGTACGATCTTAGTTTGTTTTTGCGCCCCGAATCAAAACAAACAAAACTGAATAATGCTATCAATGAAATTCCATACGGAACAGATCCTCCGCGTGGGATATATGCAAACCCAAGTGCGCAATTTGATGCACTACCAGGGCCTACACCTAACACTGCAACTACCTCTACTTTACCTCCGTTACCCCAAGAAGAAACTATGCCAAGGTATTCATTTCATCTAATCCTACGTCTTCTTCTATTTTATCTCCATTATCTCATGCATAACTTGGTGGATTGTCACTGACTTCACCTATATCTTCCTCCCCTTTGCACCGTTACTTCAAGCTGCAGGTAAAGGATGTTCAAGAAAACGAAGAAATAAGTTACCATTCTTCACATGTAACCAGCACCCACGAAAACGACTGTGAAAGAAACGCGCGACATAGAAAATAGGACAATAGGAAGAAGAAATATGAAATAAAAATCGAGATAGATAAAAAAAATTAAAAGATAATGCGAATGCAAAAAGAAGGAACATGAACAAAGATCGTAAATTTAAATTTGCTTTCGGCAGAGGTTTTGGAGTGAAACAAAGAAAGGATCGTAGTAGACACTTGTGTGACTCATCTTCAAACACATTCATCGAAATTGAGTACGCCGACAGTGATTCCTATGTTGACGATGAAAGAGAGTGCATCCTTTTTGGTGAAGTTGGAAAAACATAAATTTGGTATCAAAGTTCTCGATGCCAAGTGTGGGCTAATGCGCAGTCTATGGGCTTAAACTACAAAAAACCTAAGGAGAAAAGTTATACTTGTGACTTTTCTCATAAATAGATAAAAATAAATAAAATTCTTTCATTTTCTAAATAAAATATTTATCTTGTCATCTTACCAATATCCCAAACTCATCTTACACTGCCTGTAGGGTAAGTACTACCACTAACAAAAACAGGTCGTTAAAAATCTTTTGTTTTAGAAACGTTGAAGAGATGGAATCTAAAGGAGATACATACAGTAATAACATTTCCATAAATCTACTATCTGACTTCAAAATAAAGGCCAGAAAATTCATAATACCGTGCAACTTAATGTCGTTAACTTATACGATATTTTCCTATGTTATTCAAGAATTATCGTAAGAAGTGTGCTACAAGATATGTTATAAAATAATTTATGAGTTAGATATAATTTGCTTAAATAAATTAAAGCTGTAATTCATAGAAGTCGTCTGTAATGAAACCTCAAACACTGTCATGATTAAGTTTTCTCTGATAGTCACCCTTGTAAGAGTTACATATACAGCAGTTTATCTTATTCAAGACGTCTCTTATTCAAAACGTTAATGATGCGTGACATATTTGAATGGTTTAGGTGCTTCACATTCGATTGTGTCACTCAGGATGTTACCATTACTTACCGATGTCCCCTCTTGTCACCCGCAGATCGCGAGCTGGGTCGGAAGGTTTGTGCAAACCGGTGTCCTAAGCGGTTCTTCGTGTGACAAAATCGAGTAATTGCAACAACTTTTAAAAAATACTTGCGGCTAAAATTTTGACAGGGCATTTCTTTCGTTGTAATCTTCCTCCATACAATATTTCATGCTGGATATCGAAATGTCGGATTTCATTACTCTCATGTCAGTGCACTGTTTCTGCTCTGCACTCTACTCTAATGAATAATTTAACCACCGAGATGCAGCTGTCAGCTACTAAACGATGTGAGTAGCGTTCCTCTTGAAATTCACAAGTGCATTGGATCGCCTTCACTGTAGGTGATGTCCTCTGGTTGGGGTAAAGGCACTCACTGTTCCACCGGCTTGTCTCTCTTCATACAGCGGCCGCGCCATGCTCTGACCATTAGTGACGCCTCTTAGACAGCGCCTTAGGGTATCAGCGTCGAGAAGGCTTGCCGTTCTTTGCTGTTCACTGACTACCACACGTTCCTCATTACTCCACCTCTGCCCGAGAGACAATCAAATGCACGTTTGGCCTGTCTTCCATCACAACACGCTATCAAGTATGACTCTGGCTAGGGGACGGACAAACGTGTCGCCCGACACGGCACAAAAGTAATAACATCTTTATACTACATACTTCATATCCTACAGTGTTGTGTTTAAACCTACTCTTAGTCCAGTGAAAGCAACATTAGGCGTCTATTTCTACCATGCCTTGGACTGCAGCTAGAGTTGCGCTCGACCAAAACTACATTTCAGTAGTTTTGGTACGCTACCCGAATGACGTAGTACGTGGTAGGATTACCGGTAGCGTTGGTAGATTAGTAGGGAAAGAAACATAAATGAATATGTGCAAGAGGAACCTAGTGCTGACGACTTTTTTTCTTTTTTCTTTTTCTTGATCGTTTGTTTAGTACATAATAAGAACGGCCCATCATTCCGTGTTAGTCCATCATGTATTTTGTATCTGTATAGAATATAAATTGCATTTCAGAGGTAATAACAGTTAGTTAATCGCGTAACGTCAGCGCTTTTGTGAAAATAAAGCATTACTTTGTATGTAAATACAGGTCACATGCACAAACTTAAAATATTTCTATATAGTAATGGCGTTAGTTTGTAATTATTGAATGCTCTTCGTCATGATCAAAAACAAGAGTTTCCTGTTATTACTGATAAATGCGAAAGCTGTTTATGAATAACAGAAACATGTAAGTTACGAAGTATTGAAGTAATGCTTGATGTATTTTTTGTTTTGTGCTTTCTTCTGTTTTATATTCTGTTGAGGAAATTGAGTTTTTTAGCACTGTGTGATAAATAAGAATTGTTTTCTCTGTTTTTACTACATCAGCCCTTTGTTTCCCGTTAGAAACAAACAGTTTTCGAATATACTTGAATTAAATATTCAGAATTTCAGTTTTGGTATAAAAAAATTTGGATTCAAGTAACAGACAGGAAGATAACTATGCACAACAAACATGCTCCGTAGGTTAGCCGGACCTATACATATCCTCATCCAGTTTCTAGAAGATTCACTGATTCTGATTTTTAGGTAAATATACCAACAAGGATCGCCTTCAGTGTGAGACAGCAAAAGGCCAACAATATTTATGGTGTGAAACTTCCTGGCAGATTAAAACTGTGTGCCCGACCGAGACTCGAACTCGGGACCTTTGCCTTTCGCGGGCAAGTGCTCTACCAGCTGAGCTACCGAAGCACGACTCACGCCCGGTACTCACAGCTTTACTTCTGCCAGTACCTCGTCTCCTACCTTCCAAACTTTACAGAAGCTCTCCTGCGAACCTTGCAGAACTAGCACTCCTGAAAGAAAGGATATTGCGGAGACATGGCTTAGCCACAGCCTGGGGGATGTTTCCAGAATGAGATTTTCACTCTGCAGCGGAGTGTGCGCTGCAGAGTGAAAATCTCATTCTGGAATGTTTATGGCATTCGACGCCCCACATATTGTCTGCCGCGCTACCACAATATTGCCTGCTAGTGGGAACAGGGTGCGAGTTTAGAGTTGTCCATTGGTTAGCTCAGAAGGAGCGTACTTGACTTGCTTAGTCGAAGAGTAACTCACAAAAGTGCTACAGTGCTAGTGGTGTTGACATAAAGCAGAGCAATGGCAGCAATAAACGAAGCAAACCTTGCATTGTATCTAGAAGAATAATGCCGACGTTGACATATCGTCAGTAAGGAACCCAAGGAATTTCGTGGATTGAGATGGAAGTGGCAGATGAAACCAGCGTTTCTGCAAGATGAGTCAGTGGAATGTGTGCTGTCGTATACGGTCGACCGTGCGAACAGTGTGAGTACAATGATGACAATACGTGCTGAAGAACTGAAAGTGATATTGAAACAGGTGTCGAGCCATGTAGTTCATTATCCCTGTCGGACAGGGATCCAAAAATCCCGTTCAAAAGTGGTTCAAATGGCTCTGAGCACTATGCGACTTAACTTCTGAGGTCATCAGTCGCCTAGAACTTAGAACTAATTAAACCTAACTAACCTAAGGACATCACACACATCTCGTGATGACTGGGTGTTGTGTGATGTCCTTAGGTTAGTTAGGTTTAAGTAGTTCTAAGTTCTAGGGGACTGATGACCATAGCTGTTAAGTCCCATAGTGCTCAGAACCAACCATCACACACATCCATGCCCGAGGCAGGATTCGAACCTGCGACCGTAACGGTCGCTCGGCTCCATGCTGCAGCGCCTAGAACCGCACGGCCACTCCGGCCGGCCAAAAATCCCGTCTCCAGTGAAACGTAGTAAAGGACAATCTTTGTGATAAACATAATTACATACATGGTAGATCATCTGCAGCAGAGTAGAAAAACAATTATGAAAATATTTGTAATAAGTCCGCAGCATCGTGACCGCGTAATGCGTAAGAAAAACTACGAATCTGCAAGAAAGGACCAGGCGCACTTGAAACAAAAATTGGTGTTTGCGCGTTTCAAGAATGCTCGAAGCAATTTGCAGAATGTGCATGATATTGACCTACTACCTCATGCACATGGAATTGCGTCAACGTGGATACAGTAATTTCAAGGGAAACGATGGATGTCTGCATAACTTCAAACAGTGTAATAGAACTGGAAGACATAAGCTAACGAAATTCCAAATTTAGCATTAACTTGATGACGCACAGTAAACTGCTTAAGGTGTCCAAAAATGCGTAGATGGGACAAAAAAACTTATCCTTCGTTGACAAAGGAATTTGTTTTCAACTCCGACCAATCGCGATTTTAAGAGTAAATGCAAGTGAAAGGAACCCCGGAAATTAAAAGTACCAAGAGAGTTGTATCAAAATCAACTTACACCAATGCATTAACGCATTCGTATACAACTGTGCCGACTGTTAATCTGGTTGTTGAATTGGCTAGAAAGTTGTCTATTGTTGTACGAGAAGTTGGAGGTGCTCTGCCCCCTATGCTTTTTTTTTTCGTGCACATGATCTTGCAAGGGCACTAGGGAATATTTATGTCACAGCAAGCGAGAGTGTGAAAATGGGCAGAAGAGAACTATAGGTATGGTCTGAGCAGTGCTTTTGGCCAACATCCGCTCAAAATAACTTGCTTCTGCTTGATTCCTCGTCTGCATACAAAAAATATACTTTAGAGCAAACTATACCTCCTGAAAAGTATGTAACATTGAAAACCGCACCGCCAATGGTTTGCACTATCTGCAGCCACGTTTGAAGGACAGCCAGTTTTGCAATAAGCTCCATAAGAGACTGTTTCGCAGTTAGTCGCATGCCATCATATTTCATCATTTCTCATCACATCGTTATTCCAATATGATTCAAAATGCATTTTTTTAGAGTGGTTTATAACTCCCAAGGATTTCACCCTTCACCTCCATTTTGCAAACCTCAGCAATTACTGTGGCGCATTACTTTTCATTACGTTTTCGTGATGCAAATTATTGGTTTCTTTTGAACGTTTCTTGAATGGCGACGATATTCATTTTGTGTAGAGCGATACTCTGATCTCTGTACCTCTTGGACACTCATTTGCTGTGGCCCTTCTGATGCCTGTGAGGAGTCATTAGCAGATAATATTTCCTGTAGTAACTGGTAATGCAGCTCTTCCAAATGAGCCTTACTAAAAATTGAACTTGCGACCTTGCACACAGTGGGTTCCTCGTAAGACACTGATAGCATATACAAAGAGAGCTGTCATTCTGAGGCAACCCGCAAGAGTGAGATTTTCACTCGGCAGCGGAGTGTGCGCTGATATGAAACATCCTGGCAGATTATTACTGTGTGCCGGACCGAGACTCGAGCCTGCGACCTTTGCCTTTCGCAGGCAAGTGCTTTACCATCTGAGCTACCCAAGCACGACTCACGCCCCGTCCTCACAGCCTTACTTCTTCCAGTACCTCGTCTCCTACCTTCCAAACTTTACAGAAGCTCTCCTGCGAACCCTGCAGAACTAGCACTCCTGAAAGAAAGGATATTGCGAAGACATGGGTTAGCCAGAGCCTGGGGGATGTTTCCAGAATGAGATTTTCACTGTGCAGCGGAGTGTGAGCTGATATGAAACTTCCCGGAAGATTAAAATTGTGTGCTACACCGAGACTCGAACTCAGTTGCCCGCGAAAGGCAAAGGTCCCGAGTTCGAGTCTCGGTCTGGCACACAGTTTTAATCTTCCAGGAAGTTTCATATCAGCGCACACTCCGCTGTAGAGTGAAAATTTCACTCTAGAAACAACCACCAGGCTGTGGCTAAGCCACGTCTCCGCAATATCCCTTCTTCCAGGAGTGCTCTAGTTCTGCATGGTTCGCAGGAGAGCTTCTGTGAAGTTTGGAAGGTAGGAAACGAGGTACTGGCGGAGTTAAAGCTGTGAGGACGGGGCGTGAGTCGTGCTTGGGTAGCTCAGATGGTAGAGCACTTGGCCGCGAAAGGCAAAGTTCCCGAGTTCGAGTCTCGGTCCGGCACACAGTTTTAATCTGCCAGGAGGTTTCATATCAATCGCGAACCTGTTATCCACTCACGAGATAAAGTGCAGCGACTAGTCGAATTAATGGGATGACGATAATTGTAAGTGAATCTTGCGCTTCTGGGAGTGCCGTGGGAGTTGACAAACTCGACTCGGGCCTAGAGTGCTATTTAATGATGCTGCACTTTCCCGCCATTTTAGAGTGAAGGCCTTACTTCTGCCAGTACCTCGTCTCCTACATTCCAAACTTTACAGAAGCTCGCATGCGAACCTTGCAGAACTAGCACTCCTGAAAGAAAGGATATTGCGGAGACATGGCTTAGCCACAGCCTGAGGGATGTTTCGAGAATGAGATTTTCACTATGCAGCGGAGTGTGCGCTGATATGAAACTTCCTGGAAGATTAAAACTGTGTGCTGGTCCGAGACTCGAACTCACTTGCCCGCAAAAGGCTAAAGTTCCGAGTTCGAGTCTCGGTCTGGTACAGAGTTTTAATCCGCCAGGAAGTTTCAACCCCCAAGAGATATGCAACACACTTCACATTCAGGTAATGCAGGTACGACCTTAACTGACCAAAGTTACTAGGAAAACTACCGTAGTCTGCGGTAATCACCGGTAGCCTACGGTAGTTTTACAATTGTAAGTGCAGCCTAATGTCTATGCAGCAAAAATGCACCATAGATGTTAACGTTTGATCAATGCAGCTTCGCGATGGCGCTCTTCTGCTGTGCTAAGGCACAGTAAAAGTCAGAGTGGGTGGATCGGAATTTCGAGTGCACCGCTCCATCCCCCAGCGACTCTTACGGGCGAGTGAGAGATCTTATTCTGAGTGAGCGCGCCCCTCGCGTCATCCGACGGTAAGCGGCCGCCTCGCCGGAGCGAGCTGGCGCCGACATATATTCGCCGGGAGAAAGTTTCAGCCACCCCGAGGAAAGGCGGAGCGCGGCGAGGCGAGGGCGCGGGGCGATATCGATGCCTGCAGTCGACAGCGTGACAGGTGACGTGAAGCGAGGAGCAGCAGAAGGGGCGGTGGCGGTGCAAACGAGCGCTGCTGCTGCGGCTCCGCACAGTGGAGGCGGCCCCGGGCGCTGGCGGCGGCTGGGGCGGCTGGCGGCTGGCGGCTGGCAGCGGCGCTAGCGACCCGGAAACATCGCCCCGAATGCACCCGCCCGGCTGACACTGCGCTAATTAATGCGCGCTGCCCCCGCAGCTGTGCACTGCACGCCCCTCCATTCCATTCTCTCGCTGCTGGCTTCTTCCTCGTTTCTCACAGCCAGCTGGGATGCCGTTCCATAGGCCTGCATCCGAACTCTGTGAGCCACCATATGCCATGTGGTCAAAAACACTTATTTTATTTTTGAGTCATCAGTCATCTGGATGGTTGTATGTGACCACACATATTCCTTTGCCGGCCGGTGTGGAAGAGCGGTTCTAGGCGCTACAGTCTGGAACCACACGACCGCTATGGCCGCAGGTTCGAATCCTGCCTTGAGCATGGATGTGTGTGATGTCTTTAGGTTAATTAGGTTTAAGTAGTTCTAAGTTCTAGGGGACTGATGACCTCAGATGTTAAGTCCCATAGTGCTCAGAGCCATTTGAACCACATTCTTTTCCTCTGCCAACATTTTCATTTCAAACTAGCTAGATGTACACTATGTGATCAAACGTATCTAGACACCCCCAAAAACATACGTTTTTCATATTATGTGCATTGTACTGCCACCTACTGCGAAGTAATCAGTAATCATTAGACATCGTGAGAGTGCAGAATGGGGCGCTCCGCGGAAATCACGGACTTCTAATGTGGTCAGGTGATTGGGTGGTACTTGTGTCTTATGTCTGTACGCTGGATTTCCACACTCCTAAACATCCCTAGGTCCACTGTTTCCGATGCGGTAGTAAATGGGAAACGTGAAGGGATACGTACAGCACAAAAGCGTACAGGCCGACCTTGTCTGTTGACTGACAGAGACCGCCGACAGTTGAAGAGGGTCGTAATGTGTAATAGGCAGACATCTATTTAGACCATCACACAGGAATTCCAAACTGCGTCAGGATCCACTGCAGGTACTATGACATTTAGGCGGTAGGTGAGGAAACTTTGATTTCATGGTCGAGCGGCTGCTTATAGGCTACACATCACACTGGTAAACGCCAAACGACGCCTCGCTTGGTGCAAGGAGCGTAAACATTGACCGATTGAACAGTGGAAAAACATTGTGTGGAGTGAGGAATCACGGTACCCAACGTGACGATTCGATGGGAGGGTGTGGGTACGGCGAATGCCCGGTCAGCGTCATCTGCCACCGTGTATAGTGCCAACAGTAAAATTCGGAGACGGTGGTGTTATGGTGTGATTGTGTTTTTCATGGAGGGAGCTTGCACCCCTTGTTGTTTTGCGTAGCACTATCACAGCACAGGCCCACATTGATGTTTTAAGCACCTTCTTGCTTCCCTCTGTTGAAGAGCAATTCGGGGATGGCGATTGCATCTTTCAACACAATCGAGCACCTGTTCATAATGCACGGCCTGTGGCGGAGTGGTTACACGACAGTAACATACCTGCAATGGACTGGCCTGCACAGAGTCCTACAGAACACCTTTGGGATATTTTGGAACGCCGACTTCGTGCCTGGCATCACCGACCGTCATTGTTACCTCTCCTCAGTGCATCACTCAATGAAGAATGGGCTGCCATTCCCCAAGAAACTTTCCTGCACCTGATTGAATGTATGCCAGGGAGAGTGGAAGCTGTCATCAAGGTTAAAGGTGGGTCAACACCTTAAAGTCAGCCCCTGGTAGCTGAGTAGTCATCGCAACGGAGTGCCATACCTAACGGCCCGGTTTCGATTCCCGGCTGGGTTGGAGGTTTTCTCCTCTCAGGGACAGGGTGTTGTGTTGTCTTATCATCAACATTTCATCCCCATCGACACGCAAGTCGCTGAAGTGGCGTCAACTCGAAAGACTTGCACCAGGCGAACGGTCTACCCGACGGTTGGCCCTAGCCAAACGGCATTTTCATTTCAGCACCATATAGAATTCCAACATTACCGATGGAGGTCGCCAAGAAATTGTAAGCCATTTTCAGCCAGGTGTCCGGATACTTTTCATCACATAGGGTATTATAATCTTATTCTGCCTCAACAATATTACACCTCCAGTACCATGCAAGATTTTCCCAGATCTTTTAACTGATGTCATATTACCTAGTCCCTTCGCCTTGTCAGTGTTTTCTACGTAATCACTTCGTCATTGATTTTTCGGGGAACCTCCTCATTCCTTACCTTGTCAATAAAGCTAATTTTCAACATTTGTGTGAAGCGCCACATCTCAAATGCATCGTGTCTCTTCTGTTCCGGTTTTCCCACAGTCCATGTTTCACTACCATACGATGTTATGCTCAAATCGTACATTCTCGGAAACTCATCAGTTTAAAATTAAGGCCTATGTTTGATACTAGTAGACTTCCCTTCTCCAGGCATGCCCTGCTAGCCAGAGTCAGTCTGCCTGTTATGTCCTCCTTGCTCCGTCCATAATAGGTTATTTTGCTGCGTACGTAGCAGAATTCATTAACTTCGTCTACTTCGTGATACCCAAATGCAATGTTAAGTTTTTCGTTGTTCTCATTTCAACTACACATTACTTTCGTTTTCCTTCGATTTACTCACAGTCGATATTCCGCACTTAGACTGTTAATTCCATTCAACAAATCCTGAAAGTCTTCAGTTTCACTGAAGATACCAATGTCATCAGCGAATCTTATCACTGATATCCTTTCACCTTGAATATTAATGCCACTCCTGAACCTTTCTTTGATTTCCATCATTGCTTCTTCGATGTATAAACTGAACACTAGGGGTGAAAGATCATATCCCTGTCTTACACCCTTTATAATCCGAACACTTGTTTCTCATTTTCCAGTAGTACTGTTCCGTCTTGGTTCTTTCGCATATTGTATGTTATCCATCTGTCCCTATACCCTACCACTATTTTTCTCAGACTTTCTAACTTCTTGCACTATTTTACATTGTTGGACTCTTTTGTTCAGTCTTGCTTTCATCATCAATTGCAACATCAGAACAACCTCTCTTGTATCTTCGCCTTCCGCAAAGCCAAGCTGATTGCCGGCTGAGGGATTCTCGACTTCCTTTTTAACTCTGCTGTATGTTATTCCTGTGAGGAGCCAGTTAAGATGATTGTGCGATTTCATTTAAGGTGTCCCAAGGTCTTTTAGTTTCTGATTCTAATACTGGATCTGTTACCTCTTCCCCGTCGACTCCTCTTTATTGTTCCACTATCAGTCACGTCCTCCCTCTGCTGTGACTCACATAAAATTAGTAAAAAATTTTAAGGCTACTATTTTTATTAGGTGTAAACCATTAACACAAATTAAATGGACTGCTTCGGAAAAAAGTATTGAAGTCAAAACAAAATACAGCAACTGATGAAAAGTAACCGTACACGTATTAGTGAGCATTAATATGCGAAGTGTCCACCCTTCGACTTCATGTTGGCTTCAACTTCAATGATGGGTCTTATTGTATGTGGTGGAATAATAGCCCTTTCTCGCTCAAGAGACGCAGCCAGCGAAGGTATACATGTTACGCTGGGGTCTGGAGTGACGTCGACGTTGCAACTCATCCCAAAGGTGTGCAGTTGGATTTAGGTCTGGACTGGGTTTGTCATTCTATTTCACGAATGCTATTGTCTATATGCAATGCCTCACACATGCTGCTTTATTATAGGGCGCATTGTCTCCGAATTATTCCTCGGTTGTACACAATACACAGTGCTCTTAAATGGGTTCATACACTTCCGAAGTTTGTTGTATTTAAAGCAGCCTTAAGCGCTTTCACATAAAAAACTTATTGAGACATAACTGTTCAGCTCGCCGTTGTTGTGAACAGAAGTGGAAATTTCATTTGAAGGTTTTCATTCAAGGAAATGCTTTTCGTAATGGGCAACAGTTATGCCTCCGAACGTCTCCTTCAACTTTCAGTAATCAAGCATATTCAAAAAAGGAAGTTTGAAATTTATTTTCACAGTTTTATCGTGCAGATTTTCTCATCAGCGATGAAGTTGCTAAACTGATACCATAAAAAAGGCTTCAGTATAAATTCCCCCAATGTGTCCCCCTTTAATACGAAATTTAGACGCAGGGAAGCACAATAACACTGTCTGGCCTCGTTGTAGTTGACTTATTCAGAAGTGGGAAATTCTTCCTTTAGACAATGGATAAAATATGGGAGCTTGAACGATATTCAAACGTCTGCAAAATCAGAATCAAAATCGCTAACCTTCTGGCAAAGCCTGCCATTGTAATTACCATCTCACTTTAAGATTGATAACGTGTAGTGATGGTGTAACACGTCATCGTGTAAGCCTAATGTGTTTTCGCAAGTGAACATGAAATACAATCGCACCTCGAACATACTGGAAATCAGCATGTTGTCCCAGAGTTTTCGCCTTCACTGACTTACTGACTGCAATATACGTGCGAAGAATTCAAAACACTGTTTGTAATGGCAACTCATTTTGGAATAATATTTCTGCTGAAGGGAGAATGCACTTAATAATTTATGCCCTGAACAAGTACTGCTTCACACAAAAATAAGAACACAATGGAACAGAAATTTTGCGCGTTTCATAGGTGACTGTGGATAAGGATCAATCTGAGGCACTTTAGAATGACTGCTCGTTATTATTCAGGAATTAAATGAGCAGTGGCAGCAATATAATTGCATTTTTGCTATAGTGGGCCGTGCAGAGTACAATTCCACGAAGCACGAAAACCAGAACAAAAGGAAACCTCACACAATCTAGAGTTCCCGTAACAGTGCTACAGATGGGGTGGGTAATCAATAATTGAAATACTGATGTCGTTCCGCGAACACGGAACACAATCTGTTGTGGGCTGGCAAGACAGCCAATCCACTATGACAGGAAGCCGAAAGGCACGCGTTTAAGCTCACGCAGGCTGGCGTGAGGTCTGGAAAATGACAAGGACTTTATAGTAGCAAAAATAGTACGTAGCTTCTGGAATACTTAACTTTAATCCATAATTGGTGAACATCGGTCTGACGGTACATGCATCACAAGATAAATAGCAATTGATAATGGCGCCTTGCTAGGTCGTAGCAAATGACGTAGCTGAAGGCTATGCTAACTATCGTCTCGGCAAATGAGAGCGTAATTTGTCAGTGAACCATCGCTAGCAAAGTCGGCTGTACAACTGGGGCGAGTGCTAGGAAGACTCTCTAGACCTGCCGTGTGGCGGCGCTCGGTCTGCAATCACTGATAGTGGCGACACGCGGGTCCGACGTATACTAACGGACCGCGGCCGATTTAAAGGCTACCACCTAGCAAGTGTGGTGTCTGGCGGTGACACCACACAATCTCTCTCTTTCAATAACGGATATTAAACCTGGAAGCAACTGTATGATACACCTACAGCCAGTAAAGCGCTCTGAGAAAAAAACGCTACGCCAAACTTTGCTTGTCAGGCAGCAGTCACAACGTAATTCTCCCATGCTACAGCATAGTAATGGACATCGAAGCGTAGCAACGTCTCAGCACCGGCAGCATCTTCACGATGTATGTGACTCTAACGATTCCAGAAACAGTTCAACACAGAACGGCATATAGAGCCATCACAACGATAAGAAGGGCAGACATTGTCTCAAGCGTTTACTGGGGCACAAATTCCTCAAAACTTTGGTGCACTGACTCGTGATTTTTCAAATGAAAAAATATTTTTCCAGAGACATTTCATGTCTCGAACATCTACGATATATATATATATATATATATATATATATATATATATATATATATATATATATATATATATACGCAGACTGAAAATTTGTACCAGGGTTTGAATCACGGTCTTGATACAAATTTTCATTTGTTCCTTCAGTCTGCACATACACGTCATTGGTCAGTTCACTATACCTCAAAAGAAGAAACAAAACTAAACTCCCTCCGAACAAGCTATGAAGGCCCAACTGTACCTACCGGCCGCCGAGTCATCCTCAGCCCATAGGCGTCACTGGATGCGGATATGCAGGGGCATGTGGTCATCACACCGCTCTCTCGGTCGTATGTCAGTTTCCGAGACCTGAGCCGCTACTTCTCAATCAAGTAGCTCCTCAGTTTGCCTCACAAGGGCTGAGTGCACCCCGCTTACCAACAGCTCTCGGCAGACCAGATGGTCACCCATCCAAGTGCTAGCCAAGCCCGACAGCGTTTAACTTCAGTGATCTGACGGGAACGGTGTCACCACTGCGGCAACGCCGTTGGCAGGGATAAAACACACAGAGTGAAAAGTTATCCAATACTTGTACATAAACCAAACTGCAGCTGGAAGAGTAGAGGACGTAAAAGGGAAACACTAGTTCAGAAAGAAAACGATTAGTTCCAAAGATAACTGGTGTGCGTACTGTAAGACCTTCGGTACACACACCATCAGATTATTTGACTTGTCGCTCTAACGAAGTATGCGAGTGTCAGCAAAATGTCTCGTGGTCTTATCGTGGTGTGTTTATCTTCTGCCGTTAGGTCAAACGATAGAAATGCCACTTGCGCACTTAGAGTAGCAGATTGACGGCGACCAACTTTAAACAGAACTTGATTAATTTTCACACACATTTATTAAAATAATAACAACATAAAATTACTTAACTTGATGCTGGATGCTATTTACAATTGACAATCTGAAGTTCCTTTGGTATTGGTACGTTAATCTTATTCTCACATATCTCTGATACTTGACAAAGTGTCTATACATTTCTCTTCATGGCTATGTACAGGAATATGATAATCTTATTAGGCGCAGACTGAAACTTGACTATAGAGTGGTGCAGACAAATGCAGACTAATGCAGACTGATTAATCGGAGGTCTGTACACTCGTTATAATACCTCGCATGTTCAGGTATCACTGCGCGAGTTTGATCCGCGAGGAGAAAAGGTTCTACGTTAGCAGCAATCTCATTGGCTGCATGACATATTAATACGCGGATCGGCGGAAGCAGAATTTGGTCAGTCTCTAAGACAGCGCCATCTCGTAGTGCAGAGACGGACGAGCGCTGCGCCTGCGCTGTTGTGCTTAGCGGGGCGCGCTCTTATGTACACAACAATAACGAACATAAATAATATCTCCACCTTGCCAACCGAACATTGTAGCATGTTTAGTAGTTGATAACTAGCATGCCAAGTGTTTTTGTATTACTTGATTGATTTAAAGCTCCCATAGAAGTAAATGATTTGAAATTCTACTTTTAATGACCGGCTTTGAATATCGATCAAACTGTGTTGATGTTGCATAAATCTATGATTTGGGCCACATGATTAGAAGGCCGAGATAAGACTTACAGTGACATAGAGACAACCTTAGGCATGTCCAAGAGTAAAGTAAATTAGATATTGAATGAACATTTACTTGAGAAAAAGATCAATTCCTCACGGATTCGGCAAAATTTGAGCGAAGCACAGATACAGGCTCGTACCAATGAAGTAAAGAACTTCTAGAAACCTTAGACGAAGATATGGGAAATCCCTACACAACATCGTAACACGTCATGGGACTGGGTATTGTTCGTCGCAAGCTATCGAGGAAAGCAGGAAAACAAATGAAACTGTAGATATCAGTTTTTGTCACGACAGTGCCAGCTGTCACACAAAACGTCAAAGAATGTATTATTTGACGCAGGGAGACACGAGACTAATGTTGTCCTTACTCATGTGTTTTACCTGGTAATGATTTACGTTCGTTCGTTTTGTCACACAAATCACCTGCTAATCGATTTTCATCTCCCCAAGAAGCTGATGAATGCTTCCCAAACGGTATTTTTTGAAGTACCAATATCAGAGAGGAAAATTGTTTCCAATATATGAAGAATTAAATGTGAAATCTTTAAAGGTGACAACTCTCGTACGTGGAAAAAAACTGCAGTCCATATGACGATGGAATACTGCGTGTCTCTGACCCCCATCGTTGGGTGTCACCCTCACAATCTCTCACACCTGAAGAGGCTTAAGAATATGGTGTTCTCACATCTGGAGCATATGAAACATACAGGCTTAGACCGTTAGTGTCACTAGTATCGCCGGCCTGTGTGGCCGAGTGGTTCTAGGCGCTTCAGTCTGGAATCGCGTGACCGCTACGGTCACAGGTTCGAATCCTGCTCGGGCATGGATGTGTGTGATGTCCTTAAGTTAGTTAGGTTTAAGTAGTTCTAACTTCTAGGGGACTGATGACCTCAGATGTTAAGTCCCATAGTGCTGAGACATTTTCATTAGGTAATATAAAGGCAGCAGCTACAGAATATAACTAAATTTACTTAGGACAGGAAGCACAACAAAGCAATGTTAACTCTCAGCTACGTGTTTCGAGAGTCACGCTTTATCATCTGTAAGACTATTCATATCATCTGTCATAAGTACATGAAGACATAAAGCAGCAGTAGTAAAGTGAAGTGATCTGGACAAAAAGTTCTTACCTTAATTACAATCTCCAATGCTTGCTCCTCTGTCCCGTCTCATTACATTACCACTCGTTCACCAGAGTCTCTTCTACAGCAGTGCCTTCTATCTATTACATATGTGTGTTGTCATACCAGCTAACATCTAGCACAGTCGATTAGATCCCTCTACATACCATTTCAGAGGTAACAACAATCAGTTATGATGAAGCATACATTTACATTTGTTATCTCTGCTGTTGTAATACACAGACATTTCGGAGACGTCTAGAGCAGGTGGTGAAGTATCAGCAGCTACGCAGCCCATTACCATTACAGACAGAGAGAAAGAGAGAGTTAAATAAAATGGTAATCATGTTTCCAATCACAGATTCTGAATGTTTGTGAACTTACTAGTTCAATGACAGGAAGCACGGGCCGATAAATCCATTAATTAAAATTCTATGAGTTTAATCTGCTTATTTATACATTAAAAATAATTTTCCAAGGTCAATTTAAATCACCGATAGCTTGCTTTAGTGGACGACTGTCATACGGTGGGGTCGGAGGAAATTTAATGGTCAGCAGTCATATAATTCTTATAACACGCAAGATGCCAAGCCAACGCAAAGATACTGACCGATACCGTGGTCAGAGAACTGGCGCCAAACCAGGAACAGCAACCTGCGTGATGGGTGGGCTGAACTGTCCCTCGGCAGACAGCCACAACAGTTATCAGCATTACCAACCCCCAGTCAAGTTGGATACAGGAATCATTTTCTATCGAAGGAAGCACTCTGCAGTTCTGCGTCATAGGAAATAAATCTACTGGAGACGTCCTCTCAGTCTCAGTTCGTGGCAGTTCTTGGTGGGCACCACTTCGTGACTATCAGTAGTGGTGTACTTGCTGCCTTTTGAGCGATACATATATTCGTTTCCACAACATTCGGAGCAAACACACAATACTATGTTCAAATTTTGGCAAGACATTCTCGGTAGAATACTCGTAGCAAATCCATCCGTGATTAAGATGCAAATACTCGATTTGCATTACGAGATACTGGCGTTATGGTTCCATCAGTGTTAGAGAGGTATGATTTGTCAGTGTTCTGCACTCAGTGTGCTCGTGTTACAATATTACTTTCCTTCCTAATTATAAATTACGCGATTCATCTCTGCTTTCTGATCGATACCCTCTCTAGGAACTGGACATGTTAGCATTAGACCGCCACGGTCGCAGGTTCGAATTCTGCCTAGGGCGTGGATGTGTGTGATGTCTTTAGGTTAGTTAAATTTAAGTAGTTCTAAATCCTAGGTGACTGATGACCTTAGATGTTAAGTCCCGTAGTGCTCAGAGCCAATTGAACCATTTGTTAGCATTATCCTCATGTGTTCCCACGTCTTTTCATGTAGACTTGCCTTGATTTACAACAAGCCTGCAGAGAGTCATATAGTCCATGCTTGTGCCGTGGAAAATTACTACTCACTGTAACGATACTGCTACCTATTTCTGCGTTTTATCGAAAATGTGAATCAGTTAATTACCGTTGTCTGTCTGTTACTGGTCTGTTTCTGCCCTTGTTACCTTCCTTAATCAAGTTATTTATCTTGGCAATAGAACAACCTGCTGTAAAAGAAGTTGTCTGATCTCCCGGCTTTCCAGGAAGAACGAGATTAACAGGTGAGGTCATTTTAAACTAACGGAAAGAGAAACTGTGGCATACAGAACTCCTCGCTTCTTTCAGTCTGCCAAAATACCCGTCCACGTCGTGTACACGCTAATATCAGAAAATATCCCTGAGAAATCCATTTTGGCGAAATCCATTCTGGCGATCTTATGTGTGGAATTTAAGCACATAATCAGGTCTGTCTTGGTGGATCGCTCTATCGAGTCCTTCAAAGTACGATGGATGTCAAAAGTCCTTCTCTTACCAGTTTTTAACAATAAAACGATTTACCGTTATCCACTTCAGCAATGAAGACGAGGTCTAACAAAGCATAACAATTAGTGGGCACGTTACTTCTTGTATCCTAAAGCAGATACCTGTCAGTGAAATCTGTGGTCAAACATGCCACTTGACTGACACTAGACTTATTAATGTCGTACTCAACCTATTTGTGCAATGACAGTTTTACTGAGTAAAGAAGCAGCTTCCACCTGGAGTATACTACTTTAATTGATTACTTCGTGGATGCTTAATCAATACTGCTTATATGAGTGACAGAAATGAATTTTTATTTATCAGGAGGAAAAAATGAAGTTACGTAATTAATTTTTAGTTCGCTTGGAGGTGTATGTGTATACACTTCGTACAAATGGAAATTCCCTTACAGCTGTACAACATAACGACGCTAGAGATACCTAAACAAATCGGCACACCCAGCTGCGCTATTTTGTTTTGGTTTCTCTAACGTTGTTCTACTTAACTGTGGTTCGGGTTTTTCATGTGTGACAAGAGCACACACATGACCCTGTAATCAAGTAAAAAAAAATTAATTACATAGTTTTATTTTTTGCAGCTGCTAATTAAAATGTTAAAACTACCCCTCGTTCCATGTGCCACCATGCTGAATTTTTGAATAACATGTGCGAACATGATGTACATTATAATGTCGTCATAATAGAGAATTCTCTTCATTACAGATATGTCTGCACCTACCACGTTTTACCACTTATTCCACGTCCTCGAATATCAGGCTTTCCGTGTCCGATTACATCACTGACACGCCATGCTTAGCAGCTATTAATGCTTCCTCCACTCGTAAGACAATGAGAACCTGCTCATGAATCCTATACCTCTCAAAAGTTTACTGCTCAGCGAGCAATTGTCTCATGCATCCTTAAAAACCTTGCTGCACCTGCATGTACACCGCCGATAGTGGTGGCCGAGCGTTTCTAGACGCTTCAGTCCGGAACCCCGTGACTGCTAGGGTCACAGGTCAGAATCTTGCCTCGGGCATGGATGTGTGTGATGTCCTTACGTAAGTTAGGTTTAAGTAGTTCTAAGTTCTAAGTTACTCATGACCTCACATGTTATGTTCCATAGTATTCAGAGCCATTTGAACCATTTCTTGCATGTACACCAACACATTCCTCCTTACCTTCATCTGCGGACGGTTCACACCCTGTCACAAGAGAATTTCAGTTAGCTTTATCAGACCCCGAATTCTGTGCAGAAAGATATCTTTTCTACCTGATATAACAACTTCCTTACTCTTCTTAAAGTATGCAGTTTACGATACCTGTTTCCTCTCACTCTTTTCTATTTTTCTGAAGGAACCCTATCACAAGAACACCCATTGGATTAAACCCATAACAGCAGTGCCAGATGCTAAGTGTATTAAAGACCTTCATATTCACCATTCACGATATATACCGATGAGCAAAACCCTTATGACCACCTGTTTAACAGCGTGTTGTTCCACTTTTCAAACTCAGTACAGCAGGATTGTGCTTTGCATGGATTCTACAAATTCTTGACATGATTGAAGAAGTATGTGGTACCAGATATATACACACAGGTCAAGCCGTTCCTGCGAATTGCGGGATGATGGTTTACGGCTACGCAGTTGGGGCTCGACTTGTTTTTCAGTAACGAGATTTTCACTCTGCAGCGGAGTGTGCGCTGATATGAAACCACCTAGCAGATTAAAACTGTGTGCTGGACCGAGACTCGAACTCGGGTTCTTTGCCTTTCGTGGGCAAGTGCTCTACCAACTGAGCTATCCAAGCACCACTCAGACCAGTCCTCACATCTTCAATTTTGCAGAACAGCTTCTGTGAAGTTTAGAAGGCAGAAGACGAGGTACTGGCAGAATTGAAGCTGTGAGGACGCGTCGTGAGTCGTGCTTGGGTAGCTCAGTTGGTAGAGCACTTGCCCGCGAAAGGCGAAGGTCCTGAGTTCGAGTCTCGGTCCGACACAGTTTTAATCTGCCACGAAGTTTCATGTTTTCCAGTGGTTACCAGACACCAATGCTGGGCAAGACATCAATGGGAGTTAGCTATAATGTCCCTCAAACGACTGCAGCACGATTCTGGTCTTGGCAACACGGACAATTATCCTACTGGAAGATACCATTGCCGTAGGGGGAGACTTCAAGCGTGAAGCGACACAGGTGGTGTGCAGTAATGTTCAGATAGTTCACTGCTGTCACGATGCCTTCTACTACCATCACAGAACCCATGGAGCCGTACTCAGTGTACGCCATAGCATAACTCCACCCTCACCGGTCTGCATCTGTGGCGCGGTGCAGTTTCATGCAGCCATCCGCCTGGATGACGACATGTTAGTACCCAGACATCGACCCAGTGTAAGAAGAAATGCGATTCACTCAACAGGCGACACGTTTCTATTGATTCACGGTGAAAACTCAGTGTCACTGTGCCCACTGCGATCATAACTGCCGATGTCGTTGGGTCATTACAGTAACACGTAGGGGTCGTGAGATGTGGAACCCAAAGTTCAACAATGGCCTTTGGACTGTGTGGCTGCACCAGCACGGTACTCCGCTGACAGGTATGCCACAGATCCAGGATTACAACAGTGGGGAATCTTCAGACCTCTACGCTCTGTGATGAGACATGGTCGTCCAATACCATACAACGTACTCGTTATTTCACCATCCTTCATCCACTTTGCATAGGTGCTCACGACAGTAGTATGCCAGTAGGCGACCAGATTCACCGTTTAAGGGGCTCCGGAAAGGCTCAAAATCATGAAAAGTTCAATTTTTACTTTTTTGCGTTTTCTGAATGTGCAGACTATTACCTTTTAATAGATATATAATTTATTCAATTCCGAAGACTACAACTATTTTTAAATTTTTTTTGAAATGTGTTCTACATGGGCGTGACCCACTGTGGCGCTGTTAAACTGCTGTCAAATGGTGTTATTATTAACGTCCGTGTTCATCAGGTACATTTTAGTGATGTGAGATAAAGTATGTGTTGGTGGCTAACCTGTGATGGTTCAATATATATCGCTGGTGTGATTGTCGATTGTTTCATGTTTATTTACTCTGTCGTTATCTCTAAAATATTCGTAATTAATTCTTTTTCTTGAGTCTCTGTTTTGTTGAAGTATAATAATGAGTAAAAGTAAAGTTATTAGAAATCCTCTGAAGGCTTTTAAGAAAAGGAGAAATGTTGGAAAGCCAAAGGTATGTGTTATTACTGTAAACAATAAAGACGATAACCAAGTGAGTGAACCTAACCTCTCAAGTACACCTGCCCATAGCAGTCAAAGTGGGAAAGAAAATACTTCACAGAAGAAGCTTGGTTCAATGAGTGAAAACTATGAATGTTTTATGGGCGAATCGGATGTGAATAAAATATTTGATATGTCGGTTCTCAAAGGAATTTTTTCAAACTGTGTAAGATGTATTCATTGTAGTGAAGTTGGTCTGGAACTCTCCATAATAAAGCACGTAGGACTTGCTAGTGAAATACAACTGAAATGTGATAAGTGTTCATACATGACCACCTTTTGGAACAGTGTTGCAGTAACTGCAACTGAAGAAAATGGTAGCAAAATCTACGAACACAACAACGAGCGATGCTTGCTTTAGACAAGGAACGCCTTCGGGCTGCAGACAGGGCTGTAAAGAGTCTAGAAATACAAGCAAGAGTAAACAGGAGGTGGAACAAGAGGAAGCTGGAGGAGGAGTTTGCTGAGGATGAAGATAATCCATCCTATGGACCTGGAATGCACTAAAAAGTTAATCCAATCTTTGTCGCTCGATTCCCAAAACTTTTATTTTCTCATACTAATTACATGTTTTGTAAGGATCTTCCAAACATATTTGTTTCAAACTTTCAGTAAATGTTACACAGTACCTTCTGCATAATTTAACACAGCCTTTTTCCAAAAAACTGTATGTTTTTGTATATATAAATAAAAAATTGCAAAAAAATGTTGTGAATTTTCTTTACAATTGAAAAAAAAATCATCTTTAATAACTGAACTAAAATTTTGTAAAATCCCTGTGTTAAGTTGTAGCCCATATTCCAATAAATAATCTGTAAAAAGTTCAACTTCCTACCTCAAGTACTTTGTGAGGAAAGATGTAATTTATAAGCGTTATTTTAACATTGCAAGTATAGGGCGTTCCGGAGCCCCTTAAGACTGTTTCGTTCCCAGGCGAAGAGCCACATCAATGTGGCCTTTGTCAGAACTGCTTATGTCAGCGAATTTCCTCATTTGCGGCCTGTATCTTCGCTATAACGACTGACCATTCGTTTTTATTCCGCTTACATTCATTCTGTACTGCGCCACGCGCCCGAAACACCACCAGGAGATATTCAACCTCGAGTTGGGCAGTGGTCTTAATGTTTTGGCTCATCATGTATTTATCTGGAAGAGAGCTGCAACGACCCACACATTACAATGATCCTTTATCTTCCATTGTCTCTGTTGCAGAACTTTTATTGGTAATTAGTATTTTCACACTAGCAATACCTTCAAATCTACGCTCACGATCCAAAACATTATTATCATCTGTCTTAGAGTGTTGGCCCGTGTTTGGAACGTAATGCAGCAGCGTTTCTGCGTTCCATGGATTCAGCATGGAGGCTAGGATCCCGATCGTTTGTGGCGTCATGTATCTACGTACGATCATGCAGTTTCCGTAAATTATGGATCTGTGGTTTGTGTGCGCGGAACAGGTGCCGCATAGCGTCCCATAGGAGTTCCATCGCGTTCAGATCAAGCGAATTTGGTGGACAAGACATGAACAGAAGCTCATCTGCAAGCTTCTCAAATCACTGGTGTTGTGGAACAGACAGTTATCTTGCTGGAAAATGCCATCACCTTCGGAGAAGACGTTAAGCATGAGAAAATGCAGGTTCTTCGCCATAAAGTTGACACAGTCCATAGCGGTCATG
The DNA here is from genome assembly GCF_023864345.2 of Schistocerca serialis cubense. Taxonomy (NCBI): domain Eukaryota; kingdom Metazoa; phylum Arthropoda; class Insecta; order Orthoptera; family Acrididae; genus Schistocerca; species Schistocerca serialis. The sequence continues at coordinate 268,922,716 of NC_064638.1, forward strand.
CTGTCTCCGATTACTACCATACAACACACGGAAGACAAACTGAATGTCCACCATATCATCATTTAGTTGCCACTGGTGTCCGTGACGCGATTCGTGTTTCGAGAATCTGCTCGTCTGGATGACTGCATATCACGACACGAACATCGACCCGATGCAGCAAGAAACGTGTTTCCGATCAGTCATCAGTAGGCGATATCTGGCCCACTGCAATCGCTGTTGATGATGTCGCTGTGTCAACTCTGGAAAACGTAGGAGGTATGAAAGTTTGGGATTGCCCCAATTACTCTGTAATTAACGCTACCACAGATCGCGACCTCTCGTCAAGCCTTCGACGTCCATGTTCTACGACGAGGCGTGGACGGAGCACGTCACCCACCCATGATTTCACAGTCCAGCCACCTTGCATAGACCTCACGACAGCCGACCAGCATTGCTGAATGCTACACTGTCGTTGTCATGAACCGGGCCTGTTAAAGTTGGTAACTTCCCCAATTTGCTGTCTGTATCGTCGCTATAAGGATTCTCCATTCCATTCTGCTCTGCTTAAATACATTCCTTATCGCGTCACCTGCTCTGAACACCACCAGGCGGAATTCTCTGTAGCTATCCTCTGATGCAGGCGACTTAGAGAAGGGACAGACAGCTGTGGCATGGCGCTTTGGAATGATCATTTACGAAACAAAGGAACAGGTCTGCTGTTCGCGTGCTAATGTCGTGAGCATGTAAGAAAACTGCTTGACGGACACTGAAACCATGAGTGGGTAACAAAATGTCGGGCGCCACGCTTTGTTTCAGAATGTGGAGGGCAGGGGCTTACCTACCTTGTAAAGCTGTTTGGTGTCGTCCAAAGATCCCGGTGTCAAACCTAAGTCAGCAACGAGCATCTATCCCACAGACGTTACCGATATGTCGCTGCAGTCAGCAACGGCGAATGGGAGGCACTCCTCGAATCACGCCCTCCCTCTCAGCACCGCAGCGCTATCACACGGAGGTCAATATAGAGCTGAACATGGACTCGCTCTGGTGTAATGGAGCAGTCAACTTCATCTAGCTATCACATTAGTGCTACTGAAGTCTCATATGGAACTGTACCTTTGTAAACGTGGGACTTACACCTCAAGAGAAGAGTTTGTAATAGGAATCATTAAGTAATGCTTTACTATTCAAAGGCAGTTGTAAATAATCGCCACACCCCTGTGGCAATGGATTGTACAAAGTTCAGTCTTGCTTCCATTATCAACCGAAACGTCATAATTGCCTCTATGGTGTCTTTACCTTTCCAAACAGATCGTCATCTAACAGATCCCCAAATCTCTAGTCTTCTGTACATTAATCTTGTCAAAAAAAAAAAAAAAAAAAAAGAAAAGACTCATAAACTACTAGTTTGAGTGTGCGACAAATATTCCACTTGAAACTTCTTGGCAGATTAAAACTGTGTGCCGGACCGAGACTCGAACTCGGGACCTTTGCCTTTCGCGGGCAAGTGGTAGAGCAAATGCCCGCGAAAGGCAAAGGTCCCGAGGTCGAGTCTCGGCCCGGCACACAGTTTTAATCTGCCAGGAAGTTTCATATCAGCATACACTCCGCTGCCGAGTGAAAATCTCATTCTGAATATCCCACTTGTCAGTTCTTAGAGTCTTCGGAATTGTGTGGATGACGTTTTTTTCGAAGTCTGATGGTATACCGCCAGTTTCATACATTCTGTACATCAACGTGAGAAGTATTTTCGTTGCCACTCCTCCCACATGTTTTAGAAATTATCTTGGAATGCCATCTATCCCTTCTGCCTCATTTCAACGTATTTTCTTTCAAAACTCTTAAATTCTGATTCTAATACTGCATCACATATCTCTTCTCTCCCAATACCTGTTTCTTCTTCTGTCCCGTCATCAAAGAAGTCTTGAACCTCGAAAACGCCTTCAGTGTACTCTTTCCACCCATCCCCTCTCATCGCTGCACTTAACAATGGAATCCACATTGAACACTTAATATTATCGCCCTTGGTTTTGAGTTTTCTATATGCTGAATCTGTCTTTTCGACAATCAATTCTTTTCCGATTTCTTCACATTTTTCAAGCAGCCATTCTTCCTTAGCTTCTTGTTTATTTACTTCCTAAGTTACTTGTATTTTTGTATTCCTGAATTTCCATGAACATTTCTTGTCCTTTCTTCTTTCTTCAATCAGTCGAAGTGCTGGGTGTGGTAAGCATGGTATTTTTCACAGTTGCCTTCCTTGTACGTACGATTTTCTTTTCAACTCTGTGATTGTCCTCTTAAGAGATGTCCATTCCTCTCAAACTCAGCTGCCTACTGAGCTATTCATTGCCGGCCGAAGTGGCCGTGCGGTTCAAGGCGCTGCAGTCTGGAACCGCCAGACCACTAAGGTCGCAGGTTCGAATCCTGCCTCGGGTATGGATGTTTGAGATGTCCTTAGGTTAGTTAGGTTTAACTAGTTCTAAGTTCTAGGGGACTAATGACCTCAGCAGTTGAGTCCCATAGTGCTCAGAGCCATTTGAACCATTTTTGAGCTATTCATTATCGCAGTGTCTATAGTCTCAGAGAACTGCATTCCTTAGTACTGCCGTACCCCACTTCATTGCGCACTGATTCTTCCGCAGTAGTCTCTTAAACTTCTGCATACTCTTATCATTACTAAGTTGTGATGTGAGTCTATGTCTACTCCTGGAACGCCTTCAACCTACTAATTGATTTCGGACACTGTGCCAGAAGATCTACATCTACATCCACATCCATACTCCGCAAGCCACCTGACGGTGTGTGGCGGAGGGTACCTTGAGTACCTCTATCGGTTCTCCCTTCTATTCGAGTCTCGCATTGTTCGTGGAAAGAAGGATTGTCGGTATGCCTTTGTGTGGGCTTTAATCTCTCTGATTTTATTCTCATGCTCTCTTCGCGAGATATACGTAGGAGAGAGCAATATACTGCTTGAGTCCTCGGTGAAGGTATGTTCTCGAAACTTCAACAAAAGCCCGTACCGAGCTATTGAGCGTCTCTCCTGCAGAGTCTTCCACTTGAGTTTATCTATTATCTCCATAACGCTTTCGCGATTACTAAATGATCCTGTAACGAAGCGCCCTGCTCTCCGTTGGATCTTCTCTATCTCTTCTATCAACCCTATATGGTACGGATGCCACACTGCTGAGCAGTATTCAAGCAGTGGGCGAATAAGCGTACTGCAACCTACTTCCTTTGTTTTTGGATTGCATTTCCTTAGGATTCTTCCATTGAATCTCAGTCTGGCATCTGCTTCACCCACGATCAACTTTATATGATCATTCCATTTTAAATCACTCCTAATGCATACTCCCAGATAATTTATGGAATTAACTGCTTCCAGTTGCTGACCTGCTATATTGTAGCTAAATGATAAGGGATCTTTATTTCTATGTATTCGCATCACATTACACTTGTCTACATTGAGATTCAATTGCCATTCCCTGCACCATGCTTCAATTCGCTGCAGACCCTCCTGCATTTCAGTACAGTTTTCCATTGTTACAACCTCTCGATACACCACAGCATCATCTGCAAAAAGCCTCAGTGAACTTCCGATGTCATCCACAAGGTCATTTATCTATATTGTGAATAGCAACGGTCTTATGACACTCCCCTGTGGCACACCTGAAATCACTCTTACTTTGGAAGACTTCTCTCCATTGAGAATGACATGCTGCGTTCTGTTATCTAGGAACTCTTCAATCCAATCACACAATTGGTCTCATAGTCCGTATGCTCTTACTCGGTTCAGTAAACGACTCTGGGGAACTGTATCGAACGCCTTGCGGAAGTCAAGAAACACGGCATCTGCCTGGGAACCCGTGTCTATCTCCCTCTGAGTCTCGTGGACGAATAGCGCGAGCTGGGTTTCACACGACCGTCTTTTTCGAAACCCATGCTGATTCCTACAGAGTAGATTTCTAGTCCCCAGAAAAGTCATTATACTCGAACATAATACGTGTTCCAATACTCTACAACTGATCGACGTTAGAGATATAGGTCTGTAGTTCTGCACATCTGTTCGGCGCCCCTACTTGAAAACGGGGATGACCTGTGCCCTTTTCCAATCCTTTGGAACGGTGGTGGTGGTTGTTGGGATGTTTAAAGGGGACTAACCTTTGGAACGCTACGCTCTTGTAGGGACCTACGGTACACCGCTGCAAGAAGGGGGGCATGTTCCTTCGCGTACTCTGTGTAAAATAGAACTGGTATCCCATCAGGTCCAGCGGCCTTTCCTCTTTTGAGAGATTTTAATTGTTTCTCTATCCCTCTGTCGTCTATTTCAATATCTACCATTTTGTCATCTGCGCGACAATCTATAGAAGGAACTACATTGCAGTCTTCCTCTTTGAAACAACTTTGGAAAAAGACATTTAGTATTTCGGTCTTTAGTCTGTCCTCCTCTGTTTCGGTACCATTTTGGTCACAGAGTGTCTGAACATTTTGTTTTGATGCACCTACCGGTTTGATATAAGACCAAAATTTCTTAGGATTTTCTGCCACGTCAGTACATAGAACTTTACTTTCGAATTCATTGAACGCCTCTCGCATAGCCGTCCTCACTCTACGTTTCTCCTCGCGTAATTTTTGTTTGTCTGCAAGGCTTTGGCTATGTTTATATTTGCTGTGAAGTTCCCTTTGCTTCCGCAGCAGTTTTCTAACTCGGTTGTTGTACCACGGTGGCTCTTTTCCATCTCTTACGATCTTGCTTGGCAATACTCATCTAACGCATATTGTACGATGGTTTTGAACTTTGTCCACTGATCCTCAACACTATCTGTACTTGAGACAAAACTTTTGTGTTGAGCCGTCAGGTACTCTGAAATGTACTTTTTGTCACTGTTCCTAAATAGAAAAATTTTCCTACCTTTTATAATATTTCTATTTACGGCTGAAACCATCGATGTAGTAACCGCTTTATGATCGCTGATTCCCTGTTCTGCGTTAACTGTTTCAAATAGTTCGGGTCTGCTCGTCACCAAAAGGTCTAATATGTTATCGCCACGAGTCGGTTCTCTGTTTAACTGCTCAAGGTAGTTTTCAGATAAAGCACTTAAAAAAATTTCACTGGATTCTTTGTCCCTGCCACCCGTTATGAACGTTTGAGTCTCTCAGTCTATATCCGGAAAATTAAAATCTCCACCCAGAACTATAACGTGATGAGGAAATCTACTCGAAATATTTTCCAAATTATCCTTCAGGTGCTCAGCCACAACAGCTGCTGAGCCCGGGGGCCTATAGAGACATCCAATTACCGTGTCTGAGCCTGCTATAACCGTGACCTTCACCCAAATCATTTCACATTTCGGACCTCTGTCAATTTCCTTCGATACTATTGCACTTCTTATCGCTATAAACACGCCTCCCCCTTCACTGTCCAGCCTGTCTCTGCGGTATACATTCCAACCTGAGTTTAGGATTTCATTACTGTTTACGTCTGGTTTCAGCCAGCTTTCTGTCCCTAGTACTATGTGGACATTGTGACTGTTTATTAATGAGAGCAGTTCTTGGACCTTTCTATGGACGCTCCTGCAGTTTACTATTAGCACATTAATATTGGTATTCCCTGTTGCATTTTGCCTACTCCTACCTTGCCGCGTCTCAGGAGGCGTCATGTCGGGCCTAGGGAGGGAATTCTCTAACTAAAAAACCCACATGTGCACTCCTCACGTACTCCGCTACCCTTGTAGCCGCTTCCTGCGTGTAGTGCACGCCTGACCTATTCAGGGGGACATGATGTAATCTAACTTATATCTTACCGTATCTCCCGGCCGTTTCGATGTATAGCTCATCCTCTTGTGAGTCGTGAACAGAGTATTCGCTACTACTAGTCTTTCTCCTGTCTCATTTCTACTACCAAGCTCATATTCTCCCGTAACCTTTCCTTCTACTTCCTTCCCTACAACTCATTCCAATCCGCCATGATCATTAGATTTTCATCTCCCTTTATGTACTTATTAGCTGTTCGATATTCTCATATAATTTCTCTATATCTCCATTTTCTTCTTGTGGCCTCACTATGTATACCTGAACAATGGTTGTCGGTGTTGGCAAGCTGACGATTCTGATGCGAACAACGCTATCACTGAACTGTTTGCAGTAACTCGCTCTCTGCCCTTCCATCCAATTAACAGCTAATCCAACTCCCGTTACTTCATTTTCTGAAGCTCTTTATATTACGCTGTACTCGTCTAACGTGAAATCCTTGTCTTCCATCTATTTCACTTCACCAACCACAATTATATCTAGACTGAGCCGTAGTATTTCTCTTCTCGGATTTTCTAGCTTCCCTACCACTTTTGACATTCCACTCCCCGACTCGTAGGACGTTATCCTTTCGTTGGTTATTGAGTCTTTTTCTCATAGTTATTTCCCCTTGACAGTCCCCTCTCGGGGATCCGAATGGGGACTATTCCGGAATCTTTTGCCAACTGAGAAATCATCATGACACTTTTTCAGTTATGGCCACATGTCCTGTGCGTCGTCCTAACCGCCGTGTGCTTCACGTCTGCTGTGCAGCGAGCTACCTTAATTTATTAACTGTATTTTTCTTACTTGTCACTTCGTCTTCCTTGTGTTTTTGCTTTTAGGAAGCTTTAATTGTCGAGTGCTATTGATAGTGTTCCATAGATTTCGTGTTTGTTTTGAATACAGAGAGTCCCTTTAGTCAACCATAGTGCCAGTAGTGCTAGTGTTTGTTTTCAATACAGTCCAGAGACAGGTAGTGCTATTTTCATTGTTTTCTACTAGAAGTGGCTAGCAATCACAGTTTAGTAATAATCAGCCGCCTTTAGTGAATTAGCAGTCTAGTTAAAAGTTGATTATGTCTCTTCAGTAAATTGATTCCTTAGGATGGATAGGATGTATGACTGTTGTGTACGGACGCAGGAGGAGCTGGCCACTCTTCGCGTACAGCTGAGCGTGTTGATGGCCGCGGTCAGCCGTCTTCAGGCTGCTGCCTCGGAGTGTAGCGGCAGTGGGGAGTCTGGTGCGTCGCAAGGTACACCTCAGGCGTTACATGCTTCACCCACTGTCCCTGCTGTCGAGACATCTTCGCGGGTACCGGGCGCCGTTGGGCCACCCCCTCCCCAAGGGGAGTGGCGGGTTCAGCGGCGTTCGCGGCGCACGAGGCGGACGGTAAATGTGGAGGCTGGCCGTGTGGCATCGCCCGCTCTGGCTGTGAGTGGACATGTGGCTGCTCCTTCAGCAAGGTCCGAGCAGGCACACGGGGGGAGGGGTTTATTAGTTATTGGGAGCTCCAACGGTAGGCGGGTGATGGAGCCCCTTGGGGAAATAGCGGAAAGGTTGGGGAAGAAGGCCAGTGTTCACTCTGTCTGCTTGCCAGGGGGGTCTCATCCGAGATGTGGAGGAGGCCCTACCGGCGGCGATAGAGAGCACTGGGTGCACCCGACTGCAAATTATTGCTCATGTCGGTACCAATGACTCCTGCCGTCTGGGTTCAGAGGTCATCCTCAGTTCGTACAGGCGGTTGGCGGAATTGGTGAAGGCAGAAAGCCTCGCTCGCGTGGTGGAATCAGAGCTAACTATTTGTAGTATCGTTCCCAGAACCGATCGCGGTCCTCTGGTTTGCAGCCGAGTGGAAGGCTTAAACCAGAGGCTCAGACGATTCTGCGGACATCTGGGGTGCAAATTTCGCGACCTCCGCTATCGGGTGGAGAAATGTAGGGTCCCCCTGAACAGTTCAGGCGTGCACTACACGCCGGAAGCGGCTACGAGGGTAGCAGAGTACTTGTGGAGTGCACATGGGGGTTTTTTAGGTTAGAGAATTCCATCCCTAGGCCCGACAAGACGCCTCCTGAGACGCGGCAAGGTAGGAGTAGGCAAAATGCAACAGGGAATAACAATATTAATGTGCTAATACTAAACTGTAGGAGCGTCTATAGAAAGGTTCCAGAACTGCTCTCATTAATAAACGGTCACAATGCCCATATAGTACCAGGGTCAGAAAGTTGGCTGAAACCAGACGTAAACAGTAATGAAATCCTAAACTCAGATTGGAATGTATACCGCAGAGACAGGCTGGACAGTGAAGGGGGAGGCCTGTTTATAGCGATAAGAAGTGCAATAGTATCGAAGGAAATTGACAGAGATCCGAAATGTGAAATTTTTTGGGTGAAGGCCACGGTTAAAGCAGGCTCAGACACGGTAATTGGATGTCTCTATAGGCCCCCGGGCTCAGCAGCTGTTGTGGCTGAGCACCTGAAGGATAATTTGAAAAATATTTCGAGTAGATTCCCCACCATGTTATAGTTCTGGGTGGAGATTTTAATTTGCCGGATATAGACTGGGAGACTTAAACGTTCATAACGGGTGGCAGGGACAAAGAATCCAGTGAAATTTTTTTAAGTGCTTTATCTGAAAACTAACTTGAGCAGTTAAACAGAGAACCGACTCGTGGCGATAACATATTAGACCTTCTGGTGACAAACAGACCCGAACTATTTGAAACAGTTAACGCAGAACAGGGAATCAGTGATCATAAAGCGGTTACGGCATCGATGATTTCAGCCGTAAATAGAAATATTAAAAAGGGTAGGAAGATTTTTCTGTTAAGCAAAAGCAGATTACAGAGTACTTGACGGCTCAACACAAAAGTTTTGTCTCAAGTACAGATAGTGTTGAGGATCAGTGGAAAAAGATCAAAACCATCGTACAATATGCGTTAGATGAGTATTGCCAAGCAAGATCGTAAGAGATGGAAAAGAGCCACCGTGGTACAACAACCGAGTTAGAAAACTGCTGCGGAAGCAAAGGGAACTTCACAGCAAATATAAACATAGCCAAAGCCTTGCAGACAAACAAAAATTACGCGAAGCGAAATGTAGTGTGAGGAGGACTATGTGAGAGGCGTTCAATGAATTCTAAAGTAAAGTTCTATGTACTGACGTGGCAGAAAATCCTAAGAAATTTTGGTCTTACGTCAAACCGGTAGGTGGATCAAAACAAAATGTTCTGACACTCTGTGACCAAAATGGTACCGAAACAGAGGAGGACAGACTAAAGGCCGAAATACTAAATGTCTTTTTCCAAAGCTGTTTCACAGAGGAAGACTGCACTGTAGTTCCTTCTATAGATTGTCGCACAGATGACAAAATGGTAGATATCGAAATAGACGACAGAGGGATAGAGAAACAATTAAAATCTCTCGAAAGAGGAAAGGCCGCTGGACCTGATGGGATACCAGTTCTATTTTACACAGAGTACGTGAAGGAACACGCCCCCCTTCTTGCAGCGATGTACCGTAGGTCTCTACAAGAGCGTAGCGTTCCAAAGGATTGGAAAAGGGCACAGGTCATCTCCGTTTTCAAGAAGGGACGTCGAACAGATGTGCAGAACTATAGACCTGTATCTCTAACGTCGATCAGTTATAGAATTTTGGAACACGTATTATGTTCGAGTATAATGACTTTTCTGGAGACTAGAAATCTACTCTGTAGGAATCAGCATGGGTTTCGAAAAAGACGGTCGTGTGAAACCCAGCTCGCGCTATTCGTCCACGAGACGCAGAGGGCCATAGACACGTGTTCACAGGTAGATGCCGTGTTTCTTGACTTCCGCAAGGCGTTCGATACAGATCCCCACAGTCGCTTAATGAACAAAGTAAGAGCATATGGACTATGAGACCAATTGTGTGATTGGATTGAGGAGTTCCTAGATAACAGAACGCAGCATGTCATTCTCAATGAAGAGAAGTCTTCCGAAGTAAGAGTGATTTCAGGTGTGCCACAGGGGAGTGTCATAGGACCGTTGCTATTCACAATATACATAAATGACCTGGTGGATGACATCGGAAGTTCACTGAGGCTTTTTGCAGATGATGCTGTGGTGTATCGAGAGGTTGTAACAATGGAAAACTGTACTGAAATGCAGGAGGGTCTGCAGCGAATTGAAGCATGGTGCAGGGAATGGCAATTGAATCTCAATGTAGACAAGTGTAATGTGCTGCGAATACATAGAAAGATATATCGCTTATCATTTAGCTACAAAATAGCACGTCAGCAACTGGAAGCAGTTAATTCCGTAAATTATTTGGGAGTACTCATTAGGAGCGATTTTTAAGGGAATGATCATATAAAGTTGATCGTCGGTGAAGCAGATGCCAGACTGAGATTCATTGGAAGAATCGTAAGGAAATGCAATCCAAAAACAAAGGAAGTAGGTTACAGTACGCTTGTTCGCCCACTGCTTGAACGGTGCTCAGTAGTGTGGGATCCGTACCAGACAGGGTTGTTAGAAGAGATAGAGAAGATCCAACGGAGAGCAGCGCGCTTCGTTACAGGATCATTTAGTAATCGCGAAAGCGATACGGAGATGATAGATAAACTCCCATGGAAGACTCTGCAGAAGAGACGCTCAGTAGCTCGGTACGGGCTTTTGTTGAAGTTTCGAGAACATACCTTCACCGAAGAGTCAAACAGTATATTGCTCCCCCCTACGTATATCTCGCGATTAGACCATGAGGATAAAATCAGAGAGATTAGAGCTCACACAGAAGCATACCGACAATCCTTCTTTCCACGAACAATACGAGACTGGAATAGGAGGGAGAACCGATAGAGGTACTCCGCCACACACCATCAGGTGGCTTGCGGAGTATGGATGTAGATGTAGATGTATACAGGGTGGTCCATTGATCCTTCCAGTTAGACGACTTTTGTTCTTTGTAGTTTTTTCGTTTGACGCTTATTTCGTGAGATATTTGTCCCGGTCACTATCAACGGATCACCCTGTATATGTGACACGGGGGTATGTAGTGTTACACAGGGAGCAGTTGTTGTTATAGCTCACACTGAAGTAGTAGTTGAGGATAGAGTAGTGGTTTACCAATTGTTGTTTTTGAGCATTCGATTCGCGAATTATTTTCGGCATTATGTCCCATCTGCCTTCTTCTAAAATCTGCGTATGTCTACAATGATCACGTCATCAACACTTGAAAAGCCTCGGCACCATCCTATCAACGTAACATGCTGAACTATTTCGTTGATTGTGGTAACAAATATGATTCCTCGTAAACGAAACATTCATCTCCAATGTATCTGCATAAGGATGTCTCAGTAGCTACACGTAATGTTTTTATTTTGGCCGAGTGAACTTGCTACAATAGCGACTGTCTTACGGGAAGTACCCTCCCAAGTGCTCTGCGAGTGTGTTCGCAGACGTAGAGACGAAAGAATAGGGAAAACTATCTGGAAATAGGCTTTCAGATCCGCTTCCTTCAGTGGCGGAGAACATGGCACTGTTAGACGTTTGTTTGGATGTTCTATACACAGAAACACATGTGAAATTTATAGTGGCTGCCACGTCGTGTTTCTCAAATATATTTTCTGTGCTATGTCATACAGCAAGAGCCTTTAAATGACCCTTAAACCTCCGAGATGTATTAGTTACAGGCGTTTGACGTTCACATAAATAAAATATCTTTACATTAAACAACAGAGAGATTACACATCTTTCATAAAATTCCCGCACATATGCTCCATTATCGTGTATTAACTATCGTGCTCTGTGTACTAAGTGTTCGAAATTTCGAAGTTATATCCACTCTGAACCATAGTAACTTTCAGGCTCGTAGGAACTCATAGCCCAGTTAAAATGACACGAAATAACAAGAGAGACGTTTTTGCTAGGATTGCTCTAACTTTTACGGCGACATTTCTTTTATCGCAGCTTCGACAGCATCGGACGATAATTGGAAAAACTTCCAGATTTACGACTGAAGTGAAGAAAGTTGCTCAACTTTTGTTTTAATTTTGCCACACGTTACAGCAGGTCTGTCTGTAAGCTTCTCGAGTGGCTATTATTCAAAACGTAAATCTTTCAGGGTATGTTGAAAGATAGAGAGAAGTTGGTTTTCCGAGAATTTGTATTACGAGATCGTAAAGAAGCAAATTACCCACCACATCTTTCTTGAAATATGGTTGACCACTTTCTAGCAGATAGGTAGACTTACGTGTAGCGGATTTAGTGTGATAAACACTATAAGAAATATTCATTTTTATCTGTATGTGAACCCACATCACCTTTGTTTGGGTAGAAACTTTATTTCATATTGTTCAGTTATGACGTACGTTGTACACTTGATGTACATTCACAGATTTAATTACATCTCAATATTTCGGTTTTAATTTCCCCACACTTGGTTTTCAATACACTTTGTCTAGATGTAACAAGGAGTTAGGCCATTTATAAAACAGAATTATCACGTTTTACAGACAATTTCTCAAGTGAACAGTATTCTCGTGTGATACCTTCAGTGTTTAGAGTTTATCACCGAGTGAGTTTCCATAGTGGTTAACAAACTGGACTCTCATTCAGGTTATGATATACAGTGACGGAAAAAAACGGAACACCAAAAAATAATTAATGTAGAGTAATTAAATGCTAGGAATATATCTCTCTTGGCAATAAATTTAAGTGATTAACATTGGAAGACCGTTGCGCGAGATTAACCACTGCAAATGTGGAATTCTGATACATTAATAGCCGGTGTACGCTCCAGAATGTTGAATGGAAGCTTGCAAATAGCGTACATTGTATTATACAGGTGTCTGATGTCAGTTTGTGGAATGGAGTTGCATCCCTGTCACACTTGGTCGGTCGATAGAAGAACGATTAAAACTGTTTGTAGATGACACTGGATTTGCCATCCGATGATGTCCCCTATGCACTAGAGTGGAGGCAGATGTGGTGATTGAACAGGCCAAGGAGATATGTCGACAAGTTGTAGAGTATCTAGGGCTACAACTGCGCCACGTTGACAGGCTTTATTCTGTTGGAAAACCATACAGTTGTAGATCCAATGTGTCAAGCACGGATATAGGTTGGCCGCAGGCCCTAAGCTGGCCTACTCCTAATCATTACACAGAATCATTGGCACCAAGGAAGAACCGACCTTCATCAGAAAAAACAACAGATCTGCAGCCATCCTCCAATGAGCTATCGCTTGCCACCACTGAAGTCACAAATGACGGTGGTTTGGGTTGAGTGGAATGCATGCTACACGACTTCTGTCTAGGGTTTCGACCTTCTAGTGAGCGTACATACTCGTGAGCACCGCACCGCAATCATGTACAGTGGTTACGTGCCTGCCAAGTCTTCCATTAGTATCGCAGAAGCAACACCCAGCTTCTTGTAGCCCTGTTACACGACCTCGTTCAAACTCAGTGATGTGTTAATAATCTTTGTAGCTTCAATCGTGGGCAGCGGCCTTGCCTCAGTGGATATACCGGTTCCCGTCAGATCACCGACGTTAAGAGCTGTCGGGCGTGGCCGGCACTTAGATGGGTGACCACCCGGACCGCCATGCGCTGTTGCCATTTTTCGGCGTGCACTCAGCCTCAGCCAGTTGAGGAGCTACTCGACCGAATAGTAGCGGCTCCGGTCAAAGAAAACCATCATAACGACCGGGAGAGCGGTGTGCTCATCCCACACGCCTCCTATCCGCATCCTCGGCTGAGGGTGACACGGCGGTCGGATGGACCCGATGGGCCACTGTGGCCTGAAGACGGAGTGCTTAGCTTCAATCGTGTTCTTGACTGATATCATCTCACGATGTCCAATCTCAAAGGTAACCAACGCTCACGACCGTTACAGCTTATAGTTAAAGCAAATATAATTTGCAGCCTCATTGTGGCGATGGTGCGAAATTTGAATTGACATCATCTTTCCGTTGTAGAAACACGCGTACTAACTTTCGTTTATGTTGCACAAACCTTCCTTGCTGTTGCGATTTTCTTTCTGTCAGTGTAGTTTCATAATCGTTTATCGAAGCAAAGTTGATCGCGACACCTAAAGCAATACATAACTAATTTGTCTGGAACCCTCAGGTCGCGGGTCCTACTCGTCCTTCTCAGGTTTTTAACACGTTTTCATTAGGCTGTTTATGGTCTATGGTTCGGTACAGGTTTTACAGTTGATTTTAAACTATCTTCCCGACGAGCTAGAGACTTGAAACTTAACAATGCTCAGTACTTGATGACAATGCAATATTAACCAACTTTCGTGTCTGATCTGTGGAGAAGGGTATTTTGTGTATCACTGCGGCTTCCCCTTTTCCTGTTCCACTTGTGAATGTTTCGTGGCAAGAAATTTACCACATCTTTCTTTTGTAACGAAATACTTGTATAATTTAAAACGAAAAAATGGGGCGAATGCAATATGTAAGTGAGGCATGAATAGTTCACATCCTTACTACTACCTATTGCACGCGCCTCACGTGTTTCGTTTTAAATGCTACAGGTATTTACATAACCGGTAAAAATTCACAAACACGAACATACAGTATAATCTGTATACGGTTGGGAATCTGTATGGGCTAGGAGACTCCTATTTTACTATAATGATTTCTAATGAAATAATTATTTTGTGCATTAACATATTTAAGACAGTAGTATAATTGTTTACTGATACTATTGATGAAACACAATCCTTCTTAAATTATATTTTGGGACCCCACGTTTTCAAGTTTATAGTGGCGAAACCAGATTAATTCACCAACCCATATTTTTCTACCATGAATTATGGATCGCTAGCAACTTACCACCATACTGGGATAGGACAATGCATCTACCCTTAAGATCCAAAAATCAAAGTAAGCAAAAGGAAACCTGTACTCATTAAAATGATAAAAAGTCTGTTATAAATGATCACTTCTACTTATTAAAATTTTACATGGATCAAGAAGGAAAGGAAAACAAAGAGTATTTCGAAAAGGGGATTCAAGTTCACTCAGAGACAATAAAACCTTTAAGGTTTTCCGATGACACTGCGATTCTGTTAAATACGTCAAAAGCGACTTGGAAGATAAGTTGAACGGAAAAGTGTCTGTAAAAGCGGTTACAATGTAATCATCAAATAAAGTGAAACAAGAGTAATGCAGTGTTATTAAGTAATGATGTAGTAATCAGGATAGGAAAAGTGACTACAAAAGTTATGTAAGACTTTTGCCGTTTGAATACCAAAATAAATGACGACGGCCTAATTACAGAGGGAATAACATGCAGACCTGTAATAGCATTAAAAATGACCCAGAAAAATAGGAATTAGCTTACATGTTAAGAATTCTTTGCTGAAAGTGCTTGTCCTTATACGGAAATGAAAAGTGGACGATAAGCGGCATAGACAAGAACAGAATACGAACTTCTGAAATGCGGTGTTACAGAGTATGCTCAAGACTAGCTGAGTAGATTGGGCAACGCATGACGAGGTATGGAACATGATTAATGACAGCGAAACCAAGGCATCGGATTGTTGCAGATGTCGCAGCGCTCATGTATAGCCAGGCATTATCATGCTGAAGAAGACGGTGATGCATGTCTGGACGAATTATTCGCACTCGAAACGCAATTACAGCACGTTGTTTCTCATGCGCTAACGTAGTACGTTGTACTCCGCCATGTAACACGCTGTAATGCGGAGGCATCTAGCGACAGATGGGTACAAATTTGTGGATATGAAGAATAGATACATAGAAAATTAATAACTTTTCTGTTGTTTACAAAGCCTGTAGACTTTTCACATAAAAATATTCGGAAGCATGAGGGGACAGTAAGGTAAAACCGGATATCGTAGATTTTAATACGTGTAGATTATTTTCAGCGATCAATAAATTTGCAAGTCAAGTTTATTCATATCTCTTATATATTCAACAACACGACACTAACCAAGTTTCAGCTAAAAACAAAACAACTGCAGCATGAAAAATAATAAATCTATTAAGTATTAAAAGAAAAAACAGTTTGGCCCCGTCCATGGGGTAAACGCGATCCCCATTTCAAAGAATACAAAAACTTGAAAACAAGAAAGAAGTCCTATTTTACTGCAAAAAAGTGCAAAAATATATTGAAATTCTTACATTACTACCCGCAGAGACGGTTATCTTTTTAGAGTGACAAAGTTGGTTGAAGAATTCAGCACATTTCACTGATATAGGAAAAGTGTTCAATAACTTGTCCTAATAAGAAACCGGAAACAGTTTATTGAGAACAGAAATCACATGGGAAGTGGTTTTCTTCTTCCTCAGCACTGTAACACTGTTGAAGCGCCCAGAAATGAGCAGTAAGATGGCAGCACTTTCCTCCTATGATATCGATTTTAACTCAGCCCATTACAAAATATGCATGATTTGTCTGAATCTTCTTCACTGGGTAAGGATCTTCTTGTTTCAATGTTTTTGAGCTAGTCTTGCTTCCCCAACTGTCGTTCTCTGTTTCTTCACTTTTTGTTTCTTCTTATTAAAAAGCTTTCGTTTTGTGTTTTTCTGTTCTTCTTCATCTTTTCTGGCTTTTTCTTCAGCTTTTAAATCATTTTGCATCGTGATGAAGTCAGTATTACTGCTTTGCTCTTTCTCCTGTCGATGATTTTCTTTGCACTTTCTACAACGTAACCTTTTTGAGGCGGCGTTAGAAGATTTTCGCAAAACTGTTTTTGGCCCACCTGATATTTCAGATTTTTCCCCACAGGGCAAGGCTCAATAAAACATGACGCTGGAAATTTAGCATTCACATAATGTGCATCACACGAAGGCTATTCGGAAAGTGAGGTCCGATCTCTCGCGAATTGGAAACAACAGTGAAATTCAAAAATATTTTATTTGCTATACCTCCCAGCTACATCACTACGTAGTCGCCGTTCGGCTTTGACATTTGTCGTGGCGTTGTAACAACTGTCCAATGCCCTCGTTATTGGAGGCAGCCGCGTGTGCTTTCCACCACTTCTCTAAGCTGCAGTTCGCTGTCTGTGCCATATGTTGTCTTTATAGCCAGCAGTGCGTGGGTAAGTCCGGGCAGCGTGATAAAACACTTCTCGTTAAAAATACTGCAAAAGCGTCGTCTTTGCCCCTGCCGTGTGCGGCTGAGAGTTGTCGTGAGGAAGAAAATACATGGCACGCAGGTTACGTGGGTTGCTTGAAATCAGGCGAAACCTCGCGGCTGGCACCCATACTTAGTGGGAGACATCATTATTCTAGGCATCAGCTCACTGTGTGCGCAGAACTGAAAACACTGACGTGACGCGATCGACAGGCATACTAAAGATGCCGCCCGACACCTCTACGCAAAGCTTCATCGGATTTTCACTGCCGTTCCTATTTCGCGACCGATCGGGCCTTACTTTTCGCATAGCCCTAGTACAAACATTGAAATACACTCTGCCTTTTATCAGGTTATGTTTTCCTTCAAGACACTGCTGCAAGAAGCATTGGAGAAAATTGAACAAAAGCTCTAAAAATGTCTAGGACGACAGCTAATAGTGGTTGTTGAATGAAAGTTGCTAGTAGTTCTAATGGCAACACTAGTCACGGAAATCTGAAGCTACCCTCTTTGACCCGCATACCCAGTTTTACCCTACTTTCACCTACTTTTCGTTGCACCCTCCTAAGAATCAGTTGTCATTCAAATCGCGTGTGCACGCGAAAAGCAAGCCCCTGCGAGGTAGACTTCGCTGTGGTACCGAGCTATAGGGGACGTGCCAGTCCCGTGGCTCGCTCCCCAGTGCGTGCAGTCGGCGGGGACCATCCAGCTGTGCGGCAGAGGCAGATGAACGGGCAAGACGGATTGCCCGGCGTCACATAAATAAAACATGTGAGCCCGGCCGCCAGCCTTCTCCTGCGGGACGCCGCCTCCAGCTGTTTTGCCGACACTGTCGTGGAAGACGGCGAAGGCCGCCCCGGCCATTTGTTGTGTTTTCGTCGTGGGCCGTAAACCTTGACCAGCCGCACTGGGGAATTGCTTGGCTGCCGCTATCATGGGCGGCCATCTCTCAAAGCGCCCGCCGCTGCCGCCGGCAAGAAATGGGCCGGCCCGGAGACAGCCGCTCCGAAATGTCCAGAAGCCGGCGCGACAGCACAGTCCCCGGCTCTTATCTGTAAGGATCCACCAGCCGTCAGCCTCGAGAAGCAGAAGCCGCCTGGCTCCACCGCTCGGGGCCAAACTTCAGACTGAGGGCGTGCCACATCAGCACTTCTCTAAAGTGTCGGATGACCAGCCCGAAAACATTGCAAAAATTATGATCGTTTATTACTTGTATGATCCATAAAACTCAGATCAACATCTTTTTCCCTTTTCTTTCTAATTTGACAATGAAAGAAGTGTATAAGCAGGGTGATGGCATGATGATGATTCTAAGTTTCAGGGATGATGGAGAGGGTAAATATATCAATTTGAAGCAAGGGACTCTGGCCCAGAAACGACCGAGACGAAAGTTATAAGCGTTATGATACCTCTGACGGTGGAATGTATGCACAGGTACTGTTTTTGCTAGAATTATAGGATAGCGAACATTCAGAGGTGTTAATATGGAACAAACAAAGAAAAAAAGTCTAATAAATATGTTTCCTAAGACGTATACTTTAAGAGCTAAACAAACGATAAAGAGGAAGCGACAAGCCAGACGTTGAGAGTTCATGACAATCTCTCCATATAAAAATTGTATTTTGGAAAGAAATACGAGAAGGAAGTATGTACCATCTTATAGACGTAACACTGGGGGGGGGGGGGGGGGGGCATCCTGTTCCATAAAGATCATCGCTTCTGAGAATGCATCCTGTTCCAGAACGAGTAGGCCTATTACACCTAAAGAGACAGCAGATAGGTAGGCTATTTTCTGTCCAGGACGTGACGTGCAGTATAAGGAGTCAATTCTAGAGGACTGGATGCAGTGCATTAAATGTGAGAGATGGTGGCACGAACAGTGCTCTTCATTTGAGGATGGTACTGAGTTCATTTGTGACATTCGCTAAATGTTTTGCGTGCTCTGAAGTGCTGGTGAACGAAAGAGTGCGCAATTCCCATTTTTTGTATTTTTGAGATGCTCAATAAACTACCCCTGCGCTGCTGTTGTTTTCTGAACATGTAGATATTTTGGTAATAAAAGTAAACATATAATGATCTTGTTTCCCTTTTGAAATAACCAACATATTTAAGGTTTTCCTGAACTGCGCGTTCTTTGGTATGTTTCCCCCATCTTAAGAGCTATAAGTACTGTTTCGTCTTCGATACTGTGAAACACATCTCTTCTACTGCAAGCTCTTTTGTTTCCACATTTTTGGAGGAGGTAGTATAGACAAAAACAAGAAAAGAATGTGCAGTAAGTACGGGTTCTAAAATGTATACGTTAAGAGATATGGGCACTTGTTTAGTGGAACAGATGTATTTCACATTTACGAAGATTAACATATACTCATAGCTCTTAAGGTATCCATTTGCCATTGTTTACTGCATTTTTTGTGTAGGTCCATGGTATCTCCTCCAACAACTTAGAAACCAAAGACCTTTCAGTAGAAGAGTTATGATTAACAGCATCGAAGATGATCAAGTTGTGGTCAAATGAGCCATTTTTCCGTTATGATTTTGCAAGCAACAGCTTCCATTAGGTAATATCACCGTGCCTAATATGAAAGCAGTGCCCTACCCGTTTTTGACGCTTTTTAAAAAGAGGTTTTAGAAGAAGAGGAACAGCATCTGTGTAAACTGGATGAAAAATTATCTCGGCTCCGATAGTTACCATAACAGACGATAGTGGAGTTCATATGAAGGAATTGTGGCGTCAAGGAGATTTCTTTACAAATGCACTGAAGTGACTAAACTGATTCCAGATCTGCTAGGTGTCTTTTGGTGTACTTAGCAACAACATTCAATACAATTATTAGCACTTGTACGGTATATGAGCACTTTTACAGTATGTCTTTAGCAGTCCTGTCCTTGTGTAAGCTCTGTTGAGTCAAGATATTATAAACTTGATTCATACGCATCAAGAAGCAGCTCTCAGCGAGAAACTCCCATTTCTCTTGCGATGAGAGTAATCATGCAAAATATTGGTCTTCAGATTACCGTAACGACGTGTAAAATATAAATTACCCAAGGAGGTATGTCGTCTTTAGACGTGTGGCTTCTTTGCCTCTTAAAAAAAATAACGTCACTAAGGAGTATGTCAAATGAGGAGTCTCAGCTAATGTAGTGGTGAGTCGCAATTACCGTTCAGCTGACACTGACACAAAATAAACCATTTATGTTGCATCAATGCACTGGTTTGTAATAATTCCGTGGTGGCAACGGTGATGTCAGCCGTCGTGGTGCTGTAACCAGTTCCGGTCTCTACGTTAGTTTTTATTCAGCTGTAAGCCCAAATAAATGGTACACTTTCTATTAATTTAAAACGTAGCATTTAAAAGAACTTACAACATCAGCAGAAGCCGTGGACTTCCCCTCTGAATAAAACAATGGCACCAGAATCAAATACACATATGTAGAAAAAAGGATGGGTCGTATACACGATGGCCAAGCGACTTCGGTGAATCCACTCACGTTTTTGAGCCTAGTAAAAGTAAGTGAGAATACTTCAGAAATGATACTGCTCTTGTGTGCCGCTAGTATTTCTACAACGATGCTCCTACGCTGGAAACATCTTGCGTAGTGCTACTGAGACTATGTGCAAGATGTCGGAAATAAAGAAGCTCAATACCTATGAGAATGTCCTACGGAGAGAAAAATGTTGGTCATAACCGTTTTTCGGAATCAGAAAATTGACAATCCAAATTTAAATTTCTTTTTGTTATCAATTGATAAGACTATTGAGACAATACGAGTCCCAGTACCTACTAAAATAAATGTGCAGGTACTGGCATCAAAATGCTCACGGCAGCTAATAAATTGATGAATAACTTTATAACAAACAAGAGCCCTTCATCGTCAGTGGTTGTCCATGTGGGTATCACATAATTACCCCTAATTCCATCTCCATCACTAGGGCAGAATGCAGATGGGAAGCACAAAGTATTTTAAGACTGCAGAGCGACATATTGTACCATACGAAACACTGATCCCAAGCGCAGAATGAATTAGCACCAATTAAAGCAAATACCGCGTGAAATTGCACCGTGCAGATGCAAATTATCCAACTACTCAAAGACCAACCACAAATGCTCCATGAGTGTAACAGATAACACGGCATGCTCTAGTGCAGGAAGTGTAATATGCACAATAACTACTCATTATTTGCCACGCAGATAATTTATCGAGAGGCTCTGGTCTACAACAGCGTGCGCTGAAACCACCGCTTTCCGATTATTATTATTTTTTTTTTTGTTCACAACAGCTTAACCTCGCTTTTAAACCGCCAAAACTAATCGGTTTCTGAAATAATCAATTTGTCATTCATTTTATTTCCAATAATAAAGGTATATATCTAACAAAGATTGAAAACTGTTGACTGTCACAATATCAAGACACATAAATCATAACATTTAATTAAATAGGCAAATAAAAGAAAACATTCTTTTCTCGAAAAGGCATAAGCGGTTGAATACCACAAAAATCACCAGTATTCTCTCACTGATAATAAGTTTCCGAAACTCTGCTCAAAACTCACATAGTAATCGATCATCGTAACACTGTTTGGACTTCAAGAATAGTCTGTGCTAAAGGGTGAAAACTGAAGTTAAAGAACTCTGATTTTTATTTTTATTCTTCCGTTTTCAACGGCTACAAGCAGATGAAGGTATATTATGTAGACACAGGCAGCAAATAAATGCACTCTTAAGTTCTAAGGTTTCTCCTTATATGATGCCGCAAATTTGTTGTTGCTCCTCCTCCTCTTAATCTTCTAAAGCAAATGGGGTACTGTACTTTACTGACGGCACACAGTGTAATATACTTCCAGACTAGGAATGTAGCCGTTGTGTAATGCAAATGATGTGTGACGACAACAGGGATAAACTACAGCTATACCAGAAAGGGCAAGTTTCGGACATTAGATGTACGTGCTTACCATCCAATAGGCCACGCAATATGGGAACACGTACACTATCGTCTCAACAATGACATACCGATTCTGATGCCAAATGTTTGTTGCTCGTTTCTGTCGGCATTGTTACTAACATAGCACTGAACTATTTTCCCATCTCCTATATAATGCAGTATTTTAAAGCAATTGATATTTTAGGTGTAAAAGTTACTCTTTATTTTAAAAAAAATTATGTTTAAAAACCAAAATTGTAGCACTGCTGCTATGGCCAATTGCCTTTTCTTACAAAAAACACCTGTCATAAACAAGACCAAACAGATCCTTAAAAATATTAGTTATTCAGCTCTAAATTATCGGTACTGGTTTTAACCGATTGGTTTTTCCCATCGCTAGGGTGGTGTTTGAACCAAACTCCAGGTCAGCTTTACTTAGTTGAGGAAAATTCATTTGCATGATGTCCATAATAATACTTTCTCCTGGCATGATTTCTCTGTGATACATTTAAGGATCTAATACTTTGCAAGTTAATTTTATTAATTTGGTTTCATTGTAAACACTATACAGAAATGAGAGGAACTGAATGCAAGCTGGAGGGTAATGTGTGAAGTGGGCATTAGTGTTGTCAAAAGCTAGTACTGTCAGTGAATGGTAAATGTTTGTTTCCAAAATAATACATATCCATCTCGTGGCTAAAGCTCTGCTTTTGTCCTTTTGCCTTCTAATACATAACTACGGAAATGTGTGATTCTGCCTTGAGCAAACACAATTCCTTCTTGTTTAACACCAAAACGTATTTCGGAGAAGTTTCAGAGTCGTCCGTGAATTCATTTATCTTATGTCAGATAACATATAAAAGATATTTTGTGTGATGGTTCATAAGTTTTCAGCTTAGGTATAAATAACAGAAAATGTTAAGAGAAAAAATAATACCTTAACATTAAATATCGATGTTTATATTGCTCTCTAACATTTTCAGTATAGCTGATATTGTCCTTCAGTTTCGCATCAGCAGTTAATCTCGATCATTCTTTGTTATGTTACGTATATCTATCAAAAAGGTAGATCTAAAACAGAGCTACTGTTTCTTCCGCTTTGCTAATGTTATAATACTACTGTCGATCTATTATGTTACGCTTCCAACAGAGATCTACATCTCCGTGTGTACCCTGAGAAGCACTGTGAAGTGCATGGCAAAGGGAACGTCCCACTGTAGCAGTTATTAGGGCATTTTCCCGATTCACTCACCTATGGAGAGCGCGAAGAATGATTGTTTGGATGCCCAACTGCATGTCATAATTAATCTTGTCCTCATGACCCCTAGGGAGCAACGTCCGTTGTTTTATCATTCAACTGCCGTCACGTAGTTCTAATACTTTAACGTAACTAAAGACGTTTAAGTAATATAACAGAGTATCTTGTTAGTACTAATACTTTAACCTAACACACAACAGTTAAGGAGAAAGACAACGGATCTTTCTTCGCGGCGGAACATAATACAGTGACAGTAGTGCTATAATCTAACACTGGCTACTCCAAAAAGCCATCGTTTTGTTTTGGATCTAACATTTTGGTAAATATTCGTATCAATATATGAAAAGATTCATGTTAACTGCAGATGAAAACTGGAGCTAAACATCAGTATCTAATATTACGGTATACATTTTTTCTGTTTATATTTTTATACACGTAAATACAATAATGTCAAAAATTTCAATTATTATCATGGGAAATTTCTTAATTTATTATCTGACAGACAACAACTGAAGATGGTGAAACCTCACCGAAACATATTTCGTTGTTCAATAAGAAAAGTATGTGTTCGTTAAAGGCACAATCACATTTTCGCAATCATATATACAGTATACCGTCGGCATCTGCACCGTAGTGTAGATTTTTGTCAGTGCCACACTGGTACAGAGATAAATGGAGGTGAGAAACGATACGTTATACGATTATTCTGTAGTTACCAGTTGCAACGGGTGCCTTCTACTAAAATATTCGTGGAAAATCCATGAACAACTCTGAAATTATACATGTAGGGTTCGTGTTCGTTCTGTATTTATTACAGATTTAGTTGGCATCCAAGGGGCTACTGCCTTCCTAAAGTCAAATCATTTTTTTGGTCGTTTTTCCAAGCAATAGCTCCATACTTAGCAATCGTATACCATCGGTCGCTCGACGAAAGATCCCTACCCAGAGATTGGAAAGTTGCACGGATGACACCAATATTCAAGAAAGGCAATAGAGGTAATCCACTAAATTACACGCCCATATCGTTAACGTCTATATGCGCAGGATTTTGGAACAAACACACATCAAAAACGTTTTGCATCACCTCGGTTCCGAGAGTTCCGGAATCTTTACAGATAATTGGTTTAGAGATGAACGTAGACATCTTTTCAGCCCTTTTTATTTCTCATGAAAACCACGCATTGTATGTTGTACCACCATACAGCGAGACCTTCAAAGGTGGTGGTCCAGATTTCTGTACACAACATTACCTCTAATACTCCGTAGCACGTCCTCTTGCACTGATGTACGCCTCTATTCCTCGTGGCGTATAATCCACAAGTTCATCAAGGAACTGTTGGTCCACATTGTCCCACTCCTCAACGGCGATTCGGCGTAGATCCCTAGAGTGGTTGGTGGGTCACGTCGTCCATAAACAGTCCTTTTCAATCTATCCCAGGTATGTTCGATAGGGTTCATGTCTGGAGAACATGCTGCCCACTCTAGTCGAGCGATGTCGTTATCCTGAAGGAAGTCAGTCGCAAGATGTGTACGATGGGGGCCCGAATTGTCGTCCATGAATACGAATTCCTCTGCAATATGCTGCCGATATGGTTGCACTATCGGTCGGAGGATGGCATTCATGTATCGTACTGCCGTTACGGAACCTTCCATGACCACCAGCGGCGTACGTCGACCCCACACAGTGCCAACCCAAAACAGCAGGGAACCTCCACCTTGCTGCACTCGCTGGACAGTGTGTTTAAGACGTTGAGCCTGACCATGTTGCCTCCACACACGTCTCGGACGATTGTCTGGTTGAAGGCATACGCGACACTCATCGGTGAAGCCAACGTGATGCCAATCCTGAGCGGTCCGTTCGGCATGTAGTTAGGCACATTTGTACCACGCTGTATGATTTCGTGGTTGCAAAAATGGACTTCGCCAAGGACGTCGGCAATGAAGTTGCGCCTCATGTAGTCTATTGCGCACAGTTTGAGTCGTAACACGACGTCCTGTGGCTGCACGGAAAATATTATTCAACATGGTGGCATTGCTGTCAGGGTTCCTCCGAGCCATAATCCATAGGTAGCGGTCATCCACTGCAGTAGTAGCCCTTGGGCGGCCTGAGCGAGGCAAGTCACCGACCGTTCCTGTCTCTCTGTGTCTCCTCCATGTCAGAAAAACATCACTTTGTTTCACTCCGAACGCCTTGACACTTCCCTTGTTGATAGCCCTTCTTGGCACAAAGTAACAATGCGGACGCGATCGAACCGCGGTATTGACCGTCTGGCGTGATTGAACCACATAGAACACGAGCCGTGTACTTCCTTCCTGGTGGAATGTCTGGAACTGATCGGATGCCGAACCTCCTCCGTATAATAGGCGGTGCTCATGCTTGGTTGATTACATTTTTGGGCAGGTTTAGTGACAACTCTGAAGAGTCAAAGGGACTGTGTCTGTGATACAATATCCAGGGTCAACGTTTATCCTTAGAAGTTCTGGGAACGGGGGTGATGCAAAACGTTTGTAGGTTGTATCAGATTGTTATGAACTATCCCGAAGAGGACCGTCTATTGACACGTAGTCAACACGGATGTAGAAAACATCGTTCTTGTGAAACACAACTAGCTCTTGACTCTTACGAAGGGATGAGTCCTATCGACAAAGGATTTCAAATTCATTCCGTATTTCTTGATTTGCCGAGGGCTTTTGACACCGTACCCCACAAGCGCATTGTAATCAAATTGCTTTCTTATGGCATATCGTCTCAGTTAGACGACTGAATTCGTGTTTTGCTGTCAGAGAGGTCACCTTGGCGTTCCCCAAGGTAGTGCCATATCCTTCTGCTGTTCTTTATCTAAAATGTTTATTTAACATACAATCTGAGGAGCTATCTTAGGTTGGTTGCAGATGATGCTGTCGTTTATCGCCTGGTAGACTCATCAAAAGATCAAAATAAATTGAAAAATGATTTAAACAAGATATCTTTACCGTATGAAAATTGGCAATTAAACCTAAGTAATAAAAAGTGTGAGGTCATCCACTTAAGTGCTAAAAATTGCGTTTAACTTCACTTACACGATAAATCAGTTAAATCTAAAGGCCGTAAATTCGAGTGAGTATACAGAAATTAGAATTACGAACAATTTAAACTGGAAAGAACACATAGAACACGTTGTGGGAAGGCGAACCAGAGACTGCATTTTATTGGTAGAACAACCAGAACATGTAACAGATTTACTGTAAAGAGTGCAGACACTACAATTGTCTATGCGCTTTTGGAGTATTTCTGCGCGGTGTGGGATTCATAACAGGTAGGTTTAACGGAGTATATCGAGAAAGTTCGAACAATGTCAGCACATTCTGTATCACGAAGAAATAGGGGAAAGAGTGTGACGAAGATGATTAAGGTTTTAGGGTGGACAAGATTAAAACGAGGGCGTTTATCGTTGCGGGGGGGAGGGAATCTTCTCACGAAATTTCCATCACCACCTTTCTCTCCGAATGCAAAAATATTTTGTTGACGCCGGCCTACACAGGGAGAAACGATCTTCATAATAAAATAAGGGAAATTAGAACTCGCACGGAGAGAAATACGTATCTTCTTTTTCTCCGTGCTTTTAGAGAATGGAAAAACAGAGATTAGTGTGAAGGTGGTTTGATGAACCACGTGCTAGGCACTAAAGAGTAATTTGGCGAGATGTCATATAGATGTATACGAAAACAAGTAAAAAAACTCGGAACACATGATACATGCTAGTAGTATATTATAAAAATCGTTTTATTAGTACAAGTAGAAATGATAAACCGCCGTTGGTATTCATCTGAGATATTCCCAGTACACATATACACTCCTGGAAATGGAAAAAAGAACACATTGACAAAGGTGTGTCAGACCCACCATACTTGCTCCGGACACTGCGAGAGGGCTGTACAAGCAATGATCACACGCACGGCACAGCGGACACACCAGGAACCGCGGTGTTGGCCGTCGAATGGCGCTAGCTGCGCAGCATTTGTGCACCGCCGCCGTCAGTGTCAGCCAGTTTGCCGTGGCATACGGAGCTCCATCGCAGTCTTTAACACTGGTAGCATGCCGCGACAGCGTGGACGTGAACCGTATGTGCAGTTGACGGACTTTGAGCGAGGGTGTATAGTGGGCATGCGGGAGGCCGGGTGGACGTACCACCGAATTGCTCAACACGTGGGGCGTGAGGTCTCCACAATACATCGATGTTGTCGCCAGTGGTCGGAGGAAGGTGCACGTGCCCGTCGACCTGGGACCAGACCGCAGCGACGCACGGATGCACGCCAAGACCGTAGGATCCTACGCAGTGCCGTAGGGGACCGCACCGCCACTTCCCAGCAAATTAGGGACACTGTTGCTCCTGGGGTATCGGCGAGGACCATTCGCAACCGTCTCCATGAAGCTGGGCTACGGTCCCGCACACCGTTAGGCCGTCTTCCGCTCACGCCCCAACATCGTGCAGCCCGCCTCCAGTGGTGTCGCGACAGGCGTGAATGGAGGGACGAATGGAGACGTGTCGTCTTCAGCGATGAGAGTCGCTTCTGCCTTGGTGCCAATGATGGTCGTATGCGTGTTTGGCGCCGTGCAGGTGAGCGCCACAATCAGGACTGCATACGACCGAGGCACACAGGGCCAACACCCGGCATCATGGTGTGGGGAGCGATCTCCTACACTGGCCGTACACCACTGGTGATCGTCGAGGGGACACTGAGTAGTGCACGGTACATCCAAACCGTCATCGAACCCATCGTTCTACCATTCCTAGGCCGGCAAGGGAACTTGCTGTTCCAACAGGACAATGCACGTCCGCATGTATCCCGTGCCACCCAACGTGCTCTAGAAGGTGTAAGTCAACTACCCTGGCCAGCAAGATCTCCGGATCTGTCCCCCATTGAGCATGTTTGGGACTGGATGAAGCGTCGTCTCACGCGGTCTGCACGTCCAGCACGAACGCTGGTCCAACTGAGGCGCCAGGTGGAAATGGCATGGCAAGCCGTTCCACAGGACTACATCCAGCATCTCTACGATCGTCTCCATGGGAGAATAGCAGCCTGCATTGCTGCGAAAGGTGGATATACACTGTACTAGTGCCGACATTGTGCATGCTCTGTTGCCTGTGTCTATGTGCCTGTGGTTCTGTCAGTGTGATCATGTGACGTATCTGACCCCAGGAATGTGTCAATAAAGTTTCCCCTTCCTGGGACAATGAATTCACGGTGTTCTTATTTCAATTTCCAGGAGTGCATATGTCAATTGTCAATAAAATGTTCTTCGTTCGTACTGTGAGAATTGTTTCAAAAGTAGGGGACAGAAAGCTGAATATTTATTGAGGTCTGTAAGTACCATCTTGACAGAACAGAACAGGAGAACAGTTCACAAGCACCAGAGTTGTGCATTACAGCCACACGCATAGTTACATTGATATTCAGACTCGTACACATAGGAGGTATATAGTGACATACGTTTAAAAGCTGAGCGTTCCATATTCTGCGGAGTAGCACATAGGGATCTAGTTACTTAATTGAGCTTTGGTCTTTCCCTGGCATTCTAAGTACCAGGGGCATTAGTTTAGCAGAACAGGGAGCTGTCACGTACGTTGAGCGCCAGATCAGCGCACTCTTCTTAAAGTTACAGGCTACTGCGCTGCAGCACGTGTGAGCCCAGAGTGCGGCACGGACAAAGTGTCTGCGCGCCCCCGCACCGCGGCAGCCAGTGCGGGGGTGTTTGCTCTCGCCGCCGCCGCCGCCGCCGCCGCCGCCGCCGCCGCCGCTCGTAAATCGCGCGCTGAGCCGCGCTGCCTCCGCCACGAGCCGGGATTGCCTTTATCAAACGCCGACGTCGCTGTCGCAGGCTTGAATCAATACTGGCCGCTGCAAACTGGCTTGCCACCAGCCTCTCACGTACACCTTTCTCTGTATTGGCCTTGTTTTTAAACTGCTTCTGTATTCCGTAAGGCTGTTCCGGCTCTCTCTCCGGAACGAAAACACGTGACGTCTTGCCTCAAAGCAGCTTCAGACAAATGTTTCACTGTCAGTGATTGACAGCACTGCTCATTCATTCCGTTTCTCTTCCTATCAAAATTAACGTTACCAAAGGAATTTCGTAGTGTAGTCATGCTTTTTTAAATACTGTTCGCTTTGTCTCTATTTTAATTTACACTGAGTTGAAAAAATTCATGGGTTAGCGATATCCACAGATACAGACGGCGTTAATATCGCATACACAAGGTATAAAGGGACAGTTCATCGGCGGAGCTGTCATTTGTACCTAGGTGATTCATATCATAATTCTAGTATTTTATCCATCATCAGCAGCTGTAGATTTATATACCGTAATAATAAGCAACCAGTTGCATAAAAGAAATTTAATTTCTTTACGTGTTCCGGGCACTTTGTGCTCTTCTTGAGAAGTCCAGTCACAAATTCCAGCTCCATGATACATTTGGCATTCCGCTTCCTGTTGACATGATCCCTACAAGCATTTCGAAAGGGGCCTAGTGCGAGGCTTATCATGGAGCTGGAGCTTGTGACTGGACCCTCTGAAGAAGGACACTAAGTGCTCGAAACCGGTAGAGAGATTAAATTTCTTTTATGCAATTGGTAGCATGTTGTTTCGTCGTGTGAAAAGGTTTCCAGTGTTGTTATCGCCGCACGACGGGAATTATCAGACTTTGGACGTGTAGGCTAGAATCATGGGACGTTCAATTTCGAAAATCGTTAGAAAATTCATTATTCGTAGATCCAAAGTGCCAAGGGTGTGCTGAGAATACCAGTTTTCAGGCATTACCTCCCACCACTGAGACTGCAGTCTCCAACGGCCTTCATTTAACGGCCGAGAGCAGCGGCGTTTGCTTACAGTTGTCAGTGGTAACAGACAAGCAGCACTGGGTGAAGGAAGCCCAGAAATCAATGTGGAACGTATAACAAACGTATCTGTTCGGACAGTGCATCGAAATTTAGCATTATTGGACTATGGCAGTAGATGACCGACGCGAGTGCCTTTAGTAGCAATACGAGATGACCTTCAGCGCCTCTCCTGGGATCATGACCATATCATTTGGACCTTGATGACTGTACAACCATGACCTGGTCAGGTAGGACACTGGTTCAGTCCGTAAGACCTGATGGTTGGGTTCGAATGAAGTGCAGACCCTACGAAGCAATGGACTCACGTTGCCAAAATGTCACTGTGCACACTGCTGGTGGCTCCATAATGGTGTGGGCTATGTTTACATTGAGTGGACAGGATCTTATGGTCCAATAGAACCCATCTATGACTGGAAATGGTTATTTTTGGCTATTTGGAGACCATTTGGAGCCAGTCATGGAGTACATATCCCCAGAGAGCTATAGAATTTTTATGGATGATAATGCGCCGAATCCGAACATTCTGGAAAATACGAGCGAATGATTTGGCCACCCGGATCATCCGACATGAGCCACATCGAACATTTATGGGTTGGTCCTACACGATATTAGGAGGTATCTCACGATTATTGTGAGCTCTGTGTATGTCACGACGCTGTAGAATATTTCCACAGAATGATTGTCACCATAAGTTTTACTTTATTTAATCGTGGATCTATGACTCCTTAAAATTCACATATTTACTACCCGCAATTAATTTTCTGTTGTTCAAATGGCTCTAAGCACGATGGGACTTAACATCTGAGGTCATCAGTCCCCTACACTTAGAACTACTTAAACCTGACTAACCTAAGGACATGACACACATCCATGCCCGAGGCAGGATTCGAACCTGCGACCGTAGCAGCAGCGCGGTTCCGGAGTGAAGCGCCTAGAGCCGCTCGACCACAGCGGCCGGCTTTTCTGTTGTCCCCTATACACTGTGGTGAACTTATAAGCGCATCACACGTGTTTATCATCGTCGATTCCGTCCAAATTTATGGCCAATGCCGGACTTCGCTAGAAACGAAAGTGACAGAAGAGATGGCCAAGCGTTTAGAAACAAACAGTATTTTCGTCTCGGGTCGGGTGAGACATGAGGCATTTTTATTATTATAGCTACCGGGGAGCGGTTGTCGCAGGCGAAGGGGTATAGACCGGTATTCCGAGGGTTGTGCGGTCAAGACTCTCTGAGTAACTTTTTTTGTTAGATTACAGTTTTAAGTTACGTATATTGCAAATACGAGGGTCAGTCAAAAAGTAATGCCTCCTATTTTTTTTTTCTACGTTTAATTGTCAGGAAATTTAAATGCAATTACATAGGTTGAAAACCACAACATTGAGGATCATTTTGTCATTTTTCAATGTAATCTCCGCCCATCTCTACAGTTTTGGTCCATCTTTGAACAAGGGCATGTATCCCAGCACGGTAAAAATCACAGCTCTGCTTCCTAAGCCATTGACGCACGGATGTTTTGACGGCCTCTTCATCTTCAAAATGAATCCCACGATGAGCTTCTTTTAGCGGCCCGAACAGATGGAAGTCTGATGGTGCCAGGTCAGGGCTGTATGGGGGATGAGGCAAAACTTCCCATCCAATTTTGACAATCTCGTCAGAGGTGTGACGACTGGTGTGTGGTCTTGCATTGTCATGCAAAAGAAGAACATCTGCCATTGATTTTGTTGGGCGAACTCGCTGAAGACGTGCTTTAAGTTTGTTGAGGGTTGTGACGTATTGAACAGAATTTATTGTGCATCCCTGCTCCAAAAAATCAACCAGAATCACACCCTCTGTATCCCAGAAAACTGTTGCCATAACTTTCCCTGCCGATCGCACAGTTTTGAATTTTTTCTTCCTCGGCGAGCTTGTGTGACGCCACTCCATTGACTGCCTCTTTGATTCGGGTTCAAAAAAATGCACCCATGTTTCGTCCCCGGTCACAATTTTTTTCAGAAACTCATCTCCCTCCAAACTGAAGCGCTGCAAGTGTTGGGAGGCTATTGTTTTCCTTGCCTCTTTATTCTGATCGGTTAACATTCTTGGAACCCACCGTGCACAAACTTTTGAGTACCCCAATTGTTTAATAATCGTGATCACACTGCCTTTACTAAGAGAAATAATGCGACACACTTCATCTGCAGTCACCCGACGGTCACCACGAATGATGTCATCAACTTGCTGAATGTTGTGTGGAGTCACTGCACTCACCGGCCTGCCGCTCCGCTTTTCGTCAGTCAACGGTGTTTGCCCTTCAGCTTCCTTACGACGACGAACCCATCGTCTAACAGTGCTGACATCCACTGTCACAACACCATACACCTTCTTAAGTCTTTCATGAATGCGTATGGGCGTTTCACCTTCTGCATTCAAGAATTCAATCACACAACGCTGTCTCAAACGAACATCGATGTCGGCCATCTTACAAACTTCTGCTGTGCTGCCACCTGTTGACACAGAAAGTTACTACTGCAGTGGATTGCAGAAGAAGGTTTGAGGAATGGCGCCAAATTCAAATTTTTCACTTAACTTAATTTCTTTAAGTAGAAAAAAAATGGGAGGCATTACTTTTTGACCGACCCTCGTAAATAGAAATAATGCTCAGCATATTTGTTTATTACTGTTTCCATTAAAAGCTTGGAAAGGAAATGCAAAGGGAAATTTGGGATTTAAATTCATTTCCGGGAAGGAGTTGTATACCGCACACGAGAACTTTGTGTATAAAACTACTATACTTTTTGCAGCTGATTTACACCTGCTTGGGAGATATTCACGACTAAAAACAGGGGAAGCAGAAATTATCATGGTATCTTCCACTCGTTACAAAAGCTATATTGTTGCTATTACATTCTTGTTTTAAGGTTTTTATAGAAAAACGAACGTGGTTTACATTGATAAAAGGTTTGCTAGCAAACTGTGTGGTAATATTTGCGAGGATATCTGTTTGATGTACAATGGAATCTACTTTGATGCAGTCTTCTCCGGATGTTACTGGTTTTCCTCTCTCGATGGGCCGATTTTTATCGGCACTGGGAAGCTACAGCTTGCGTGCAGATACCGAGGGCTGCTCAACGGTCAAAAAGAAACTAAGGCTTTAAATACAGACCCCTCTTGAAGAGTTATTTGTAGAGTCCTCGTGGATGCTGAGTACAATCCGTTCTTGGTAATTTATTTACTGCCTCAGAACTGCCTTTGTGTTACCTTTTCATTCATTTTTACAAATTCTAATAAATATGATACATAGGATATTATTTCGGCTTATGTGCAGTGTTAATAACGTAAAAACTGAAAATAAAAAATATGGTTTCCTGGTTTCCTGTGAGCGTTTCGACTGCATGTCTGATTACTGTTCTGTACTGTTTCCGCTGCGCCAAGACCTGCTTAGCAAATACTCTAACATAAGCAGCTCATGTCTCGTCCACCCTGCGTCTAAAATAATTTTTTTCTTAACGCCTTGCCACCTGGAACTCCCACTTCTGTCACTTTCACACGGTCATTCTAAGTGATGGACCCACTTTCAAAACTTCGTATTTATTCAAGTGTTAAATCCAAAATGAACAAGCTGTATACCAAAGAAAAGAGGAAGTTTCTAAAAATTTTTCATCATGTTTGATAAAATATAATATATTTAATAATATATAATAATTAGTAATTAATTAGTTGGTCATTGGGGTTGAGAGCCTGCACGAGTTGTAATCGGCAGGGCTTGTACAGCAAATGCCGTCCCAGAACTTTCCTTACAGCTGGTTGAGTTATTCCAAGTTCTCGACTGGCTCTATTGGTAGACTTACTGCGCACAAAACTTTCTTGAAAGCGTCAGATATCACCCCGTGACACATGTGGTCGGCCTGTGGTTTTTGCTTTGCACACACTCCGTCTATTTAAATTCCTTAAACCAATGGCTAATGCTCTTGCGTGTTGGTACGAAATGCGCGCTGCACTGCAATTTGCGACCCACTTTTCGCGAGCTCAAGAACGCAGAAAACCTTGTTCTCCACAGTCGCAATCTCACTCACAGCTGACAGTGAAACTGAATGACGGCGCTATTGCCGCGCGAACTCTACCGCCCGCCTCTGAAACCATCAACGCCCGCCCGCCGCAGCCGCCAAAACCTTTTGAAACTTCCTCTTTTCAATGGTATAAAGCTTTTTCGTTTTGGATTTATACTTTAATACATATGAATTTTTGAAAATGGGTCCATCACTTAGAATAATCTTGTATTTCTGGCCAATCCCTGCAGATACCTTACATCTGGTCGAAATCGGTGATGAGTAGGTGCGGTCCCTTTGTTAGTTGAGCTCAAATAGTACGTGACGTTTTATGTAATGATACTAATGCGAGTAAGCTAACATTTTTTAATCCCACATCAACTATTTGAATAATAAGCACATTCCATGACAGGTCGTCCTCCTAAGTGCTAGAAGTTGGAGACCTCGTAACGTCAGCAAGTGCACAACATTCCATTACTCTCAAGAGCGCCATAAACGAAACTGTCAGGGTGACACGGTGGACCACCTCAGATTATCCCCATCTACGACAGAATAGACAGAACAAGGCATGGTTTTTCGCAGGACTGGACGATCTGTTTAGTGGCGATGACTCTAGCAAGTTGTTATATGTCTTATTTAGCAACTTCCTTACAGCGAACTACTTCTTCCTCGCTCTACAACCCTTGTAACCTCTCCGCAGAAAATTTAAATGAAATGAAAATGAACCATGAGCCATGTGTAATCCCCCCACACGAAAAATATTAAATAAATGAATTTTTAAAGTATTGTAATCTCTGAACAAAATTAATTTTAATGTAACCACAAAAATTCAATTCCTAAACGCGGAAATAATAATAAAAAAACAAATTAGTAACCTGATAAATTTTATGAGGACAGCAGCGCTGCCCTTCGGCCCTGTATTCTGTGTAACAAAAGCAAAATTCTTACCTCAATAAAAACTGCAACTACATATCTGCTCTTATTTATCGACACAGCTTCGTGCAATGCTGGCGTATATATATTTTTTTGATTCTAAGAAGGAATGCATAGGAAAATTCTTTAAATTGAAATGAATGCTTTTTCTTCAAAAGAGTGGAAAAACTCTTTACATTGAAATGAATACTTTTCTTTAAAAGAATTACTTTATAAAAAAATTATTATTGGGGCATTTTTTCTGAACAAATTAAATTACAATTAACATACATTATTAAATATGCGCAAGGCTGCTTCTTTACCTTCTGCAACAATACTCATCCTCCAGAGTCCTGACGAGAGTCGCGACCAGAGCACACAGCCGACGCATGCCGACTTCCGCAGACTACTACTGTCCACTCGCTACTGAATCCGACCGACTACTACCGCAGACTCGCGCAGACAAGCGCAGACTGAATTCTACTGTCGACTAGCGCAGACACGCGACAAGCAATAACTAACGATAAACTACTCTCTGGTCAGAGATTCTGTCATGCCTCGCCCATCGCCGGCGAAGCATACACCTTACACCCTTGATGGGCCTAGGCCTACTCTAGGACATCATTCCATTCGTCAATATTCAGGATTTTCCGTCTCCGCCGTTTGCCACAAATAATTTTAAAAACTTCTTGTATGTCATCCAAGTATCGAAGTCTTCGCCTTCCCCTGCTCCTTCTTCCTATTAGATTTGTAGCAGCGCTACTTTTGTTGGGTTCCCATGCTCCATGCGAAAGACTTGTCTGACCAATTTCATGCAATTTATTTATTTTAATGAAATTCATCATATCAAAATCTTTATATAATCCGTAAACTTCATAATTATATCGTCCGCGTCTTGATCCATCTTCATTACTGCCGCATAGATTTTGCGTAACACCTTTCATTCAAAACATTCTATTAGCTCTTCACACTGTTGTTCGGTGTCCATGTTTCTGAGTCCTATGTATCACTGGGTGTATTAAAGTTTTATAAAGCTAACACTTTGTTCTTCTGGACAGATTTTTGGACAACTTTTGAGGGGGGAGGATTACCACTTATCAGCTAGCTGGATGCACCGCTTTATTTCCATATTAATATCTTTCTGTGATGTTATCAGTATTCCCAGATGGAGAAAGTCACTGACAGATTCTATATGCACGTTACTGATTTCTAACGTTGTATTTACGTCTGGTCGTATTTTTCGCATCTATTTGGTTTTACTGGTGTTCACTTTCAGTCCAATTTCTATTGATGCTACTACCAGTGACCTATATGTTTCTTTAGCAGCTAGTTCTATTCTTGGAACAATATCCAGATCATTTCCATACGATAGGAGTTGCACCATTCTAATGTATATTGTGCCTGTAGCGTTGATTTCGACTGTCCTTTTTACATTCCCAAGTGCTATGTAAAAAAGGATACTTGAGAGTGCATCCCCTTGCCTCAGTCCACAGTTGGTTTCAAAACTTCATGTTAACTTTCCTTGTATCCATACTTTTCCTTGTATACCACTTTTTCCATGGATAAACTTATGAAGTATATTACTTGTTGTGTTATGATCGATTCATTCATAGCTTCGATAAACTTATTTCTTTTTATAGTGTCATATGCTGCTTTAAAAATCAACAAATTTATGATGTGTTTCTGTATGGTATTACATTGTTTTTTTTCCAATATCTGCCTCAGAGTGGATATTTGGTCACTATCTGATTTACCAGGTCTAAGGCCCGTCGATATATCACAGTTACCTTTTCTGCAAAAAATTGTACATGGGTAAAAAGCAGGGAGGAGAAAGGTTTATATGCAGCGTTCAATAATGTAATTCCCACGTAGTCCGTACATTCCAGGACGTCCCCTCTCCTGTGTATAGTACGAGGGTTATTCCAAAAGTAAGGTCCGATCGGTCGCGAAATGGAAACGACTATGAAAATCCGATAAAGCTTTGCACAGATGTGTTGGGTAGTGTCTCTAGTATAACCCCAGTTAGCATCACGTCGCTCTTCTCATTTCTGAGCTCGCAGTGAGTGCGTAAAGATGTCTAGAAAATAGTGTCTGCCGCCAAGTACGAGGGCCTGGTGAGAAATTTCGCCTGAAGCTATGCAGCCAACATTACATAACTGTCGTGCTGTTTCGTCTTCACGACAATTCTCAGCCGCATTCTGCAGGGGCAATGAAGATGCTCCTGCATCGTTTTCAAATGGAAATGTTAGATTACCCACAATACAGTCCGCAATTGTCTCCCCCTGAGTTTCATCTCTGGTCACATGAACCGCTGTCTTTGAAGACAACATTTTGACACAGACAACGAGGTGTAGGCCAGCGTGGAGAATTGGCGGAAAGCACTGGCGGCTGCCTTCTATGATGAGGCTATTGAAAAGTTGGTACAACGCTATGACAAAAGTCTAAGTCAGAACGGCGACTACGTAGAGAAGTAGCTGAAAGGTGTAGCTAATTGTTACAAGTAAAACATTTCTGATGTTCACTGTGGTTTCAATTTGGCAATCAATCGGACCTTACTTTTGGAATAACCCTCGTACATATCCCACGAATATTCCAATCATCCGAGATGACATTTTGTGTACATATATCTGAGATCATGGCGTGCAGGCTTGTAGCAAGAGGTTATCCACCACACTTTGCTCAGCTGGCAGGTTATCATTTCCAGGAGACTTAATGTTGGCTAGATTCTTTATTACTTGCCGAATGTCTTGCATCGAGAGCATAACACTTTCCTCTTTTTTTCCACTTGTTGTTTTTCACTTAGTTCTCATGCTTGAGTATTCTCTAAGTATAATAACTACTTAAAATATTCTGCCCAACTATGTTACATTCCTTCCTGTGATGTTACTTGATCACCATATTTTCCTCTACATTGTGTAGTTTTTGGTTGAATTCCTTTCTAACGTTATTGGCCTTCTTACACAATTTCCTGCTTTCATTAACATTATTCATTGATTCAATGCGCTGTGAAAGTTTCTCGAAAAAAGCTTTTCAGCTTTCAGAAACTGCTTTTCTGCACGCATTTTTTCTCTCTAGTCAACCACAAGCATTCTTATTCCTCTCACCTGCACCTTTTCATATGCTTCATTCATTTCTTTTGTTGCCTCCTCACACTCTTCGTCATACCATTCATTCCTCTAGGTCCGTTGTTTCATACTAATAACTTCGTCTGCAGCAGCCTGTATTTAATTTCTGTTTTTAATCCACTGTTCATTTACGTTACGAGTATAGTTCTGCAGGATTCCTGTCACTCTATTTTCCCAATTAATACCTGGGTGTTCAGCCTTCCGTGGGTCTTTAAATTCTGAAGTATTATTTTGTCTTTCTGCTTTATGGGCATTTGAACTTCTCACTCAAATTTTCGCCATGGGGAGGTAATGATCAGAGACCATATTAGCATCTATGAAACTATGTGGTCTAGTACATCAGAGCCATGCCTGGTATCTATTAATATATGTTCGATTTGGTTCCGAGTATTGTTGTCTGATGAATCCAGGTCATTTTATATATACTGTTATGCTGGGACCACATGCTAGAAACTGTTAAATGAGGCTGAAAAATTTATCATGTGGGTCCCACTGTTATTACTTTCTTGATGGGGGCTGTATTTACCAGTGGTAGGTGAGAAGAACCGCTCCTGCCCAGCCTTAGCATTCTTATCTCCTATCACTAATTTTATATCACTATTTGGACATTGTCGATTAGCTTGCTCCAGTTCCCCATAGAAGATCTTATCTTGTGCTGTCTCCTCCTCAGTAGGGTCATGTGGATTTAAGAGACTGTAGTTAAAGAATTTCACCTTCGTTCGCATGTAACACTTCCTAGGAGTTATTGCTTTAATTCATATCAGTAGTTGTTCAGTGCTTTGGTTGACTATAAATCGCACACCAGATATGTATTCACTGTTGTGTTCGCTGTATACATAGTGCTCTGCTGTTTCTGAAACGTATCCTGTCCAGTCCATCTTATCACTTGCAGGGCCATGATATCCACCTTGTATAAATTCACGATTTCAATCTTGTATAATGTCTGTACATTCCACGATCCAATTCTCATGTTCCGTATTACTTTGCCATGTCTTTCCTCGAGCTTCCGTAATCAGGCTTTCTTCCGAATATGGGTCATTAGCCCACAGTCCAACTACCAGCTTTATGGAGGACCATTTCTCCCACTCTCGTCTACTCTGACCCTGTTTGCACTGAAGTTGGGTGCCCAGTCTTCCACAGTGTTGCTCAGGTTCTCGGGGTTCACCAGCTTGGAGGTGAGCGACGGAACTGAGTAGGAGAGGCTAAGTGACCTTCACTTACTTAAAGTCATATTTTACGCATCACTAACCCATTTTAACACCACCATAACGCAAGAAGAAGTTACAAAAAGTGCCATGTTAAAATGATAGCAATTTTCGCAGTAGCATGATAAAATCAGTGTTAAGTACAGAGATAAATTCGTAATATAAATTAAAAACACAAAATTACGATCCAGGTTTCGAACCGAGCTGGTTCCGTAGAAGAACGACATCTCACAGCGACTTATAACTGAGACTGAACAACGACGTCATTTACAAATGTAAGTTACTAATTAAAAGTAAAAACACCAGCAGATGTTCCAATTTTCAAACTGTGCTGGTTCCATGGGTGTGCATGATTCACAGCACATTATAGGTCAAAGCTGGATACCGGCGTCTTTTAAATATTTCGCGATCAAATAATACTTTTATATATCGAACCGATGAAGTAAAATAATTCCACTTTTGAGGAGAAGATAGCCCCCCCCACACACACACAACCAATTTCTTGTATAGGACTGCTTGTGCGGCCGAGTACTTGGCACACGTCAGTATGACGTTGTTTAGGTTCGAAAGGGCCGTTGAGTCCTTATCACAGTGCCAAGAAACAATGACTTTCAATCGGTGTAGTCGGCCTCTTGTGGATGAGAGAGCTCACATGACGTGTTTTAAGCTGCATCGACGTGAACCGTGGCCGAGAAGAGGCGTTCGGTTGATGGACGCAAGATGGCTGCCCTTGAAGTGCCGGGATACGTGCCGTTCACAATTCCAGTCGTTATAAACAGCTTCCTTGGCCGTCGAGTTTTTAAATCCGTACAAGGGATCAGTATTGGGCGGAACTTCCAAGCCGTCGCTTGATTTGATTCTAAATATAAGTCTGGGCGAAGCTAATGTTATTATCTTTACATAAAAAATATTATCTTCTGGCTTCAGATTCCTTGACTTGCGCCATAGGGTGGTGGGGTTTCGGATTCCGCTGAATAGGTCAGGAGTTCACTACACTCAGCTGGCGGCTACACGGGTAGCGGAGGCTGTGTGGTGTGGACTGGGCGGTTTTTTAGGTTAGAAGGCCTCGGGAAAGTACGGGGTGGACTGCAATCTCAAAGGGTGCATGGCAAATACAGGACGTGCTCCAATCAAGGAACAGTCGGAATTGTAGTTGTATATTGTTGTAGTTGTGCTGGGAAAGTCCCTGAGCTTCAAGTGCTAATAGAAAGCACAGAAGCTGAAATCGTTATAGGTACAGAAAGCTGGCTAAAGCCTGAAATAAGTTCTCCAGAAATTTTTACGAAGTCTCAGACGGTGTTCAGGAAAGATAGATTAGGCAGAATTGGTGGTGGAGTGTTTGTGTCTGTCAGTAGTGGTTTATCTTGTAGTGAAGTCGAAGTAGATACTCCGTGCGAATTGGTATGGGTGGAGGTTATACTTAACAGCCGAACTAAGTTAATAATTGGCTCCTTCTACCGACCCCCTGAATCCGATGATATAGTTGCCGAACAGTTCAGAGAAAATTTGAGTCTCTTAACAAATAAATACCCCACTCATACGGTTATAGTTGGTGGGGACTTCAACCTTTCCTCGATATG
Source organism: Schistocerca serialis cubense (assembly GCF_023864345.2). NCBI lineage: Eukaryota > Metazoa > Arthropoda > Insecta > Orthoptera > Acrididae > Schistocerca > Schistocerca serialis. The sequence goes on from NC_064638.1 coordinate 268,963,468, forward strand.
TTGGCAAAAATACTTGTTCAAAAGCGGTGGTAGGCAGAAAACACCTTCCGAGATTGTCCTAAATGCTTTCTCCGAAAATTATTTTCAGCTGTTAGTCCACGAACCCACGCGAATTGTAAATGGTTGCGAAAACACACTAGAGCTCTTAGCCACAAACAATCCAGAGCTAATTGAGAGCATCATGACTGATACAGGGAAAAATGATCACAAGGTCGTTGTAGCTAGGCTCAATACCGTTTCTTCCAAATCCACCAGAAACAAATGTAAAATAGTTTTATTTAAAAAAGCGGATAAAGTGTCACTAGAAGCCTTCCTAAGAGACAATCCCCATTCCTTCCGAACTGACTATGCAAATGTAGACGAAATGTGGCTCAAATTCAAAGATATAGTAGCAACAGCAATTGAGAGATTCATACCTCATAAATTGGTAAGCGATGGAACTGATCCCCCATGGTACACAAAACAGTTCCGAACGCTGTTGCAGAGGCAGCGGAAAAAGCATGCGAAGTTCAGAAGAACGCGAAATCCCGAAGATTGGCTAAAATTTACAGACGCGCGAAATTTGGCACGGACTTCAATGCGAGATGCCTTTAATAGGTTCCACAACGAAACATTGTCTCGAAATTTGGTAGAAAATCCAAAGAAATTCTGGTCGTATGTAAAGTACACAAGCGGCAAGACGCAGTCAATACCTTCGCTGCGCAGTGCCGATGGTACTGTTACCGACGACTGTGCCGCTAAAGCGGAGTTATTGAACGCAGTTTTCCGAAATTCCTTCACCAGGGAAGACGAATGGAATATTCCAGAATTTGAAACACGAACAGCTGCTAGCATGAGTTTCTTAGAAGTAGATACCTTAGGGGTTGCGAAGCAAATCAAATCGCTTGATACGGGCAAGTCTTCAGGTCCAGATTGTATACCGATTAGGTTCCTTTCAGATTACGCTGATACAATAGCTCCCTACTTAGCAATCATATAAAAACGGTCGCTCACCGATAGATCTGTACCTACAGATTGGAAAATTGCGCAGGTCGCACCAGTGTTTAAGAAGGGTAGTAGGAGTAATCCATGGAACTACAGACCTACATCATTGACGTCGGTTTGCAGTAGGGTTTTGGAGCATATACTGTATTCAAACATTATGAATCACCTCGAAGGGAACGATCTATTGATACGTAATCAGCATGGTTTCAGAAAACATCGTTCTTGTGCAACGCAGCTAGCTCTTTATTCGCACGAAGTAACGGCCGCTATCGACAGGGGATCTCAAGTTGATTCCGTGTTTCTAGATTACCGGAAAGCTTTTGACACCGTTCCTCACAAGCGACTTCTAATCAAGCTGCGGACCTATGGGGTATCGTCTCAGTTGTGCGACTGGATTCGTGATTTCCTGTCAGGAAGGTCTCAGTTCGTAGTAATAGACGGAAAACCATCGAGTAAAACTGAAGTGATATCAGGTGTTCCCCAGGGAAGCGTCCTGGGACCTCCGCTGTTCCTGATCTATATAAATGACCTGGGTGGCAATCTGAGCAGTTCTCTTAGGTTGTTCGCAGATGATGCTGTAATTTACCGTCTAGTAAGGTCACCCGAAGACCAGTATCAGTTGCAAAGCGATTTAGAAAAGATTTCTGTATGGTGTGGCAGTTGACCCTAAATAACGAAAAGTGTGAGGTGATCCACATGAGTTCCAAAAGAAATCCGTTCGAATTCCATTACTCGATAAATAGTACAATTCTCAAGGCTGTCAATTCAACTAAGTACTTGGGTGTTAAAATTACGAACAACTTCGGTTGGAAAGACCACATAGATAATATTGTGGGGAAGGCGAGCCAAAGGAGTTGCGTTTCATTGGCAGGACACTTGGAAGATGCAACAAGTCCACTAAAGAGACAGCTTACACTGCACTCGTTCGTCCTCTGTTTGAATATTGCTGCTAGGTGTGGGATCCTTACCAGGTGGGATTGACGGAGGACATCGAAAGGGTGCAAAAAAGGGCAGCTCGTTTTGTATTATCACGTAATAGGGGAGAGGGTATGGCAGATATCATACGCGAGTTGGGATGGAAGTCATTAAAGCAAAGACGTTTTTCGTCGCGGCGAGATCTATTTACGAAATTTCAGTCACCAACTTTCTCTTCCGAATGCGAAAATATTTTGTTGAGCCCAACCTACATAGGTAGGAATGATCATCAAAATAAAATAAGAGAAATTAGATCTCGAACAGAAAGGTTTACGTGTTCGTTTTTCCCGCGCGCTGTTCGGGAGTGGAATGGTACAGAGATAGTATGATTGTGGTTCGATGAACCCTCTGCCAAGCACTTAAATGTGAATTGCTGAGTAATCATGTCGATGTAGATGTAGAACCTTCAAATCATGTGCTACACGAGTCTTCTATATCAATTAGTGAATTTCCTCATTACACTTTTGTTGCCCTAAGCATTTAATCACTTTCAGAAGTCAAATTAGTAAACGAATAAACATACTGAATAATACTGAAACTTAAATTGCTGGTGTACCCGTGTACCAACACAATATAAACAGTGAATAGTAAATGGAGTATGAATGACAACAGTGGCGTATTAAGTTTACAAAATAATGAGAAATTTTACTAAACCTTTAGTAAAAAATGATAAACAAAAATTAATTGCGGAATGGTGTTTAACACTATCCGAAACTTAGAGCCCCTTTTCCGTCGGTAACTACTACAGCGTTACATCGGTTGCATTCGAGAGCTCAGATGTACCAGACCCCATTCAGTAAATGGCGGTATTAAAGTGTTTTAACATTAATCTCATACTTTACATTAAAGGTCTTAATAAAACATGTTTTGTGCACAAGGAAAGCAGCAAAACTATATTAAAATAATAAATAAATTCAGTTTTTAAAAAGAATGTTGTAAACGTAGGGGTAATATTATTTTCTTACATTAAATGCACAATGTCTCAGTATAATTAATTTTGTTGTAATCATATTGTGGAATCAGTTTTATGTATGCTTTGCTACATAATGATGAGCTAAAACAAAAAATACTTAATAGCGCTACGGATCACGTTACGAATGCAATACAGGAGCGATTCTGTGTGGAATGGATCCCGTAAGTCCTTAGTACGTATGTGGCACCAGATTCCTATCCACAGGTCACGCAGTTCTCCTAAATCACTTGACGCTTATGTGGAACAGCCATTCACTTGGATTATACCACATCTCGTCACGAACACACAACTGATGATGTTACAAGAAACAGGCGACACATTTCCACTGATTCACATTCTAGTCTCTATCATTCCTTTCCCACTGCAGTCGTAACTGACAATGTCATTACATCGTTTACTCTTCTTACGAAGTGTCACTTTTTGGAATCATCACTGCTAATACTGATATATTGCCTTTTCTGAGGAGCAGTCTTGCTACAACGTATTTATTACCCGTCTGGATTACACTTTTTTGAAACTGTGACCGGTTTCCCTGGCACACAAACCATATTCAGATTTTAATATATCGGCTACAAGAAATATCCGTAAAATTAATTACGAAATTTGTATGCTATTATTGAATGACGTAGCATGTAATTTTCTGACAAATTAGTAAGATAGTTTACATGCCATTGTCCTATGAAGTAGTATCTAAACTAGCAGGTAAATTGGACGGGTTACTTTTGTTAACGGGGGTTGGACATAAAACTGGCCGACATGGAGCAGGAGAGGCACCACAGGACATTTCATTTTCTACTGTCCATACTTTTACAAATAAATTCATAAAACTTTGTCAGCATGACCAGGAAGGATTCAGGATTCACATTCACAACAGTGGAAGTGCAAAAACATGACAAAATAATTTTTTTTAAATATGAAATTTCATCATTTTCTCACTTACTGTTGGCTGCATTTGTTGCTATAGGTACATTTTTATTCACAAGTGAGAGAGATTCTTTGATGAATTTTGCACAGCATACAAACCATACTTATAGGTGTATGAAACTCTAGAATTTTCCAAATCTGTTAAAAACTGTGGTAAAAATTGAGATAATTAACTACAAAATTAGATTTTATTTCCTAAACGTAAAGTTTAAAAATAACAGCTCATTCATGTTTTGATAAATTAAATATATTCTAGAATTTCAGACACCTGTAAGTATGGTTTGTATGCTGTGCAAAATTCATCGAACAGTCTCTCCTACTTATGCAGAAAAGTGTACCTATAGCAACAAATGCAGCCAATATTAAGTGAAAAAATGATGAAATTTCACATGTAAAAAAAATTATTTTGTTGTGTTTTTAAACTTCCGCTGCTACGAGTGTGAATCCTGAATCCTTCCTGATCATGCTGACAAAGTTATATGAATTTACTTGTAAAAGTATAGACAGTGGAAATTAAAATGTCCTGTGGTGCCTCTCCTGCTCCAAGTCGGCCCGTTTGACGTCCTACCCCCCTTAAAGACATATTCCATCTGAAGATGTGCACGTGGAATCGCAGTCTGCCCAGTCCCTATGGACATTAAAATGTGAAGCAATCATTCCCGTGGACGTAAAGACTTGTTACTGATACAATACTTCATCCTCGTAAGTATGGTAATCCTGTTGTTATAATGTTTCGTCCATAAACATAAGAAAATTAGGGTCTACCGTATTAGAATGTCATATATGACACCCGTTTAAATTTTTATTTTACAAACACTATTTAACATTCGTGCACAGGACGCAAAAAGGATCAAATGACGTATGTTTATAGTCAGTACACTAGCCTTAGCAAGCCAAAAGAGAAAACTGGTCACCATATAGGCTCGTCGCCAAGATTTATCAGTGGAATTGAATTCCCGTATTATCTATCGCAAATGTTCGTTAGCACCGACTCCCTGTCGTTCGAGATCCATGATAGGATCCTGCGTTCTGCGAGTAACAAATAGCCCGCCACGCAGTTGCGAAATGAGGCATGCTGGCCACTAATACTGCAGTACTGGCACAGCTCTCCATATCCGAAACATTAAACCAGAGACACCAAGTCGCGTACGTACCAACGGCGCTGTTCGCAGGATACAATTCTGCACCGCTGAAACCGTAATTATACTGCAGTGCGCATGCACGCTGTATTCTGCGTCTCAATTTACACGTCAGCTCAGCAGACAGGTGAAATTTTGGTACAACCTCCTACTGTTTCTATCATCTCCACATATCCCTTTATACATCATATCGGTATGGACATAACGCAGCACGAAAATTAAGCTTTTTGGTATTTATGCAGTGGATTGCCACGAAATTAACATACAGTATGACCCAAAAGTACGTTAACGTTTGAAAGGTTAATACACATAATACTACGAAAAAATTGACACACGTGTGACATGTCTGTTATTGAAACCATAAACGAGTGCAAATGCCGGCCATCAGATGAAGCTGGACGGCAACACGTCAGTGACGTAGCATGAAAACACCCATAACTGCAGAATCTGCGCTGCTGAAAATCCTAGAAGACTGTTGTAGACCCAGTTGCATGACAAGAAAGTCACGGTGTGGTGTGGATCACATTTTCTTCCACTAAATGCGGAGTGCTGCTTTTCAAACTATCAGTGTTACAGTACGAGGTAAGCCGATATCTCACAAAATCACATCATCCTCAGTCTGGCTGGTAAACACTGTGGTGTCACCGCCAGACACCACACTTGCTAGGTGGTAGCCTTTAAATCGGCCGCGGTCCGTTAGTATACGCCGGACCCGCGTGTCGCCACTGTCAGTGATAGCAGACCGAGCGCCACCACACGGCAGGTCTAGAGAGACTTACTGGCACTCGCCCCAGTTGTACAGCCGACGTTCATAGCAATGGTTCACTGACAACTACGCTCTCATTTGCCGAGACGATAGTTAGCATAGCCTTCAGCTACATTTGCTACGACCTAGCAAGGCGCCGTATTCAATTGATATTTGTTATTATGAAGCATGTACCGTAACGAGAGGTGTTCTACAATTGTGGATTAAAGTTAAGTATTACATCATCTACGTACTTTATTTGCAGTTCTCAATATATTGTCCTGTTCCAGACCTCACGCCAGTCAGCGTGTAATTAGACGCGTGAATTTCGGCCTCCGCATTTCGGCCTCCTCTAGAAACACAGTGTTGGCTCTTCTGTCAACACTACAAACACCACGTGGAAGGTACGACTGTTATGCAGGATAGCGCTCCATACTACATTGCTACAAGTGTGAAAGACCTCTTGGGCACATCGTTTGATGAGGACCTCGTGCTTAGTCGCCACTTTCGTCATATTTGGCTCCCAGGTCCCCAGACCTCTCCATCTGTCTGATTATTGATTGTGGGATTACCTGAAGTCGCAAGTCTATCACAGTCGTCCAACCTCATTAGGGATGCTAAAAGACAACGTCCGACGTCATTTGTCACCATGCCTATTGACGCGCTGTAACAGTTCTGTTCACAACATTGTCCCTCGGCTACAGGTATTGGATGGATGACAGCCAACATAATGAGCATTTGTCAGAAGAACATCATCTTTGCTAAAAATCTTTATGCTAATTACTGTTTTTATATCTTATGAAGTGCCACCTCTTGGTCATTTTGCGCACTTTTTTTGTTTAAATAAAGCTCAGTGTCATTTCAAGCACAGGTGTCAGTTTATACTCTCTGCCTTCATTATTCCATGAAGTATTGAATTTTCGCCGGCCGCTGTGGCCGAGCGATTCTAGGCGCTTCAGTCCGGAACGGCGCTGTTGCTAAGGTCGCAGGCTCGAATCCTGCCTCGGGCATGGGTGTGTGTGTGATGTCCTTACGTTAGTTACGTTTATGTAGGTCCTAGTCTAGGGGACTGATGACCTCAGATGTTAAGTCCCATAGTGCTTAGAGCCATTTTTTATTGAATTTTCAAATGTTAAGTGACTTATGGGTCATCCTGTTAGAGTCAAACTGTACGTCTATCATACATTGTTAAAATGCGATTTGGTGGAAGGATTTAAAAAAAAAAAAAGATACTACATTAAGCGTTACTTGAATAGTAGTGACCGACTTGTAAACAAAATGGTTCAAATGGCTCTGAGCACTATTGGACTCAACTGCTGAGGTCATTAGTCCCCTAGAACTTAGAACTAGTTAAACCTAACTAACCTAAGGACATCACATACATCCATGCTCGAGGCAGGATTCGAACCTGCGACCGTAGCGGTCTTGCGGTTCCAGACTGCAGCGCCTTTAACCGCACGGCCACTTCGGCCGGCGACTTGTAAACACAGGTTGTTTATAGAAGGTATCACATATAAAAATAGCAGGTAGTATTCGTCAAAAATAGAAGAAAAGTTCCCATAATATATTCAGAAACGAATTCCTCTTGAGATATGGGCCCATCTGCCTTATCATTCCCATCTGTCTGTTACTTACAAGCAGACAGTATAGACTGACGCAGCCTTCAGCACATCTTTGCGGCGATTCAAGAATTATTTCAAATACACCTTACTCCATTCGGACTGCGTCGAATTGATTGGTCATACGCTCCTGTAACGTCTGGACATTGTCGATATCCTGGGCATACTCCAACGCTTTTAAATATCCCCATAGCCAGAAATCGAACAAACTCAATTCCGGCGAACGGGCAGACCACGCCCCCGGACCTCCTCGACCAATATGTCGCCCATGAAACATTGCAATGAGGCACTGTCGCACTACAGACTACCGAAATGTGTGGCATCTCATGAGCCCCTTGACCATTGTACCCCACTGGTTTTAAATCTACGCTCTTCATAATAGAACTTTGGAACTCACGGGTGACATCTTCCGCTATGTTCATGCAATATTGTTCGCTACTATCCTACCGCAAACTCGATGCTCCCTCGCCGTCAGTACATTTGGTTTGCTTGGTCTTGGCTTGGTTCAAATGGCTCTGAGCACTATGGGACTTAACATCTGAGGTCATCAGTCCCCCAGACAGAACTACTTAAACCTAACCACACACATCCATGCCCGAGGCAGGATTCGAACCTGCGACCGCAGCGGTCCTACGGTTCCAGACTATAGCGCCTAGAACCGCACGGCCACTCCGGCCGGCGCTTGGTCTTGGTTTGGCTGTAATTGTTCCTAGGCTTTCTCACTTCAGAATTACATCGCCATCTTGAGAAACTTTAAAATGTTTGAAATGTTCCGGATGGATCTGTTTCTCCGGTGACGTCCAATGACTAGCTCACGTTCGAAGTTACTAAGCCATCCTGACCGACCGGTTCTGCTGTTACTTCTCCTTTACTAACAGCACAATACTCTCCGCCTCTTTTTTCTGGCATTTCCACCTCTCGTGACGTCCAGAAATCCATATTTCACAGCATGAGGGTCACCGGATACTTTTGTACATCAACATTTAAGTTCTCTATGTGGGCAACCGCAGCTTAATCTATGCGAAGTTAAAAAAAACTAGAAAATTTTGTGGCATACTCTTCTAAAAATAGTATAATCCACTTGTAAATGCTAACCCTCGTTTATTATGGAGTAAAAGTAATACTGGTTTCACGATAACGGATTATGTTATCATTTCTTCGTTGGCGGCTAGATAGCTGTTTTTCTAAGTACTTTCAAGAGTCTAGCACTGCTCCAAATTAGAATGTCCCTCAATGATAACCGGTCATTATCTAAGATTATTGATGGATCTTTCAACATCCATTTGTAAGTAGGCTGTTTAGGTTTTTATGTTGGTAACGCCACGTAGCATTCTGTATGAAAACCGCTGACTGTGCTGTGTGCAGTCTGTGGCTGGTTTGCATTGTTGGAATATTTGCAATTGTAGTGCTGGGCAGCTGGATGTGAACATCACGTAGCGTTGCTCAGTTGGAGGTGAGCCGCCGGCAGTGATAGATGTAGGGAGAGAGATGCCAGAATTTTGAGAGCGGACGATCTGGACGTGTGTCCATCAGAAAGAGTAAATTTGTAATAATTTCTAATACTGGATATCATGAACTGATGACTTTTGAATATTATTAAGGTAACTACATTGTTTGTTCTGTATCAAAATCTTTCATTTGCTAACTATGCCTGTCAGTAGGTAGTGCCTTCATTAGTTAGAATCTTTTATTTAGCTGGCAGTATTGGCGCTCGCTGTATTGCAGCAGTTAGAGTAACGAAGATTTTTGTGAGGTAAGTGAGTCATGAAAGGAATAGGTTATTGTTAGTCAGGGCCATTCTTTTGGAGGGATTATTGGAAGTCAGATTGCGTTGCTCTAAAAATATTTTGTGTCAGTTTAGTGTTGATCAGAATAAGTAAAGAGAGCGATGTCTGAGTACGTTCAGTTCTGCACAGCTGTTTGAAAATCAAATAATGTAAGGGCTTTATAGGCACAGTCATTCACAAATTTTTCTAAGGGGACGTTTCAGATGTTACATTTCAGATGTGTTACGACCCGTGACTCTACCCTTCATTCGATCCCTGCGAAACCCTACATTTCAGTAGGATAATGCACGACCGCATGTTGCAGGTCCTGTACGGGCCTTCCTGGATACAGAAAATGTTCGACTGCTGCCCTGGCCAGCACATTCTCCAGATCTCTCACCAATTCTAAACGTCTGGTCAATGGTGGCCGAGCAACTGGCTCGTCACAATACGCCAGTCACTACTCTTGTTGAACTGTAGTGTCGTGTTGAAGCTGCATGGGCAGCTGTACCTGTACACGCCATCCAAGCTCTGTTTGACTCAATGCCCAGGTGTATCAAGGCCGTTATTGCGGCCAGAGATGGTTGTTCTGGGCACTGATTTCTCAGGATCTATGCACCCAAATTGCGTGAAAATGTAATCACGTGGCCGGCCGTTGTGGCCGAGCTGTTCTAGGCGCTTCAGTTCGGAACCGCGCTGCTGCTACGGTCACAGGTTCGAACCCTGCCTCGGGCATGGATGTGTGTGATGTCCTTACGTTAGTTAGGTTTAAGTAGTTCTAAGTCTAGGAGACTGATGACCTCAGATATTAAGTCCCATAGTGCTTAGAGCCATTTGAACCATTTTATAATCACATGTCAGTTCTAGTATAATATATTTGTCCAATGAATACCCGTTTTTCATCTGCATTTCTTCTTGGTGTAGCAATTGTAATGGCCAGTAGTGTATAATCCAGTCAAATTTAACCTGAAGACGCTGTTCGTTATCGGACTGTTGTGCCTTGATTCCACAATAAACACCGGCCGGAGTGGCCGAGCGGTTCTAGGCGATACAGTTTGGAACCGCGCGACCGCTACGCTCGCAGTTTCGAATCCTGCCTCGGGCATGGATGTGCTTGCTGTCCTTAGGACTTAACATCTATGGTCATCAGTCCCCTAGAACTTAGAACTACTTAAACCTAACTAACCTAAGGACAGCACACAACACCCAGTCATCACGAGGCAGAGAAAATCCCTGACCCCGCCGGGAATCGAACCCGGGAACCCGGGCGTGGGAAGCGGGAACGCTACCGCACGACCACGAGCTGCGGACTAGTTTTAAGTAGTTCTAAGTTCTAGGGGACTGATGACCTCAGAAGTTAAGTCCCATAGTGCTCAGAGCCATTTGAACCACAATAAACGAGGACTAGCAGCTACAATTTTTTTGGAAGATTTTACCATTAAAATGTTTTACACAAATTGATAGTGTACAATAAGTTGATTTTTGTTATTGAGCGACCTGAAGGACTATTACTGGCGTACTCAGCTAATCAGCTAACAGAATTATTGTAAGTGGATAGCGGAAGAAAACTACAGGAAGTAAGACCTCTACTTTAGCGTTTCTCGGTGCAACGTACAGTGAAGGCCGACGGCGCAGAGAGGCGGCTCGTGTGACGGAGTCCAGAAGTGGCAGCCAGCAGTCGGCGGGCCGCGGCTCGCGTGCCGACGCTGAAAGAGCCGGACGCGGCCTGGGCGGGCAGCGTGTGTTCTGACAGCGCGGCTGTGTTTGGACAGGCGGGCCGCGTGCCTCGTATGAACAAGGCGCCCTGCCAACCCTAGCCCCGCCCTACACGCCGGCTGACAAGGGCCCGGCGCGCCGCAATTCCATCGCCCCTGCTGCTGCTGCTGCTGCTGTGTTCCTGTCACTGCCGCTTCGCAGCAACGCGCAGCACGAACCGACCTCCACGTCCGCGCTACTGCCACATGCTGGCGAACAGAAGGGTCGGATAACGCACACACGCTATCTGGTTGTGTTGTTGTTGTTGTTGTTGTGGTCTTAAGTCCTGAGACTGGTTTGATGCAGCTCTCCAAGCTACTCTATCCTGTGCAAGCTTCTTCATCTCCCAGTACTTACTGCAACCTACATCCTTCTGAATCTGCTTACTGTATTCATTTCTTGGTCTCCCTCTACGATTTTTACCCTCGACGCTGCCCTCCAATACTAAATTAGTGATCCCTTGATGCCTCAGAACATGTCCTACCAACCGATCCCTTCTTCTAGTAAAGTTGTGCCACAAACTCCTCTTCTCCCCAATTCTATTCAATACCTCCTCATTAGTTACGTGATCTACCCATCTAATCTTCAGCATTCTTCTGTAGCACCACATTTCGAAAGCTTCTATTCTCTTCTTGTCCAAACTATTTATCGTCCATGTTTCACTTCCATACATGGCTACACTCCATACAAATACTTTAAGAAACGACTTCCTGACACTTAAATCTATACTCGATGTTAACAAATTTCTCTTCTTCAGAAACGATTTCCTTGCCATTGCCAGTCTACATTTTATATCCTCTCTACTTCGACCATCATCAGTTATTTTACTCCCTAAATAGCAAAACTCCTTTACTAATTTCCTAATCTAATTTCCTCAGCATCACCCGATTTAATTTGACTACATTCCATTATCCTCGTTTTGTTTTTGTTGATGTTCATCTTATATCCTCCTTTCAAGACACTGTCCATTCCGTTCAACTGCTCTTCCAAGTCCTTTGCTGTCTCTGATAGAATTATAATGTCATCGGCGAACCTCAAAGTTTTTATTTCTTCTCCATGGATTTCAATTCCTATCCCCAATTTTTCTTTTGTTTCCTTCACTGCTTGCTCAATATACAGATTGAATAACATCGGGGAGAGGCTACAACCCTGTCTCACTCCCTTCCGAACCACTGATTATCTTTCATGCCCCTCGACTATTATAACTGCCATCTGGTTTCTGTACAAATTATAAATAGCCTTTCGCTCCCTGTATTTTACCCTGCCACCTTTAGAATTTGAGAGAGAGTATTCCAGTCAACATTGTCAAACGCTTTCTCCAAGTCTACAAATGCTAGAAACGTAGGTTTGCCTTTTCTTAATCTTTCTTCTAAGATAAGTCGTAATGTTAGTATTGCCTCACGTGTTGCAGCATTTCTACGGAATCCAAACTGATCCTCCCCTAGGTCGGCTTCTACTAGTTTTTCCATTCGTCTGTAAAGAATTCGCGTTAGTATTTTGCAGCTGTGACTTATTAAACTGATAGTTCGGTAATTTTCACATCTGTCAAGACCTGCTTTCTTTGGGATTGGAATTACGATATTCTTCTTGAAGTCTGAAGGTATTTCGCCTGTCTCATACATCTTGCTCACCAGATCGGGTTGTGTATGTTCCCTGGGATAGCACGGTTGCAGTTAAAGCGCATCAAATTCTAGTAACATTCATCATTGGTATGAGGGCTGAACCATTTATAAGTACGATTTCACAACATCGGGTTGTGTATGTTGTGAAATCGTACTTATAAATGGTTCAGCCCTCATACCCATGATGAATGTTACCACAATTTGATGCACTTTATCTGCAACCGTGCTATCCCAGAGGGCAGAGGTGATTAGATGGCAGATTTTGCCACGATATCCTCAAGAAGACATCCAAGAATTCAATCAACCAATGGCAAGCTGAATAAATGTTTGCAGAATGGCGAGAAATGGACCAACGGCTTACCGATTTGCTCAATTTATGAAGGTCTTTCTTTTGAAAAAATCGTCCAGTTTTTCTGAATTTGTAGTCATTTGTTTGTCTCTACATGTACATCTCATCTACCGATTTCCGTCCTATTCGAGTAATTCCTTCGTCGTTTGTCGCTCTTCTTCTCTTAGCCCTTCCCAACCTGAAAAAAAAAAATTATAAAAACTTTAAGTGCTGTGTAACAATTTCCATAGATTATGAACTGCAGAATCAGGTGCAAATACTGAGAAGATTCTCATCGTGACAGTCTGATCAAGAAGTCATTGGCATTACCATGCTACTCAAATCATGCATGTGCTTAGATACCTTACATACGTTATATGAAATATTCCTTCTAAAATAATGCAGCAGTTGCCTTAAATTAATTAAATGTATGAAAACATGTTGTACTTAGCTCAGTGAGACTTGACTTTGTCTTCTCACTGAAATTTGAAATGATCTGTTGCCATCTGGTGGTCAGAAAATGAAACAAAACGGCTGCAAACGGAAGCCGGGTATCCGCACAATCGTTGCAGTCTGGGTTGACGGAGAAAAGTGATGTAGCTGTGCCACAACAAATTTAAAATCGAACACAAACGATCGTGTGGGCCATAGTGGAAAGGGTTAGAGCGTGTTTTAGAATCAGATGACGTCTCTAACTTGTTCGCTTGGACATCCTGCATGTCGTTAAGTATCGGAGTTACTGTCTATGAGAGTAGTCTAAATTTCACATTGTCCAAACACCTTAAAAGGGGACAAAACTGATTCCGTCTTCCTAATTTTCCTAAACTTATTCGGAACCTATATTGTTCATTAATAACATGGATGTAATAATACGAAGTATCTTCTCAGGTATAACACAGTCTCGTTTAACTGTTTACTAATATAATGCAGTACGTTATACTGGAAGGGAGATAATACAATAGAAACGAAACATCGGGTGTGCCACAAGGAAACATTATACGACCACTAATGTTCCTAATATACAGAAATTGTTATTTTATCTAGTAGTGTGAGGAGCACTGACATAGGGTTCTTTAATGACACTATTGTCTACATAAAAGAATCCTCGTTGGACTATCTTTGGGAAACTGGGAAAGATATGAACAACAGCTGGCCTTATATGTGGACAAATACAAGACACTACCAAGGCTATAGCATTGAGAAAGTATCTCACAAGATTAGTGGTAAACATAAGTAGTAGAGCAAAGTATGTGTCATCCCACTTTCCATTGTTGTCAGATGTATCCAAGATGGTGGCGATGACGTCATCCAAGATGGGGGGTTTTGGGGGGAAGATAGGTCAATTGAGCTACCTCCACTAACCTAACCCCCCTCCCATCCCCCCCCCCCAAAATGGCGGGAAGTTCAAATTCCATCAGCTAACCTAAGTCGTGCGACCACCACCTCTTCCTAGGGATTGATGGGAAAAGATTCGGCCTGTGCTGGACATAAGTCTTTATTTTATATTCAGTCTTTATTTCAGGCAGTACAGCCATCCAGTGCATTCACCACAAATCCTTCATTAATGGAGTTCCACAAGGCTCCATCTTAGGTCCACTGCTGTTTCCCACTTACTAAGTAACTTGTTTAGCAAAATCGCGACTAACACACCAACGAAAAATATTTGCAGCACCAGAATATATTTAATTTGGAGTAATGAAATTTCGGGATTACATTTGTCTAGGTAACATATCAAAGAGATCAAAACAGTAAGATCACAGGTTAATGATGAAAAATAAGCTTGAAATAAGCCACTGAAAATGTGAAATTCTGGTACATTAATAACCGGTGTAGCCACCAAAATGATTAAATGCAAGCATGCAAACTTGCACGCACTGTGTCATACAAATGCCAGATGTCAGTTTGTCAGTTGGAGTTCCATGCCTGTTGCATTTAGTCGGGCAATACAGGGACGGTTATGGCTGTTTGTAAATCATGCTGATGACGTCGTCCGATGATGTCCTGCACGTGCTGCATTGGCGACGGGTATGGTGATCGAGCAGACCAAGACAACATGTCGACGCTCTCTAAATCATGATGAGTTAGAACACCGGTACGTGAGTGAGGGTTATCCTGTTGGAAACTTCCCTTGGAATGTTGTTCGAATCACCAGACTGACGTGCAGTCTTGTAGTCGCTATGCGTGGGATAAGCACTACAGTGCTCCTGCTGCCTACGAAATCGAACCCCAGACCATAATTCCAGGGTAGATCCAGTGTATCTAGCACGTTGACAGGTATATAGCAGGCCCTCAATTGGCCTCCTAACCAATACATTGCCCTCACTGGCATCGAAACAGAACCAGCTTTCATTGAAAGCATAACTAATTTCCACCCTGCCCTCCGATGAGCTCTCACTTGACACCACTAAAGTCGACACCATTAAAGTCGGAAATGGCGTTGGTTTGGGGTCAGTGGAATGCACCCTATAGTGCCGTACAGGATGGCGGGTATGGGCAGGCGGTGGGCGTTATGGAATAATAGAGTAATTTTTAGAGAAAGGCCATTTATTGGCTAAAGCATGTTGAAAGGGGATACATAGGCCTAGGGAGGTGAGGGTGAGCCAGAGCTTACAATTTGGCGAACATTGTTCGCGAATCTACCGAAAGTTGTTGTCTGCCAAAACTAAGTCCACAGTGCCGCAGCACCGGGAGAAGCGGGAGATGTTCAATGCTACAGGGCGCGCATCCGACTCGCGGGTGAGTAAGAATACAAGAGAGCGAGCCCGGCGACGGGCGGCCGGGTATGTTCGACGCACCACGCGGCTTCCTCCGCCCTGATTGGTCAGGACCGAGCAAACCGTGCGGGCGGCATGGAACTTTCCAGAGCGTTGCCTGCTAAGCGACGCCTGGGGTGGCGTTACCTCGTCAGCACATGAGAGAGGCGCGTGAACAAGGTGCCCTTCATCGGTGCTGACTTCCTGTTACTAAACCGTGGGACGAAAGAACTTACAGGCAGCTAACACTGCCGGCCGTGGCTTGACCGCAATGGAAAAATGAAGTTACCGGTTGGAGGCTCATATAATAAAGCAAAATCTCCTACTGTCTGGCTCATCCTTTACATTCCTCCCCCTTCCGTGGGAGCGGAGAACTTACGTGAATTCGCTCAATGTAATTATTATTTGAATGTAAACAAATTTATCTTGCAAAAGAAAGTGAACATCACTTGATTAAGAATGGCCCTCACGGAAGACGGCAGGGGTCTTAATCTATGGGAGGGTGTAGAGACTCTAAAGACCACCTACGGGTCGCAAGGGGACTTACACATGTCAACAATATTGTGTGTATACAAGAATCATTATAAAACATCAAAACGTCGTAAAACATCAGAACATCATAAAATACCGTAGAATATCAAAACAAAATTAGAACAAAACATAACAGTGTGAATTAGGTAAATATGCCAAGTGTTCTTGTTGCTAAGATGAGGTAAAAGTACTTTTTTTTTGCTTTTGTCACTGCGGGGACGCCTGGCGCGAGGCGGCGTGGTGTGTTGTCCTCAGCGGGCAGCGCGCAGGCTGTCGGCGGGAAGGGGGCGTGGCCGTGGCCAGGGCCATGCACTGGAACTCAGCGCAGGGGGAGTATGAGGGGAGATTCACACGTTTCAAAACACAGTTGAAAAGGGAGTTATCACTAAGGGAACACTTCACTACACTACACTAGTTTTTCCACATTAATTGATATCTCAGTTTCACTCTTAATACTAACGGAGGGCACATGCCTGATAGGTTTTTGTTTTCTACTTTTTGTTTAGTTCGTGGCTGTTTGCCATTAATTTAAGTGTGACAACAGGCGAACGTAAGAAATTTGTCCTTTTTTCATTTTTTAGCAAATCATCAATTGACGTTAGGATGTGATTATTTGATTTATTAAATAAAACTTGAACGTTAGCTGACAAGGGAATCATGAATGAGCTTTCAGGTATAAAAAACATAATTAAAGGGGCGCGAATACTACGTGAGTAAGCCGTAGTGGCATGAAAGGTTATAAGTGGTGTTCCAACAGGAACCGTTTGCTAAAGACCTGCGCGGAGGCTACGTCAGAGCGGCAGCTGGCCGCAAGGCCGAATCTTCGCGATACGTAAGAATCGCACGCGGCAGATAACTTCCTAGGGCAGCGCCGCGTCAGAGCTGCACGCGGCAGCTGAGAAGCGAAGCCTAGGCGGCTACAACTGTCAAATGTCGCACGCAGCGAGCAAGTGCGCGGCGCAGGAAGGAAGCCCCAGGTTTAAGAGCGAGAGAGAGAGAGAGAGAGAGAGAGAGAGAGACGAAGCTTACCGACGCTGTTCACTGCGCTGTCTGTATTTTACACAACGTCCACATGTTCTTGGGCTCCTGCGCCCGATGAGCGTATTTATCTGCTTCGAAGTGAGAGGTGATGAATACAAATGTCACAAAACGGGGTATAGCATTACTGAATAAAGGGGAATAGATATGCGTAATCGATATGTTTTTTTTCAACAATGACCAACAAAACAGAAGTGGGATTACGCGTGACAAAGCTAGATGAGTTGTTACAGTGGGTTCTGTTTAAAATTACATTATGCATTAATAAGTTGGTTCGTAACCAAGTTCCTATGAAATCCATTTTAGCCCAAACATAATTCTTACATAAACATGAAAATATAAAAATGAAGTACACAAATATCATATTAAATTTACTGCATATTCCATATCAGTAAACAAAGAAAGTTAAGTGCCTCTTTGGGCTGACCCTCTAAGTGTGAGAAAAAGTTCATCATGCATCAACATTTTTGCCGAACATATCTAGTGAAATTGACAAAGAAAAGTGACACCAGTTTTGTGCAGGTGGGGCGTAGATTGTGTCGTTGGATGTCAACGCTGTTGCTAACGAAAGGAGAGAAACAAAACTCGACGATGTCCATAGTGGACACAGAGAGTATAAGGAATTGGATTAGAAAAAGACTAAGTTGAGCGTAATTTCTGAAGGACTTTCCCTTTATGAAGGTATAGTGCATGGCGCATCGTTTACACGACGTTATTGCCTACTTAACTGTGCATACGACAATTCTGCGATTCCAAAATAGCTCCTTCATACTTCTTCCTCAAACTCGACATCTCTTACATAAAAAAAAACTTTACTGTGCTACCAAATTCGCCGTCTTTATCCTCTCAACATCTTGCGACTAACTTTACTTTGCGACCAAATTCGCCGTCTTTATTGTAGTGTTGACAGATTGCCAACACTACGCACATTATTTAAGGGAGGCGGCCATTAAGCAAGCAGGCGGACTTGATGATCTGAAACAGGATACTTATGAATGCTATAAAGAAAAGTACGTAGCTGCTGGAATACTTAACTTTAATCCACCATTTGTATACAGCGATCTTGATGAGACATTTCATACGATAACTATCAAACTATCAATTGCTATGTAAGGCTAATGGCGCCTTGCTAGGTCGTAGCCATGGACTTAGCTGAAGGCTATTCTAACTATCTGCTCGGCTAATGAGCGATGCTTCGTCAGTGTAGTCGCTAGCTACGTCGTCCGTACAACTGGGGCGAGTGCTAGTCCGTATCTCGAGACCTGCCTTGTGGTGGCGCTCGGTCTGCGATCACACAGTGGCGACACGCGGGTCCGACATGTACTAATGGACCGCGGCCGATTTAAAGCTACCATCTAGCAAGTGTGGTGTCTGGCGGTGACACCACATTTATCCTCTCAATATCTTGCGACTAAATTCGCCGTCTCTATAACTCCGTAGTGCTGGCCTCCTCGGGCCCAGCTGGTTGCTTAAAACTCCGTCTATCCTTGCTTGTATCGCAGTGTCCTGGGACACGTCATACAGTTAAATGCTACTACTTCAATAGTCGGTATTCCTTCGGAAAATACAATGGGGAAACAAAGAAGGCTCAAGGTTTTGAACAGAGATTTCCGCTTACTGGCGTTTAGCTGCGGGCTAGACGCGGTTCGCGTCTGACGTTGCCTGATCAGCTGTCGTCAGAGAGCACGGAACACTGTTCTCGTGAACTCTTCTTCGAGATGGAAGATCAAAGTCTGGGCTGAATAGTTTTGTGTTAGGATACACCCGGGTAATAGACTGCAAAAGGCGTTGTTCGGTTGAAAGTTGTCAGATGAAAGTGGATAGGACGGACTATGTCGCGAAACGGAAAAGTGAAGAAACGACACAGACAGCTAAGGGTCCGCGCGGTTGCCAACCGCATCACGTAAGGTACGTGCCCTCGCGGGTGTGGTTCTGGCTGGTTCAAATGGTTCAAATGGCTCTGAGCACTATGGGACTTAACTGCTGTGGTCATCAGTCCCCTAGAACTTAGAACTACTTAAACCTAACTAACCTAAGGACATTACAAACATCCATGCCCGAGGCAGGATTCGAACCTGCGACCGTAGCAGTCGCGCGGTTCCGGACTGAGCGCCTAGAACCGCTAGACCACCGCGGCAGGCGGGTGTCGTTCTCTTGTTCATCCAACAGACTAGGTATATGGCCAAAGCTTGCTCGTTCTGTGGGTGTGATTCACTCTGTTTACGTTATCTATCACGGGGGTAGGCATGTGGTATGTCCCTCCAGATAAACATTCAAATACAAATCAAAATAATGCATGGTTACATCCTAAATTACTCGTTCAAAACAATTTATCACCTGAGACATCATTATTATTAAACAAATAATTGGCAGTACTCGGGAACTTACTCTAGCATACTTGAAATCCTACAAAATGATTATCCTCGTCAGTCTAGTAGCACAGTGACACATGGAAACAATAGGTCGATACAAACACTAAATTACTGGTGCTGGCAGACTCTAGCTAAAACTCTCTACACATTTGATAATAGCATAAATGAGACATGGACAAAATGAACAATAGTAAAAATAATACATCGACAAAAGTAATTGGACACAAGTAATTAGACATAAGTAATTGGCAACTCGTCATAGTGATACAAGACATGGCAAAACCGCAACAGAAGCAAAAGTTCAAAATAATATTTGTTTCAAACAAAACTTCCTTATCCTCCAGTTACATTTCGTAGCAAAATGAATGTAAGCATCCCCTGGTATTCCTTTAAGCTCTCATTTGTATTTTCATTCCAACCGATCTTTGGTACTTCTACCCACAAGAAAACTGTCATTAAGTAATGGCAATGTTGTGTGTAATGCTGTGGAATAGTGTAATGTCACGTTAATACTTACTTTAAGAAGATTCTGATGAAAAACGATTTTATGTCTCCTTCAGTGGACAGGCCAATAATTATTAAACGTGTGATAAACCGTTTCCTGTGTTGATTTGTTTTTGCAAATATTTGTGATTATCAGTCACCCAGTCAATCGTTCAAGGATATGATTGTTGTTCCTTTTGTTAATTCTCTCACTTACCTGCTTCCATATAATCAATAGTGGCGGCTCGATGAAGCTGGTTGCATCTCGAAGACGTCGATATGACTTACCTGTCGGTGCTTTGGTTTTTAATAAAATTAGAGTTCATTTGTCATATAAAGAGTGTGTAGGGAGCAAAGTATGTTCCTTACTATTGAAAATGTGCGCAAAGTTATTCAAAGGGTTCGTTATATAATGGTTAAGAATTTCTGTGTTGAGATTCAGTGCAGCTTGAGGTGCTAAGGTGCGACACGCGTCGCGCTCGTGAGATTGTAAGTTGCCGACAGCACAGCTGACTGACAGTACGGCTGCGTCCGGTTTCACTGGCTGGGCGGCACGCTGGGTCCGTCCTCTTGCTACGCGTGGAGTTTATCTCTCGGTACAGTCACAAAATTTCCTTCCAGAATTATCTTATGTTGTTCACGATAGTTATGCATGGAGGATGTTCTTTTCTAAGGGACTCTAATAACTTAAATCGCTAGAGGTCACAAAACTATCGGGTTTCAATTATTTTATTTAAACACTCTGTTCTTCTAAAATTTAGGTAACTGGCAGGTGTTAGGCTTCCAGATAAACTGTATTTTGCGATGGCATTCCAAACCCAACTCCTTGGCTAACGCGTTTCCCACACAGCGGTCGTTTACAGGACAGATATAGCGGCAAGTGCCGGCTTCCTTGACGCAATATAGATCCGTTTATTAGCCGTGGTGGTGATACAACATAGCCGGAGGTCGATCTGAAATTCCAACGTTTACTAATCCTGATGGTTTTTGACAATGCGTACCAGGAAAAGTTCTCTCACGATTTTTGTTCCATACTGAAAATTCAAATAGACAATACACATAGATTCCCGTCTTAGATAAGACTAATAAAATCTGATTGGCCAGGACCGAGCAAACCGTGCGGGCGGCATGGAACTTTCCAGAGTGTTGCCTGCTAAGCGACGCCTGGGGTGGCGTTACGTCGTCAGCACATGAGAGAGGCGCGTGAACAAGGTGCCCTTCCTCGGTGCTGACTTCCTGTTACTAAACCGTGGGACGAAAGAATGTACAGGCAGCTAACACTGCCGGCCGTGGCTTGACCGCAATGGAAAAATGAAGTTACCGGTTGGAGGCGCATATAATAAAGCAAAATCTCCTACTGTCTGGCTCATCCTTTACAGTGCGTCTGGCTAGGACCTGTCTTTGAAGTACTCGATTTGTAACATTTCATTGTTTCACTGTGGTGTCAAACTGTTGCCCAGATTGCTGCGTCTGGTGCAGTACAATGCGCTAAAGTCATATGTCGAACATGATGGTCTTCTCTCATGGTATTGCCACGTGGGCATCTAGAGTCCAATCATCATCTGACTGTACAGTGTCCTGATCACTGTCAGCAATCACGTACAGTGGTTACATTCCTGCCAAGTCTTTTTGCAGTATCGCAGAAGGAAAATCCAGATTCTTGCAGTCCTAATGCAACCTCGTTCAAATTCAGTTAGGTTCTGATAATAGCGTTTTCATCGCTTTAAAGGCATTCTTGTGTAACACCAACTCACCCTGTTCCATCTCAAAGGTAACTAACGCTCACAATCGTTACAGCTTGTATTTAAGTTAAACATGATTTGCATCCTCATAGTCGAGCTAATAGCGCCATTCTTAAGCTACTGACGCGGAATTTGAACATATATCATCTTTCAGATGTGGAAACACGACTACAGATTTTCGTTTATGTGGCACAAGTCCTCCTTGGTACTGCGATTCTTCTTTTCTGCATGGAGACAAGTGTCTGCTATCATTGCTTGGTGTTTTCCTTCCAGTTATGTAATAAACTGATTTTTAACCCAGTTATGAACTGCACCACTTCAGTGTGATGCTGCAGACCAAATAGGAGGAAGAGACATCGGGAACTTTAATTACTATCAGCAATTGCCACAGTAAAGACTGAGGTGGCTTGGTGCTGGCTGACTGGTTACGTAAGAAGTGGCTGCCCAAAGGGGGTGTGTCCTACCTTCTTAGAATGTATACAATATCTGTAGGGTGGAGAGGAGAACTATGTTGTCAGTTGCAGTAACATCAGGATCAGCCAATCAGGAGAGGGCGTTGACTTCAAACAAAGACTAGTCACTGCATGTTGGCTGATTAACGAACAGATCCATCAGGAATATTTCAATCTCTCTGAAGCTTCGCAAGTCATCTGATGGTAATGTAATGTGATGGTGATGTGAAAATACAAAGGAACCATCACAGCTTACCCAAGACCAGGCAGACCAAATGTAATCATGGACAGAGACCATTGAGCATTGAGGAAAATGGTTTTAAAAAATTGCATGGTATCAGAAGGGAATCACTTTTGAATTTCAAAGTGATACCAATAATCCAGCTAGCACAATGACTGTTGATAGATTGTTAAAAAGAAAGAGCAACAATGTTCAAATAACTCTTTGTAATTCACATTTCTGTAGCTAAGTGCTATGTCAGTCCTATTTACACCCTCATGTACCAACCATTCATACACCTCTGTCTAGTAGAAAGTAGCCACAGGGGCCACCTCAGCAGACGAGAGTCTGGCTGGCAGGGAATAGCAACAGAACCAAAAGAGGACTCTGCTGTCACGCACCTACTTGCCTCCGTGGAATCATGTGCATGAAAATAGGTCAGGCAGTATGCTGGCACATGTGCTGCATTTACACCAGTGTGCCGGCAATGCCAGACCAGTTCATTCTTAGTGAGCTCTATAGGCCAGGTGCCGACCACAGTAACGATTCATGAGAGTCTTGTTTTGGAAACATCTAGGTATCAAGTTTTTTAACACTTGTGATCCTGCTGGAAACCTCCAGCGTTTGGAAAAGCCAGTACCATCATCAGACCAAGTCGAGACATGGCCTCTGCAGTTTGGACGTTTGTGAACATTGATTTTGTGTCAGCGCTGTGCTGTCTTAATGAAATTCTATTTCACTGTGAATCCGAAACTTAACTCTTATATTCAGTTTGGCCTTTCCTCTATCAAGCCTGTCTTGTTGCTTTTGGTGAGGACCAGACTTCATCACACACCGTGATTTTTTTATGTAACGCTAACTCCAGGAAGGAGCCAATATTCCATGTATTTATTAATAATTTCATTGTTTATCTGGGCTTTACTTCATAGGTACCTGCATTTGCACATGACAAAGCTAGTGATGGTGAGGTGTTTTCTGTGTCTCAGTTTTCACACACGTCTTAAACCAGGTAGATGGTGTTTTTTCGTGTGATTTACCAATTTTGGATGCACGGACATTCATTCCAACTTGTGTGATCAAAGAGATGAGACCTCACAAGAATATGTAATAGACTCAGGAACTGATGATCGGAAAAGTGTCTGGTATCACCACGACGCCATTAGAAACCTCTAACCGTTTATCATGCACAGACTCGCTGGTGAAAGAGTTCCATACAGTGCCAGCCCTGTTCCTGGCGTTTGACAAGGAATTCAGGCATAGGCCACCTACGTGGATCGTCTTGAACAGCAGTTCCTGGCACAGGGGACTTAGAGAAATTACTATTGTTTTGGGTAAATGTGGGCTCCGAAGTGTACCACTTGATGCAGCAGTCCAATACTGAATTCGAATCGCACACCGTTCACAGCTGAAATCATGCTTATTGGACTATTTTGACTCTCAAGTTCATGTCACGGCTGTCCCCACAAATTTTTCACTTGCCATAATCAAAATGGACAGTCCTAGAGACAGGGGATGAAAAGGTTATGAGACCTATCAAGAGATGGCCGCTTTCACTGTGCATACTCACAGTGCGAATAGTCGTATACAGCGACACGATGTATGTCCACATTCCTTAAGCATAAGGATCCATCATCGGGGACATGTCTCCCAGTAATTATGGCCTTTGAACAGTCTATAAAATCTTCAGCACCGTTGCAGGGCAGCTCACATATGTTCACCACCAACCTGACTCGCCACTCCAAGACCTCATCTCAGCCAATGGGGCTCTATGTTCAAGTTATGGATACCCTGGATCCCAGTGTAGACGACACAGGAGGTGTTTACAGTGCAAACACCCTGTGTGCACAGTCATTTCTCCCTTCAGCACCCATATGCGGTACCACACAGTTTCCTTGAAGCCCATCTCCTCATGGCTGATATGATAGTGGAACTAATATTCTAGGGTTTGATCTATTCATCTCCTTTCGGTGGAATTCCGTGAGGCTGATTACAATTTTCATCACTGGCTCATGCCTACAGGACACTTTCTTCAAACACGCTCCTGTATCTTCGGATATGTCAACTGGAGTCACTGGATTTGAGGCAGTTACTTTCACTAGAGACACTAAGATTTTTTTAAAGTCCGAAATATCCTTTTTGGGATGCAGGATAAGCTGCATCTCGAGCTCCAGCGCCTGAGGGGGGAGGAGGGGAGGCCATTCATACCCCAGTTTCTGACAGTCAGTGGACAACCTCCATCGTCACTGCAGTGAAGCGAAATGGTTTGCTGAGAATCTGTGGAGACTTGAGGACTACCATAAATGCCCAGTCCATTACTGGTGCTTGCCATATACCAAAAATAGAAGATATCTGGACACACCTATCGGGCAGAAAGGTATTTGCAAACTGATTTTTCAACATCTATTACCAACTTCCACTTGATGAGACATCAAGAAACGTATTGATCATCAACACTCCATTTGCCTTTTTCTGGAACAAACAGCTCCGTTCCCACATTTCCTGCACACCAGTGATATATCAGCATTACTTACGAGAACACATTACCGGGACTGTGCCAAGGATGGCCAGTTACTAGTATCACACTACCGTTACTGGAAAGCAGCACAGATCTGGTATCCCACTTAGGTGCCTTACTCGATGAGCTCCAGTGAATTTAAAGTGCAGTAAGAACATGTGCTACTTCTTTGTACCTCAGGTGGAGTATTTGGGTCATGTGTTTAATGCATCTCGGATATGGCACACCCCACTTTACATGGAGTCTATTCAGCAAGTCCCGTCCGCCAAAAGACACTAAACAATCAAAACTTGTTCTTGGTCAACTTACCTGTTACAGAAAATTCATTCCTCACGCAGCAGCCATCGTGGTACCACTTAATCAGCTTCTGCACAAAAATGCGAAGTAGAACTGGTCTCCTTCATGCAACAAGGCCTTCTATATTAAACGAGCTTTCCTCAGTATTGAGCACTATTCCTTGTGCGTCACTGTGAAATTCGGTACTCATCCACAGCACAACATGATGTTGTTGTTGTGGTCTTCAGTCCTGAGACTGGTATGTTGCAGCTGTCCATGCTACTCTACCCATCTCCCAGTACCTACTGCAATCTACATCCTTCTGAATCTGCTTGGTGTATTAATCTCTTGGTCTCCCTCTACGATTTTTACCCTCCGCGCTGCCCTCCAATACTAAATTGGTGATCCCTTGATGCCTCAGAACATGTCCTACTAATCAATCCCTTCTTCTAGTCAAGTTGTGCCACAAACTCCTCTTCTCCCCAATTCTATTCAATACCTCCTCATTAGTTATGTGATCTACCCATCTAATCTTCAGCATTCTTCTGTAGCACAACATTTCAAAAGCTTCTATTCTCATCTTGTCCAAACTATTTATCGTCCATGTTTCACTTCCATACATGGCTACACTCCATACAAATACTTTCAGAAATGACTTCCTGACACTTAAATCTATACTCGGTGTTAACAAATTTCTCTTCTTCAGAATCGATTTCCTTGCCATTGCCAGTCTACATTTTATATCCTCTCTACTTCGACCATCATCAGTTATTTTACTCCCTAAATAGCAAAGCTCCTTTACTACTTTTAAGTGTCTCATTTCCCAATCTAATATCCTCAGCATCTCCCAACTTACTTCGACTTCATTCCATTATCCTTGTTTTGCTTTTGTTGATGTTTATCTTATATCCTCCTTTCAAGACGCTATCCATTCCGCTCAACTGCTCTTCCAAGTCCTTTGCTGTCTCTGACAGAATTACAATGTCATCGGCGAACCTCAAGGTTTTTATTTCTTCTCCATGGGTTTTAATACCTACTCCGAATTTTTCTTTTGTTTCCTTCACTGCTTGCTCAATATACAGATTGAATAACATGGGGGAGAGGCGACAACCCTGTCTCACTCCCTTCCCAACCACTGCTTCCCTTTCATACCCCTAAACTCGTATAACTGCCATTTGGTTTCTGTACAAATTGTAAATAAACTTTCGTTTCCTGTATTTTACTCTTGCCACCTTCAGAGTCTGAAAGAGAGTATTCCAGTCAACATTGTCAAAAGCTTTCTCCAAGTCTACAAATGCTAGAAACGTAGGTTTGCCTTTTCTTAATCTAGCTTCTAAGATAAGTCGTAGGGTCAGTGTTGCCTCACGTGTTACAATATTTCGACGGAATCCAAACTGATCCTCCCCTAGGTCGGCTTCTACTAGTTTTTCCATTCGTCTGTAAAGAATTCGCGTTAGTATTTTGCATCCGTGACTTATTAAACTGATGGTTTTGTAATTTTCACAACTGTCAAGACCTGCTTTCTTTAGGATTGGAATTATTATATTCTTCTTGAAGTCTGAGGGTATTTCGCCTGTCTCATACATCTTGCTCACCAGATGGTAGAGTTTTGTCAGGACTGGCTCTCCCAAGGCTGTCAGTAGTTCTAATGGAATGTTATCTACTCCCGGGGCCTTGTTTCGACTCAGGTCTTTCAGTACTCTGTCAAACTCTTCACGCAGTATCATATCTCCCATTCTATCTTCATCTACATCCTCTTCCATTTCCATAATATTGTCCTCAAATACATCGCCCTTGTGTAGACCCTCTGTATACTCCTTCCACCTTTCTGTTTTCCCTTCTTTGCTTAGTACTGGGTTTCCATCTGAGCTCTTGATATACATGCAAGTGGCTCTCTTTTCTCCAAAGGTCTCTTTAATTTTCCTGTAGGCAGTATCTATCTTACACCTAGTGAGATAAGCCTCTACATCCTTACATTTGTCCTCTAGCCATCCCTGCTTAGCCATTTTGCACTTCCTGTCGATCTCATTTTTGAGACGTTTGTATTCCTTTTTGCCTGCTTCATTTACTGCATTTTTATATTTTCTCCTTTCTTCAATTAAATTCAATATTTCTCCTGTTACCCAAGGATTTCTACTAGCCCTCGTCTTTTTACCTACATGATCCTCTGCTGCCTTCACTACTTCATCCCTCAAAGCTACCCATTCTTCTTCTACTGTATTTCTTTCCCCCATTTCTGTCAATTGTTCCCTTATGCTCTCCCTGAAGCCCCGTACAACCTCTGGTTCTTTCAGTTTATCCAGGTCCCATCTGCTTAAATTCCCACCTTTTTGCAGTTTCTTCAGTTTTAATCTACAGGTCATAACCAATAGATTGTGGTCAGAGTCCACATCTGCCCCTGCAAATGTCTTACAATTTAAAACCTGGTTCCTAAATCTCTGTCTTACCATTATATAATCTATCTGAAACCTGTCAGTATCTCCAGGCTTCTTCCATCTGTGCAGCCTTCTTTTATGATTCTTCAACCAAGTGTTAGCTATCACTAAGTTGTGCTCTGTGCAAAATTATACCAGGTGGCTTCCTCTTTCATATCTTTGCCCCAATCCATATTCACCTTCTACGTTTCCTTCTCTCCCTTTCCCTACTACCGAATTCCAGTCACCCATGACTACTAAGTTTTCGTCACCCTTCACTATCTGAATAATTTCTTTTATTTCATCATACATTTCTTGAATTTCTTCGTCATCTGCAAAGCTAGTTGGCATAGAAACTTGTACTACTGTAGTACGCGTGGGCTTTGTACCTATCTTGGCCACAATAATGCGTTCACTATGCTGTTTGTAGTAGCTTACCCGCATTGTTATTTTTTTTATTCATTATTAAACCTACTCCTGCATTACCCCTATTTGACTTTGTATTTATAACCCTGTATTCACCTGACAAAAAGTCTTGTTCCTCCTGCCACCGAACTTCACTAATTCCCACTATATCTAACTTTAACCTATCCATTTCCCTTTTTAAATTTTCTAACCTACCTGCACGATTAATGGATCTGACATTCCACGCTCCGACCCGTAGAACGCCAGTTTCCTTTCTCCTGATAACGGCGCTCTCTTGAGTAGTCCCCACCCGGAGATCCGAATGGGGGACTATTTTACCTCCGGAATATTTTACCCAAGAGGACGCCATCATCATTAACTATACAGTAAAGCTGCATGCCCTCGGGAAAAATTACGGCTGTAGTTTCCCCTTGCTTTCAACCGTTCGCAGTACCAGCACAGCAAGGCTGTTTTGGTTAGTGTTACACGGCCAGATCGGTCAACCATCCAGACTGTTGCCCCTGCAACTACTGAAAAGGCTGCTGCCCCTCTTCAGGAACCACGCGTTTTTCTGGCCTCTCAACAGACACCCTCCGTTGTGGTTGCATCTACGGTACGGCTATCTGTATCGCTGAGGCAGGCACGCAAGCCTCCCCACCAACGGCAAGGTCCAAGGGTCATGGGGGGGGGGGGGGGGGGCAGCACAACATGCCAACGCTGATACGCTATCGAGTCCGCCTCTTGACTTAACGTTCGACTAAGGACCAGGAGTCTATTTTCGTACTAACACCGACGTGGCATAAGGAGTTTCCAGCATCCCTTTGCATTCAGTAGTCTTCTCCTGCCGAGTCGTCCAGGAAGTAATGAGATTAGTGGACCATGGTTGGGCAGTAGACTGGAGAAGTCTGGGCCATTTAGTCATGCGAGCTTACTGCTATCATCGAAATGAGCTATCAGCCCTCAGCGGCATCCTACTAGTTCCAGAGGCAATGGTCTCAACTGAGTGTCCATTCTACATGTCCTTAGACAATGCATCCTGGTGCTCCTCCACGATGGTCATCGAAGGTCATTGGGGAACAGTCCTAACCAAACGTCTGGTTACGAAACGTATTTTATAGAGAGGAACTGATTCTAGAATGCCAGTCGATCGCGTCACTTCGCTCTTTTCAGTTCTGAGTGCACAGTGAGCACGGGTAAAGGTGACCAGTGGATAGTGTCTCCCACCAAATACAAGGGCATGGTGAGAGATTTCACACGATGGTATGTAGCCCACGTAGCGTAACTTTCATGCATTCCTTTCTTCATGACAGTTCTCGGCCGTACCCTGCAGGGATGATGAAGATGCTCCTGCAGTGTTATCGATGGTGAGTGTTTGGTCACCAATAATGCAGCCCTTAATTGGCTGCTTCCATAAAATGCTGGATGTGAAGGCAACATTTTCGTACAGACAGTGAGCTGCGAACTAGCACAGAGGATTGGTGGAAAGCACGGTCTGATAGCTCCTATGACGAGAGCGGTGGAAAGTTGGTACAACGCTACGACAAATGTCTAACTCGGAGCGGAGGACAAGGTATAAAAGTAGCTGGAAAGTGCAGCTAACTGTTTCATATAAAACCTTTTTTTTATTTTCACAGTGGTTTACATTTCGCGACCGATCGGACCTTCCTTTCCGAGTAGCCCTCGTAATTTAGAAAGAAACTTCCGATATGTTTAGACTCCTTGCTTTGTTAAGTATGTTCCTCTACAGCTTGAAGCAGGAGACCTAGAAGTTACTCAAGGAACTATTACTGAACTCCTCATAGTGTACAGGAGTGACTGAAACAGATCAAATGAAAAAGAGGAGACTAAAGGAAATAGCTGAGGCTCTCCCGTGTGAATTTCTCGGAGCTGAGCGTTTACGATGACGCTCCACCTCCGCGAACTCCCCACAGGCGATCGGACCTCGGTGGGAGTGACGTCACGTATTGACATGTTTATAACGGGTCCCATGTCTGTGTTGAACGTGGGAGGAAGGTGGGAGATGGGGGCAGGGAGTGGGGCGGGAGTTCCGGTTAGGCCGCGGTGTTTATTCCCGCGCACCAGACGTCATAAACATTTCACGGGTGCAATGAAAGCGCGCCGTAAAGCTTTTAGTGCCAGTTGTTGTAGCAGTGGCGAGCGGCGTTCGGCGTCGGCGTCAGCGTGGCCGCCGACCGACGTCGCCCGCCAGGCGTCGCGTGCTGCGCGCCTTGTGGCGCGTGAGCCGCCGACGCCGACGCCGACGCCGACGCCGACGCCGACGCCGACGCCGACGCTTTGTGGCGGGCCTCTGGATCACGAGGTCCCGGGCTCGATTCCCGGCATGGTTGACGGTTTTCTCTGCCCAGGGACTGGGTGTTTGTGTTACCCCATCATCATCATCATCATCATCATCATCATTTGTTAACGTGGCTAAAATTGGACTGTGTAAAGAGTGGGACATTGTAAGGGCGGTGATGACCGTGCAGTTGAGCGCCCCACAAACCAAACATGATCATCATCATCATCAACATCATCATAATTTTTTCTTGGATAGTTTCGGTTGAAGAAATGCGAAATTTGTTGTGGAACGCAGTGGAACATTCCTGCTTCATTCCTTACAGTTTCATGAAGTTCCGACACGTGGTGTAAGTAGGCTGTTTAGGTTTCTATGTTGGTAACGCCACGTAGCGCTCTGTATGAAAATCACTGACTGTGCTTTGTGCAGTCTGTGGCTGGTTGGCATTGTTGGAATATTGGCTATTGTAGTGTTGGGCAGTTGGATGTGAACAGCGCGTAGCGTTGCGCGGTTGGAGGTGAGCCGCCAGGAGTGGTGGATGTGGGGGGGGGGGGGGGGGGAGATGGCAGAATTTTGAGAGCGGACGAGCTGGACGTGTGTCCATCAGAAACAGGAAATTTGTAAGACTGGATATCATGAACTGATTTTATATACATATACATATATATATATAATGACTTTTGAACATCAATAAGGTAAATACACTGTGTGGTGTCACCGCCAGACACCACACTTACTAGGTGGTAGTTTTAAATCGGCTGCGGTCCATTAGTACATGTCGGACCCGCGTGTCGCCACTGTGTGATCGCAGACCGAGCGCCACCACAAGGCAGGTATCGAGATATGGACTAGCACTCGGCCCAGTTGTACGGACGACATTGCTAGCGACTACACTGACGAAGCATCGCTCATTAGCCGAGCAGATAGTTACAATAGCCTTCAGCCAAGTCCATGGCTACGACCTAGCAAGGCGCCATTAGCCTTACATAGCAATTGATAATTCTCGTCTAAAGCATGTCTCAACAAGAACGATGTATACAACAAGGATGGATTAAAGTTAAGTATTCCAAAAGCAACGTACTTTTCTTTATAGCAATTCATTGAGCGTCCTGTTTCAGACTTCAAGATATTCTGCGTGAGCTTATAGCGTGCATATCGGCCCCCTCAAAATAACACTGTGTCGGCACTTCTGTCGACACATCACACTGTTTCTCCTCTATCAAAATCTTTCATTTGTTAATTGTGCCTATCAGTAGTTAGTGCCTTTAGTAGTTAGAATCTTTTATTTAGCCGGCAGTATTGGCGCTCGCTGTATTGAATTAGTTCGAATAACGAAGATTTTTGTGAGGTAAGTGATTCATGAAAGGTATAGGTTATTTGTTATTCAGGGCCATTCTTTTGTAGGGATTATAGAAAGATTGCGTTGCGCTAAAAATACTGTGTGTCAGTTTAGTCATTACCAGTATAAGTAAAGAGGGAAATGTCTGAGTACGTTCAGTTTTGCTCATCTGTTTGAAAGTCAAATAACGTAAGGGGAATACCAACACAGTAATTCATAAATTTTTCTAAGGGGATGTTTCAGTGGCAGCGCTACATGTAGCCTTCAAACTTGCGTCTGTAACGGAGATGGATTCCAAGCGCAGATCTGTCACTGCGTTTCTTTTGGAGGAAAACTGGAACATCTCAAATATTCAAAGGCACTTGCAGAATGTCTATGAAGACCTATTAGTGAACAAAAGCACGGTGAGTCATTGGGCGAGGCGTCTGTCAACGTAGCAACATGTTCCCTGAAATGCGTCCGTTCACCGCCGTGTCGGCCGGCCGCACACAGCTGTCAATCTTGCAGTGTTGGAACGTGCGACGTGATCGACAGACCACACACAAACATCTCGCTGCACAACTGGATGCATCTGTTGGTAGTGGTGATGCACTCGTCTACCAGTTGGGGTACTCAATCGTGTGTACCCGCTGTGTTCCTTACCGCCTAACAGAAGACCACGAAGAGCAACGAAGGACCATTTGTGCGGAACTGCACGCGCGTTATGAGCCTCAGCGTGACAATTTTTCTTAGAAAATCGCCACAGGTGATGAAACATGGTTGCATCACTTCGTACCGGAAATAAAACGGCAATCCATGGAGTGACGCCACACCACCTCTGCTCCGAAGAAGAAGTTAAAAAGCACACCTTGAAGCCGGTACGGTCATGGTGGCGTAAGGTCGTCGCGTTGAACGAAGATTATGTTCAAAATAGTGGAAAATAATATGGTGTGTTGGAATCCTGAATAAAACTAACATGCCAAAAATGTATTACTTATTGAACGCCCCTCGTAATCTAGAGCTATGATGCGAAGTACATCTGAAGGGCACAGAAGGGTGTGTTGACTAACGTAATCAATCGTAACAATTCTATAATTTATTTATTTAATACTATCAAATTTCATGAGTGCAACAGTGGACCGTTAAACACGGAACAACATTTGAGTGAGCTGGATGAGACACATGCGTCATTCCACGTTCGATGCAAGAGGTCATCACATTGTCTTATGATTTTTTTTACTCGACGTATGACGTTACACTGGCGTATCTGAGTCAGCTAGATATGTGCATCGACATTCAATTTTCCGTAACCACATTTATCTACTTTGTCATTGAGCTCGCATATCTTCATGAATAGATGACAAAGCACTACACACAGTGGCACAATGACTGGCGTATGTCGATGTCAGAAGTAAACAACTAAAATTTGCAGAAACTACTACTCCGTATATATAATTACTGCGGACTGGGCGATTAAAACTTCTCTAAGAAGAATATTACATCTTTCATAAAACGTCTTTCTTTCAGTCCCAGTTGCACATTTTTTCATTCATGACTAGTTTCGATCTTCGTGGATTGTCCTCACATCTAAGTAGTTGTCTCAGCACTCCGTACTGTCTCCAGACATCAGAATACTATAGTTCAGACACAGGCACAATGGGTTGTAACATGACTACGAGAGGGTGCCTCCAAATAGTTCATTCTGTTCTCAGTAGCGCTTGCAACACTTGCCAGATTCAGTGATGCAAGTTGCAACCATCTGCCACTACAGGACTCCGAATTGCAGCGTTTAACATGGTTGTGCGACCATAACCCTGTAGGTGTACTGCAACACGCTGAGGATGCTAAAAGCACAAATTCGAAGAGTTCGTCCACACGTAGAGTACCTCCGCTTCACCATGACAATGCCACACCACAAATGAGAGTTGCGACATCTGCGGCAATTCGATGCCTTGTGTTCGCTGTCATCGATCGTCCTACATACAGTCCTGACTTGTCCCAATCCGATTTTCATGTACTGCCATCAGCAGCCAAAGTCGTGCTTACAGTGCCCTGGCTTGTTCGTGGTGTGCCGCATTTGGAATTCATGTTCAAAGGCAACACCATGAACTCTGCAAGTTACTGCGGGATGCTCATAAAACTGAAAACATGAATTCAAAGAGTTTACTCACACGAGAAACAACCTGTTCTTTAGCATGACAATGGCAGACCACACACAAGCACTCAGACGTCTGGAACAATCTGACGCCTTGGTTTCACTGCCATCGATCATCCCCCATACCACCCCGATTCGGCCTCATCCAATTTTCACTTGCGTCCAAAACTTAAAGACCACATCGAGGGCTTCACTCTGATAGTGATGAAGCGGAGCAAGAAGAGGTGAGGATGTGGCTCTATGAATAAAGTCAAACATTCCACAGCGACTGCACGAACAAACTGGTCTCTCGTTGGGAGAAACGTGTTCATCGCCAGGGTGACTACGTTGAGAAATAAATATGTCCATGAAGAATAAGGGTGTTAAATATTAATAAAGTTTGATTAATTTAAAAAGTTTTAAGAGCTTTCACATAAAAGATTTGGTTACATTACTTTTCACGCCCTCATACAGAGACCTGAATATGATCTAAGGAGACTGAAGCTACTCATGTATTAAAAATGTGCGATTAGAGCTGAAAAATGAACGATATCGTTTTAAATGTCATTACAGTTGCTGTTCTTTGGCAACGAATATATCAGCTGTGGTGGAGTTCATAAATCGTAGTGGTTCGCAAGTAGTGACATGCCAGTCTCTCTGACAACGCAGCACCAGCTGTTTTCAGTGGGTGAGAGATTTGGAGATCGTGCTGATCAGGGCAACAGTCGAACACCGTCTGTAATGAAGCACATCACAACAGAATGGGTGACAGGTAGTGATACGATATCTTGTTGTAAGTTAACGTCATCGAGACTCTGATGATGAGGTACAGCCACAGACGTTAACAAGTTAAAATGTAGCGGCTGCTGTGAAAATTATCTACTGTGTTAATCAGAGATGATCATATCACGCATCCAGTAGTATTTCATATCATTACGCAGGGTCTGTGGCTGTAAAACAACCGCAAATGTAATCTGTCGATATTAATTATCCTTAGAAGCCGACACATCGGTGCATCCATCATGATTCTATACCCGGCGCGAGGATTCGCATGAAAAGATGATGTGATGCCCCTCCTGTGGCCAGTATTGTCTCTGAGTGTACTACTGTTGATGCGTCTCTATGTGTTGCCACATGAAAGGAAACTGCAATAATAGACGCTATGCTGATCAGTCCACGGTGATCCAGTCATCTTTCTACCGTGCGTGTGAATACATGTCTTGTTACAAAAAACAAGATCTGCAGGCAGTCATATGAGGTGGCCCTCTTGAACCCATCGATTGCATATTCACATGAAATCTTTGAGATCCAAGTCAAAAAGAGCAGGAATACGACGAGACGGTAAATTGCATCCTCACTAGTCTATGGTACTGCCACTGTTGTAGCCAGAGAAGTGCTCGAAGCCCTCTTTCCTTCTCGCATTAGGCATAACTCGGACCTTCACACACAACGAATATTTAAATACGATTTCTGAATGAAAAACACTCCGAGTAAACAGCAATGTATTCGGTATACAACATGTTAGATGTATAACTACAATTATTATGACAATTGGTACCTTAATATGCACCCACTCAGTGCATTAGTTGTTTTTCCTCTGGGTGTAACAGTCTTCCCACAAATAGATCACATAATTTACTACCGGTTGTTTTCTGTATGGTCGTAATTGCACCATGAAGTGGACTACAATTATCAGTATAGACTTTCCGTTTTGTCTGAATGTGTCCACACTTCAATACCTTAACTGTTTCCCAGCGGGAAAAATAAGTGGCGTGTCTGCGACACTCCTACTTTGAGGTACTAACCAACCGAAAAATATACTACGCGTAATAGTTATCACTATTAGTTTGCAAGTGAAGCAAATATTGATGTAATGTTGTTCAATACGAAGTCCTCAGTCATCAATAGAAATAGATAGTGTAGTTCTTACTTACTTGTTCCATGTTAGTTTCTTGCATATGCAGGTACACTACATGCCATAGTGATGTATGTTTGATGCTGCCTTATGGTGTTGAAGATTCAATGACCTGCAATGTACTACTGGAAAACACTAAAAATGTTCGCTGTTGCATGGTATACTGGTCCACAGCCGCGCTTGTAGCAGGAACTGATTTTGAATGAACATCTAAGTAGTGAACGTCTGTTAACATAGATATAATTATGTATTGCATTTTAAAATCAAACTGGAAGGGATACTTACGCTGTGAACGTTAGTAAACAGGAAGTTCATAACAGCGTAAAATTGCCGTGTGTATGTTCTGTGGTATTCACATTGATTAAAAACACATAAATTACTCACGTCACATGAATAGAAAAAGTCCATGGCGTCCTGTTCATGCTTAATGAGGCTCAAGCTAGATTATCCAGAGAGGAGAAGAGGGTCAGGGAGACACAGAGACACCCTCATTTCACTAAAATGTTTCATAAAAATGTGTGACACATGTTGAGAGTGATCGAATGTTACATTGTAGTGCTGAAAATACAGCGATGAGGCAGTTACTTGATAACTACCAAAGAATATACTAGATCAACACCTAATTTGCATCAAAACGTAACACTGTGTTATGATCTCAGCAAATATTTTAATATCATTGTGGCATGATTTGACCTTTGGGGATGGAGACGAGTGAAAACGTTCTGATTTATAAATTTAAAAAAAAAATGGCTCTGAGCACTATGGGACTTAACATCTGAGGTCATCAGTCACCTAGAACATAGAACTACTTAAACCTAAGGACATCACACACATCCATGCCCAAGTTAGGATTCGAACCCGCGACCGTAGCGGTCGCGCAGTTCCAGACTAAAGCGCCTAGAACCGCTCGGCCACACTGGCCGGCCTTTATAAATTCACTGCAAGAGAAAATAAGATAAAAACCATAATTAATAATATTTAACCCTGTATCAGGTAACATTAAAATATACAGGGGCTGGATAAAAACATAGTAATACCGCGATAAATGCATGCTTGAACATAGATGGAATGTTAGATAAGCCTGCGGCTTCAGTTATCATATACACCTGACTGCGGATGGCACCTGTGTAATGTCCTCATTATGTTGCAGATTTTAATCGTGTTTACAACAGTGTTCTGTGTAGCTATGAGTGCATTATGTTCGAGGTATGTGAATTCGAACATGGGCAATTTGTTGGCGTTCTTATGGTGGATGCTTTCGTAACCAAGCCAGTTTGGTTTATAGTCCATACAGCGCAAGAGGGAAACATCGCCAGCTAAATTCGAAGTCTGACGACATTGCGTGCTGAATGATGGTGACAGACAGTCATTCAAGAGGACTGTGACAGACCTTAAGACGACGACAGCTGCAGAAGTCACTGAAGAACTGAATATCGCACTTGCGAACCCTATAAGGACCAAAACAACACGAAGGGACCTCCAGAAGCATGGAACTGCAGAGAGAGCAGGAATTTCAAAATCACTCATCAGTCATGCAAATGTCCGTAACAAGAAAACGTCTCCCCCAAGCCATAAGATCAGGGTTATGGAGCAACAGAAGAAAGTCATTTGGTGGGTTGTGGCTTGTTTCACGCCATTTCCACCTTGTGGTTGAGTTTATGTTCAAAACGACAGGGCGCCTATTCACACAGCTCACATGGAATTCAAATGGCTCCAAGCACTACGGGAATTAACATCTGTGGTCATCAGTCTCCTAGACTTAGAACTACGTAAAACTAACTAACCTAAGGACATCACACACACCCATGCCCCAGGCTGGATTCGAACCTACGATCATAGCAGCAGCGCGGTTCTGGACTGAAGCACCTAGAACCACTCGGCCACAGCGGCCGGTACAGCTAACATCGCCCAGGACTAGTTTCGTGAGCATGAAGATGGATTGCCACACCTCCACTGGCCAACACAGTCATCAGATCTCAATATTACTGGGATTTTGAAGAGTGGAATGCTTGATCGCTATCCACCTCATCATCGTTACCTGAACTTACCACTATTTTGTAGGAAAATTGGTACAAAATTTCCTTGAAAACGAAGCAAAACGTGTATTTATTCATTCGGAGATGACTGTAACCTGATTCTAATACCAGTAGGTTACCACACTGTAGTAGGCATGGTAATGTGTGATATTGTCTGGTGTTTGCATATTGTTGGCCACCCCACTGTAGGGACAAGCGTGCAGCTTTCTCGAAGGTATTTGGTTTTATCACTTGAGATGACATGTTACGTATGTAATTATATTGTTAAGTGATTTTTCGTCACCTGCAGCTGGGGACTTTCTCAGAAAGTGCGGATCTACGTAGTTAAAATTTCTGACGTTTAGAGCGAATGGTAAAGACAGCCCTATCAATGCCCCTCACACTGTTCCTCGTGTCGCGACACTCGAATGTGTCTGAACATACAGCACACC
This sequence comes from Schistocerca serialis cubense, assembly GCF_023864345.2. Taxonomy (NCBI): domain Eukaryota; kingdom Metazoa; phylum Arthropoda; class Insecta; order Orthoptera; family Acrididae; genus Schistocerca; species Schistocerca serialis. The sequence continues at coordinate 269,001,629 of NC_064638.1, forward strand.
GAACACTCCTAACGATGGTCTTCCACAGCCAATGTTAACACCGCGTCGTTGGCAAGTACGATCCAAATGGGCACGTGACCATCGGCACTGGTCTTTGGCCAAGTGGCTGAGCGTTGGATGGTCTGATGAATACCGACACCTTCTTCATCATGCCCTTTGAGAGGGCACGAATCCACCATCTTCCAGGGGAACAGCTTCTTGAGATCTGTATTGTGGGACGAAGACAAGCTAGCGGCGGTTCAATTGAGCATCCATGTGTCCAATGGAGCTCTTGACCGCCAAGCAGTATCGTACTCTGGTTGAAGACCACTTACAACCCTTCATGACGATCATGTTTCCCGTCGACAGTGGCATTTTTTCAACGAGATACACAATGTCACAGGGCCGCGAGTGTGACGGAGTAATTCGAGGAACACAGTAGCGGGTTCCAGTTGATGTGTTTGACCCCAGCTCGGCAGATCTGAGGCCGATAGAACACATCTAGGACGTGGTTGAATGTGGCATCAGAGCTCATCGAACCCTCAGCGGAACTGAGGGCAATTAGGCGACTTGCGTGTACAGATGTGGTGCCAACTCCCTCCAGTGACCTATCAAGGTCTCATTGCTTCCTTGCCGCTACGCGTCGCCGCTACAATGCGTGCCAGAGGTGGACATACCGCCTATTGGGTAGTCGGTAATAATGTTCTGGCTGATCGGTATATCTACCTTGCTTAGACCATCCTGTGTTACAGTATCTTGCTTCCTGCATGAGAATAGTCATTCAGTTCTCAAATTCTCTGTCGTATCCAACTTCGATGTTCAGCTAGTGCATATCCCCCTTTTTTACCAGTATTCACAGCCGTTGTTTTTGCTTTGCTTGATCTTCAACTGTAGTGTATAGGTATTTACTCACTCTCCAAATTCGAATTGTTTTAGTCTTATGTGAAGAAACGAGGCTCCACATAAGAACTTTACACAAAGCCTTACATGCGATGACTGGTTTCGATCTGACTAGCGGGTCATTTTCACATCCAACTTGCGAAAAGGTAGAGTAATGTGCAGCGATATAAAAGTTACAAACGTGTAACACAATAGATACTACAGACAACGGTACTAATAATAACATAAAAACATCATGAACATATTCGTACCTAGTGCTGCAAGGTGCCGTTGTGAGTAGTGCTAAGAATGTAACAGAAAACTGGTTAAAAGCAGCGCCGAGGACGCGATGGGGAAGGTTAAATAGTCATTCATGTGAGAGATGTATGAGTCAGCTTCATCACATCAGTGACCACTACATTGATATCTTACAAATATGATTCTCCAATTAATTAATAATGAGATTTATTAAAATAAAAGTATTCTAACCTATTACCTTTCAGTATACTTGACACTTTACGAGTAAGAAAGTGAGTCTGTTATCGGGCTACTGCCAAACTGTAGCTAGAGCAGGACGGCGGTAGGAGAGGGTGGATGGTGAGACCATCGCCTCAACCGCCCCTTACCCCTCCCCCCCCCCACCTGGCCGGAAAGTTCCGCAGTACTCATTTGATGGTAGCAGTGGTCCTGGAAAGAGGAAAAATCCTCCCCCTCTCCCCCCCCCCCCCCAATCCAGAATTGATCAAGGATCTTCACGGCTAGATTCTAGCGCTATGCCCGCTAGACCACTATGGCCACAGAGATACAAGTCTAAAATAGAACAAAGATATAGGAATTAACCTTATAGTAATTCGTAGAGCGTACATTTTCGTGTGTGTTTACACACTTCGTAAGACAGACACTTTGACTTCGAGAAAACGTATCTAATTTGCATTAACTGAGTCCTCTGTCTCTTAGAACCCAACCTGAAGAACCTGCGTTTCCTTTAACTGTAAAAATAATCAGAGTTCTCACAAGGATATCACATAGTAATCAATAATTTTGTAATTTTTTATATATGTGGCATGTGGAGTTCCAAACTCAAAGATCAGTCAACCAAAGCACTTCAATGCAACCGTCCAAAACTTTCGACAAAACTGATTTTGAAGTTTTCTGAGGAACGTTAATAGAGTAAAAGTATAATAATAATCGCGATTGGTCGTGTGGCTGACTCAGAAGTGTTGGATAGCGGTAAATATGTGACCAGTGGATCGATTGCTTTGGGACTTTTCTTTTTTCCTCTTTCAGTTTGAGTACCTACATCATTTAAATCAAAATTCACTAATATGTGCCTGTTAACGCATGTGTAATCATCATTTGTAATGAAAAACGCATGTTTTCTTCCTTCTTATTATATATAGCATGAGCAATTCCGGTTTTCATTGCAAATGTAAATTCTTAATCTCCGATATTTTATAAAATAGATTTTTAATAAATTTGTAATTTTTTCCTTAATTCAAACAACCTTTACTTAATTATCTACATCCTATAAACTATTGATAATAAATTTGTAATGTTTTTCTTACTCTACACAATTTTTGTAAACACCCCTTTGTAAAGTATTGATAATTAAGATTCTATACCTGCATTGCGTGTATATGAAATTATAAGTAAGAAGACGTGATTTTCTTTGCAAAATTGACTATTACCTACGTGTTCATTAGAATATAATTGATAAATTTTTTATTTAAATTTTGTAGGTATTAGAAGTGAGCGAAGAAGAATTTTAAAAAATCACAGCTAGATATGAGCCAGAAAACCACTAATCATCCATACTGATACTGGAGTTCTGAAGTTCATGTACTTAAATATAAAATATTACAAAAAATATGATTGCTGGGTGGTCTTCTTGTAAGGTAAAAATGGCAAAAGTATCTGGTAACTCAAACATCTATAAAATTTACCGAATAATGTTACTGCATATTAACCAAGATGTTGTTGCAAAGTAATATTCGGAGGACTCTTAAAGTAGCCACTTTGTAAACGTTGTTGCACTATTTACCATACTAGATTGAGAGACGAGCAGGACGCTAATTTCTTCATACATGTCGCAGACTGCACCATACATCGGCCATCTACTGGCAACTGACATGATAAACACGTTCATCTTACTGGAACGAGGGAGTAATCAGGCATTGTACATTTATTGGAGAACTTAGTCGCAACTATTACAATAACAGTTGCGGAAAATTAATTTCATTCGATAAGATTCTTGTCTAGTGACCCAGTTGGTGTTTCTCATTCAGTACACAAACAGAGACCATAGTTTCGTGAGACGTGCGGTCTATTACGACGCAATAGATAATTAGGGTACTGTGCGTGGCTGCCACTAGCGGCTACGTGATTGGCTCTGTGAAGCATGTTGGGAAGCGGGGGAAAGGAGCGGGAGGAGGGGGGGAGGGGAGGACAGAGCGCGAGTTGTGCATCCCGCCTAAGCCCGGCGCCTGGCACCCGGGCTTAGGGCAGATTGGCCAGCTCCACTGTGCCCTTCCGTGCGCCACCGTTCGATACCTCCGGAATAACTGTGCGCGGACCCTGGTCTACCCGCCTTAAATACACTCCCCCGACGCCAACAGCTCCGTATTTCTCTCTGCACGGCTAGGCCCGTAGCTTATACAGCCGCTCTACGGTGGGCAGGTGCAGTTGCCGTGTCGCCCACCGCAACAGAAAACATAAGTTGTTTTGCAACTCTCCCTTTTCTGTCTGCGGGATGCCGATGAATATAAATTCATCAACGTTAATATACAAGATCTGCCAGCAATATGGAACCGTTTTAGATGGCGGTGAAGGTGGCGATAGGATGAGGGTTGTTCCATAAAAACGCGGGAGAACTGCCGGATATCAGTAACGTCCTGCCACGATATTTCGGCGCAGAGTCTTCTGGCCATCTTCAGGTGAGTACCACTGTAGTAGTACTGGCGAGCACGCGCTGACCTCCGCTATTTAAAGCCATACTGAGGTGACATTGCGCATGCGTTGCTCAGCGTGCGCGTTCATAACAACTCCGTGCGCTGCGCCTTGCGGTGAAAGCTTGGCGTATCGATATCAGGTCGATTTTCATCATTATGCAGATAACTACGTCGACTACGAAGTTTCTCTATAACAGGATTCCAAGCAGAGTTTAGCTGATAACCGCTATCTCGATTGATGAGAGTCTCGTTGTCAGACAATCTTATTTCCAGAGATTCATTGATAATCGAGCTCCAGAAGTTTGATGTATGGGCCAAAATTTTTGTGTCGTTGTAATTCACGGAATGGTCTGTGGAAATACAATGTTCGGCGATTGCGGACTTGTTGGGTTGGAGAAGGCGAGTATGCCGTTGATGTTCCACAATGCGTTCCTGCACAGTTCGTGTCGTTTGCCCTATATATGATTTACCGCATTCACAAGGAATTTTGTAAACATCTGATTTACGCAGGCCCAGGCCCTCTTTAACGAATCCCACCAGTGATGAAATTTTGGAAGGAGGGCGAAAGATGACTCTCCCTTGATACTTTCTCAATATTCTGCCTAAGAAATATTCCCAAAAAATGGTAGATAAGCAGTCGACCTGAAGGCCTCTTCCTCTTCCTTGTTCCATCGTTTGTAGGTCTGCATCACTCTGTTCACTTGCCTAGTTGAAAAGCCATTCTTCAGAAATTCTTTTTGCAGGTGTTCCAGTTCTGCTTGAAGACTGTCGGCGTCAGAGATGGTATGGGCACGGTAGATCAAGGTTTTGAGAACGGCCATTGTTTGTGCTGGATGGTGGCAACTAGTAGCTTGTAGATACAGGTCTGTATGAGTGGGCTTTCTGTACACCGAGTGACTAAGTGTGTCATCACTCTTCCGTCGCACCAAGACGACTAAAAATGGCAGCCAACCTTCTTTCTCTATCTCCATGGTAAACTTTATGTTTTCATGTATGGAGGCCATGTGATGTAAAAATTCTTGAAGACACTATAAAAGTGTCGTCAACGTATCGCCAAAATACTGTCGGTTTAAAAGTGGCAGAGTGCTCTCTCCTCAAAGTCGTCCATAAAAAGATCTGCCACCAGGGGATACAAAGGACTCCCCATGGCGACACCGTCAGATTGTTCGTAAAATTCATTGTTAAATATAAAATATGTAGAGGAGAGAGTGTGCTCAAACAGCGCTGTAATGTCTGCACCAAACATATTTCCAATGAGGTGTAGTGAGTCCACAAGAGGCACCTTTGTGAAAAGTGAAACCACATCAAGACTAACCAATAAGTCGTTACTTTGCAGTTGTAGTGACTGAAGTCGGCTGATAAAATCACAAGAATTCTTTATGTGATGTGCACACTTGCCTAGCATTTGTTTGAGCTAAGATGCCAAGAATTTTGCTAGGTCGTTGGTGGCTGCTCCAATGTTACTCGCAATTGGACGTAATGGCACATTTTCCTTGTGGATCTTAGGCAGTCCATATAGCCTAGGTGGAGCTGAACTGTTTGGTTTCAGTCTCTTGATGACCTCCTTCGGTAGAGAACTAGTTGATAAAAGTTCTGCTATTTTTCGCACCACTCGGCTCGTGGGATCCTTATCGATTTCGCGATACGTTGAGTCACATAATAAAACATTGATCTTATTAGTATAGTCATCCCTTGGTATGAGGACAGTAGCGTTTCCTTTGTCAGATTTTAAGACTATCCACATCTGCTCGTAAGTTACGGAGGGCTATCCTCTCCATGGGCGAGATGTTACTCTTTATTGGTACACCTCTGATTAACACAAGGCAAGACTCTCGACGAACTTCCTCCGCTTCATTTGTATCAAGACGGCGTACAGCTTCTTCGAAGGCACTGATGAAATCCACTAGTGGCGGTGAAACAGGTGTGGGAGCAAAACTCAGTCCTTTTGCTAGCACAGACACAGTCGCGTCATCCAACAGTCAGTACCCCGGGAAAGCTTTAAACATCACAGGATGAGGGTTACCAGGACTACAGTTTAGTTGCTAGAAATAACTCCATCCTACCTGCGAGTACTTTAGAATGATGGAAATCTCTATTTTCTATTACTTCATTAAATTCTGTAGTCTTTCTTGACTACATTTACATGTATTTTTTTGGCGTTTGAATGAAAAATCACCACTATAAACTAAATTTTAATGTCACTGTCGTGTAGTTTGCTAAATAACCATTATTTGAATTATAGAAAACCATTATTGTTTTACAGACCAACTGGAAAATGTTTGCTTCTAACGATTCTCTTTGGGATGTTATTGTATATGTAGATAACACTTCTGGTTTGCAGAACCTGTAGATGATCACTTTTGCTCCTGTTTATTTGCGGTTTGCTGAATGTTTTGTTTACGTCCTACTAAAAGTTTGTTGCCCAAGTGCTACAGGTTTTTGTGAGACTAGATGTTCATTAAAGTATAATAAATAGTAACAATGCCACACATCAAACAATTCTATAAAATAAAATAAAAGGGTAACTTGTTTACAAGCAAAGCAGTCCACACTGTCGAGAGAAACCTACATATCAGTTCTTCAGGGAGGATTCAATTTTTTCTGTTGATACTGTGGTTGTCTGCAGCTGATCCTAAACATTTTTAATTAATTTGTAGTTTTGCTACTTTCAGGCAGCCTACACCATCACATTGTTTAGATTTCGCCACTTCGTTTATCAAAGACGTTTCAGTAATCAATAACTGAATATGAACTTATATCACGTTACTCCTAGAAATTTACACATAATGATGTATTAAATGTTGAATTCTGTTGCTAGGAAGATATAATTTCTTTTAAGCAATTATATATTGAGTTAAATAAAATTTCTCTAGATGCCTAGTAAACTCATGCAACCAAATGAATTTCATATTATTTTGATGCAGCATGTCGAAAAAACTATAAATAATATACATAAACCAATGAAGTAACAAGTACTAAAAAGACTGCCAAGAAGAAGCTTGATGATGAAGAGATGTGGCGGAATGAAGACAATGCGTCATTAACGTCCTGTGACACATTTTAAAAACACAAACACTGTTCGCAGTTTCCCAGTAGTTGTACTTTTCACAATTTAGGTGCACATATCACCTTAAGTTCATAAAGCATTCCAATGATTTTTTTCTACAAGTTGTAGTTGTCCATACGTAACTAGCAGACCTAAACTTTATTGCACATTTAACTAAATTTTAGGGATATGAAATTTATATTTGGCAAAAATATTCTAAAAATTAAAATATAAGATGTAATTATTTTTATTGTGGTTAATATACTGCAAATGCGGAATATAGGTGTATTATCATAGCCAACATGTAATACGTATCTGATGGAAGTATGGTCCCCTTCACAGGTGTATTTTTCCAGTAAATGGTAGCCGAATTCAAAGAAGAATTGTAGGAAATCTCGCCATAACATTTTAATTGTTGTTTTTATAAACATCAGTGCGTCCTCAGGTGTTCAATATACTTGCAGTTTGTTTGGAAAGTATTCTGTGTTGGCTGCGACAAACTAAAAGCCTGTAAAACTTTTACGAAAGAAATAGTGCATTAAAGGAGTGCGTCGTGTTATTCACAAAATATAGAACTAAAAAGGTACCTTTTGTCCTTAAAGAAACGAACTCCCATGTATAAAACAGCTTCAAAGATCTGTTTTACAAATGAGTCGGTAAGTTAAAACATTTATAGCTGAAAACGCAAAACCGTAATTATGTTGGTTTTATTAGTTTCGAATTATTCATCCATAATTACATAATCTGTGTTCCATTTTAAGAACAGCTAATTTTTTCATAGATTTCAATGTTTATGACACAGTATCTCCTGAACTGCGTGGAGCGAAATTATATAATTTTGCTGTTACGTTTACTGGTACAGTGTCTGTGAAATGTAATGCGAACTGAGTTAATAGCAGCCGGCTGGGGTGGCCGAGCGGTTCTACGCGCTACAGTCTGGAACCACGCGACCGCTACGGTCGCAGGTTCGAATCCTGCCTCGGGCATGGATGTATGTGATGTCCTTAGGTTTAAGTAGTTCTAAGTTCTAGGGGACTGATGACCTCAGAAGTTAAGTCCCATAGTGCTCAGAGCCATTTGAACCATTTTGAGTTAATAGCAAAGAAGTAAAAAATTAAAACGTCACCCTTAATGCTGAAGTTTTACTGTACGAACAGCGAAGATGTAACAAGCGTAAAATTTTTTCGTTCTTTTATTTTTTGTGTGAGAGGTGGTGGCAGGGTGTCACTGCGCTAAAGTTGGAAAAAGTGTAAAATTACGTGTGAAGTTTGCTGGAAATCGCTATGTGCTTTTATTTCCTCCAAATACTGGATAAAAGTTGTCTGGTTAATTTACGCAACATAAATAACACTGCCTCAAGACATACACGATTTCTAACTTTAACAATTCATTTTCTGCGTCAAAACTTTTTCGTATGATTACATCTCTTAATGAGGTGCATCTCAAAATGTTTAATTCGGTAGATAGTTACATGAAACATTGAAAATCAAATTTTTTTATCACCTGTAATGGTTCGCAAATTGCGACCGTTGTAAAGAAATTTTAATCTTTATACAAATTAGGAAGATAGGTTAACGTGTTTGTCAATATTGCAGAGCAGTTAGACGGATCCACAAGTAGGAGATTTGTCATGTGCTGATGAGTGAAAAGAATCATTGTAGAAAAAATATTGCGACAACATGCAGTATCCAGGAGTGCTGGTGGTGGAGGGGTGGGGGACGAGTATGGCACCTTCCCTACTTCCGTGCACAGCGACAGCAGAGCGACGATAATCAGGAAGCAATGGAGTATTAGCAATGTGCCACTGCTGAACAAGAAATATATAGCTACATTACGTACCGTCAGTCTTTGCAACGTATTCCTTATTGACTGACGTGATTTTTTTTTTTTTCGTACCAGGCCAAACTTTTGTTGAATTGATTCTTGAATCCTGTTGGAATACTGATGTTAATTAGTGAGATAAGATAAGGTGAGGGGGTAATGTTCATTTGGAAATGACAGCTCTTACGTCCTTACGATTCGTAGGTTGAACTTACCTGAGTGATAACTGTGATTACTGATGTGATGCTTTACATGCAATTCAAGAGTTTATTTAAAGTGGAAAATTAATTAAGAATGGTGCTAATATTTACTCTTTAGAAAGGTTAGAATTTCTGAGAGAAATGGAACTTTTAAACTTAGTGCAAAGGCGAATACTAGCTATAGTGCAGTCTGATCATGCTTTAAAACCATCAGTCTATTAAATTGCCGAGCGTGACTCTAGGATTTAATATTAGACCGCTATTGCAGATGGTCTCACGTGGAATGGAAATCGATGTTTTTTGAGCATCCAGGCAAGAGAGTGTTTGAGCCTAAACAGCATGTGTACACACCTCACAGTAGGAGAAGCGCCATATTGACACCACTCCTGTCAACTAACTGGTTGATTAAGAATCTGAGTTTTGGTACAAAAAATTATTAAAAGAGTAACTAACGCCTATATGGGAAGTCTGAATTGAACTCCAGTAGCTACGTTAGCACCTTTAAATATTCGAAGTGGGCAGATTACACCCACCATCAACCGCTGGAAAAGCAATGAATGATATTAAATATAACTAAAGTAACTTACCTAGTGAACATACAAACTCTTAAGTAAGATTTGTTGCCCTTACCAGCATATAACATCATGATAAAAAGTTATTTATTAAGCAGATTAGCAACGACGGCACTTCATAATAAAAATAGATCAATCAATGAAACAGCAACGAAGGAAATGGTATATGTTTGCATAACATAATTGTATTCTGTATGGAGATTCAGGCAGAGTGTTAACTAACTATAGAGTGTCAGAATAATACCAGTGCTACCGAAAACATATAAGGAACTCAAGAGTATTTATGTTAATTGTGTATAAGATGGAGGATGAAGTGGTTATATATTATGTATTTCATTGTGAGTGACGGTTAGGATGTGAATCCAAACTCATATAAGATCCAATCAGTATGATAATGTGAAGCGATTTACCAGATTCTGTAGTCACTGAAGTATCTGATTAAAATTTGTTTTATAGACACACTGGTAGAGCTGTCAAGATGAATGTTGCAGTTGCCAGGTGCAGCTATTGAACTATGGCTGACACATGAGTTGCTCTGTTAGGAATGAATTGCTGTTACCGGTGGAGCTGGATGAATAATGATAAATTTATTTACTGTGTTTGAAGCAGACTGGAAAGGAAGATATAAAGACAACTTGAAAATTTATTATTGGGGTTGGTGATTATATCTTATTATCACAGTTCTACGTAATAAAATGTGTTACGAGAAATATAAATAGGCACTCACTGGTTTAAGTATAGCAACCCACTTATAAGCTTGATACTTTGGTGGGATGTACATAGTTAAAAATTCCAGGAATAGATCGTATCTATATATGTAGAGAATCTGTGACAGTTGTAACTGTACAATTAAAATTTAGAAAAAAAGTAGTAGTTGTAATAGTAATTTATTGCTAAAAATATTCTGTGCAGGAAGATGTTTTCAATCAAACCAGCTTGTGGTTTGTTTGGATTGACATGTTAGCGGGGATGTACATAACAGTTTGCCTAGTACCGTTAGTACTTAATTTTAATCCTTGTGCTAATTATTAGGAAAGGAGATTGTGCTGAACAATATTGTTGAGTGGCTAGATGAAGCCACTAGCAGGAGAGTCGTCATGTGTCAATAAAACTGATGTAGAAATCGTGTAATATTCAGAAATGTTGTGGGAAAAATAGTAGCTGGCCAGAACAGTGTGCGCAGTGGCAGCAGGGCTGTAGCACTAGGAGCCAAAGAGCGTCTAGACGCCAGTGCTGCTGAAGGAGAAACATTAATTTAAATTATGTAGCCTCAGTCTTGCTTTTATATATCCAACTGAGTGACGTAATTCTTTCCTGTTGCTCTAGGTTGAGACATTTATCGAAATCAATCTTGAGTTAATGTTGAAACACTTCAAGATATTTAATGATGCACTGAGCGATGTGCGTATAATGTTTATTTGAAAATTTACTTCAGATGTGTTACAACATTAATCTTTTTATTGATTCTTAATCTGAACCCAGTAAAGTTATAGTAAGGAACTCTGATTATTAATTTGGCGTTTAATATGCAATGCAAGTTTTCATTTAATGTGGTAAAATAATTACAAACAGTGCTTAATATTACCTATAGCTAGAATTTCTGAGAGAAGAACTGTAGAATTTTGTCTGCAACACAATCAGAACATTTTACTTAGGGCCATCAATCTAATACATCGTTACATGTAGCTCTGAGGGTTTAACATTAGGACCATATTCAGGGTTATCTCACCTGGACCGGAATTTTATATTCTTTGAGCGTCCAACGTCGTGAGTGTGGAACGAGTAATAGAGTTATAATTTGATTCTCTGATGGAGCGCCACACAGCCTTCAGCTGGCATCAGTTGACAATGTGATGGTTTAAACCGTTTAGTAATTTAGATGCTTCGTGATCTGCTTGGTTAATTGAACATGCATCGCTGTTATAATGTACTCTTTAAGAGACATAATTTGCCACTAGAGGTCTAACACAGTAAGTGAGATTTAAAAGTTAGAAACTATAAATATATATTGAGATAGCGTAACTAATGGCGCGCAAACTACACAGACTATATTCATCCAGTATTTAAGAATACAAAATGTTGGGACTTGCAGCAAATTTTACACATAATGTCAAACTACACGAAACTTTTGTCGCCATACCGCTCACGAATTAATTAAAGGAAAATAATTTATACCGTAGTATATCGACCATGTTCATGTAGTTAAACGTAATCATTTGCCATTATGTTTTAATTTATTAGTTCTTTGTTACTAATTCTTATTTTTATCCGTTAGAAACGATTGGTGAAGGCTACGATTGCAAGGAAAATGCGTTTGCTATAAATACGTATTTCTGCTACAAGTAACGATTTTCTTTCTATATATATTTTGCACAATGCGTCTGGAAAATGAATCCCATATTCATGTGCATAGCACACGAAAAACAACGTTTTAAAATGGATATCATTTCACTGAATGCGTCGTCGTCGTCGTCGTCATCGTCATGATTTATTGCTCATAAGTAGGCCGTTCAAGCCCAAGGCAGAAGACACAAATATAGCAATAATTAAACATGAAACACAAGTAAATGATCAACACATCCAGTCTACGAATCGTGACTAAATAGAACCGTAATATCACAAAAATTAGCTTCGTATATTTGCCCATAAACTTCTGTCCCTGTCAACCTCAATGCTGGTATTTGGATCAGTTTCCTCCAGGGTCTCTAAAGTTCTATGTTTCCACCTTGATAGTGGAAAACCTCTTGGGCGTCTACCAGTTAGCTAATGTAATAATAAATTGTTACGGAAAGTACCCTCTGTATCGTGCAAAATATAAATAGAAAAGATATTGCGACTGCTAGCAGAAAAGCCATTTAAAAACCATCCCATAATTAACATATTCGCAACACAGTTCTCAGACCGTATCGACACAGACCAATTAAAGTGCCTACAAAATTATATCATCGTATCACACCTAGTGCACGAGATATCCTGTCCCAAAGACTGAGATGCGTGAAAAACTGGCTTTTCTGAAACGGAATGCAAATTTCCAAGACTGTCCTCATATAGAGATAAATAATGGGAGCACTTAACAACATCCGACAATCTTTAAACGTAATTTCAAAGACTTTCTAAATTATTATACACGAGAGTTCGATTCCTTAAACAATTGTAGGTGGGGGACTTACTGATAAGTAATAAACGACTTGGATTGTGTTGAGACCAGGTGTCGCATTATCTGAGTGCTTGGAGAAGCATTAAAGTTTGTTTTATTTTAGTTTGTCTATATACTTGTGGTTTTGTTTTATCAGTCTGCCTTGCATTTGCTTCTTCCTAAAAATTCAGGAGTAACTCATCTTCGTATAATAAATCAAATATTGTTCGTAAATTGATCACTAAATAGTTTAATTATGTGTCAATGCATTAGAATCGCACTGAAAAACCCTGACGTAATATATCACGCAACTCACGAGTCACGTCAGGATTGTGTAAACTATTAAATCATATTCAAAAGCAGTTCGTAATAACACGTTAGAAGCAGAGTTTTTTGGTGTTTTATTGTATTCCTTTTCGGCGGCGACCTTTGATAATCTTTCTCTTTGGCGTCAGTAGCATCCTCGAGCGGCCGTCGGTTGTAAGCCGCCAGCGTCCAGGTACTGAATCCACTGATCACGTCTGACCGCGTTGCCCATAACTATCCCACCACTCTAACATACAGATATTTCATCATGTTAAGACAAGGAAATTCGTCCTCTTTGACCTCTGGCTGCCAATCTGCACGCTTCTCCTTCAGCCAATAGAGTCCATGCAGTATACTGTGGCCAATGTGCAGTGACCAGTTTTCGTCCAAAGCACTGGGCGAGTTCATTCATTTGTTTGGAAGGGCGGGCAGACATTTGTTTACTCCCTTTCTGCCGGTCGGTGATGATAGAATGGAGGTATCTCCCTGCAATCTTTCTGAAACTATTGTACGGAAACTATTCGGTAAAACAATTTCATTTTTGTCTTACTCACAGTTTTTCAAGTCAAATTCATGATGATCTGCCCATAATTTCAATAATGGTCATAGTTATGGTGATACTTGGGTGGAAATAAGACACTGAAAAATGGGGATCGCTATGATCTTGCGTTTGGTGCATATTACATAATATGTTACTGCGTATTAAATTGAGCTAATATGCATAATTTTTCTTTAGATTTCGGTCAGGATCTCTATCTGTCACCAATATGGAGAAAACTGATGTGATGTGGCACTCCCATTTGCCATCGGCCCACGCCAGCGATAGAGCCAGAGTGAAATATTCAAAACGTTCCTAATATTTCATAAACGGTTTTAGATATGAAAATGAGATTTTGGAAAGTGAAAGCACGTAAGGATGAAAGTATTTCTCTGTATGGTTACAATGTAAAACTTTATTATCTACAATGTTATTCAATTAATTACAGACTTTTTCGATGAAATAATGTAATTTTAAAGGCCTTCGATAGCTGCTGAAAGGAGAAATGTCATGTATTTTGGAACGACGCAACTGAAGACCTTGCACATTTTTTTTCCAAGGATGTGCTTCTTCGTAAGATACTGGCGTTAATTTTCCTCAGTTTCTCACTTAATAAACCACAATTTTCAGAGTTCTATCGCAATTAGGTCTGCACAACTTGTTAGTGAGGTGCCACTGTATAAACTATGTTAGGCGAAACAAGCAAATTTTAACACGGCATAAAATCAACGTGTAAGTATTACTAAAAATTCTCTACTCATGACACTACTCTGAAAGTTGCGAATTCTTACCAAGATAGGCGAAAATAAAATACTGCATAGTTATTTTTAGACACTAATTAAGGCAGAGGTGACAGAAATTTTTTGAATGATCACGATGAAGATGTGGGTGTGGAGGCACTCCACTTAATACTTCAAAAGACGTGGGTATAGGCTTCAGCTAAGAATGGCACATCCCCTCAAACATGGCATTTTCCCTACAGCGCCTGTCTGTAACCCCCACTACTACCACTCTCCCCACACATGCCCCGTCTACCGCGCGTGTACCGACCACCTTACTCTGGACGGACTGTACCTCAGTAGCATGTTACATCAGACTTAACAGCATCATGACAGTAGCCTGACGCTTCAAACTTCCGGTGAGATAGTACTACACTGATACTGGATGGATCGCGGTGCTATATTCACACGTCAAAAACAGTTCAGCATCACCCCGGTTCCCAGAACTCCTGAAGATAAACGTTGACTGTGGATAATGTTGACTTTTCAGAGATGTCACTAAACCCGCCATTAGGTGCAAACAATCATGCATGGGCACCGTCTATTACACGGAGTCGGTCAGACAGTCGACCAGTTCCAGTCATTCCACCAGGAAGGAGATACACGGCTGGTGTTATCTGTAATTCAGCCATGCCTAGAAAGTCAGTACCTCGGTTCGATCGCGTCCGTATTGTTACTTTGTGCCAGGAAGGGCTCACAACAAGAGAAGAGTCCAGGCGAGTGAACCCAAGCCATGTTGTTCGGACATGGAGAAGATACAGAGAGACACGTACTGTCGATGACATGCCTCTCTCAAGCCGCCCAATGGCTACTACTGCAGTGGACGACCGCTACCTACGGATTATGGCTCGGAAGAACACTGACGGAAATGCCATCATGTTGAATAATGCTTCTCGTGCAGCCACGGGACATCGTGTTACGACTCAAACTGTGGTCAATAGGCTGCATGATACGCGACTTCACCCCCTACGTCGATGGCGAGATCCATGTTTGCAACCACGACACCATGCAGTGCGGTACAGATGGGCCCAACAACATGCCGAATGGATCGCTAAGGATTGGCATCGCGTTCTTTTCACCGATGAGTGTCGCATATGCATCCAACCAGACAATCGTAGGAGACGTATTCGCAGGCAACCCTGTCAGGCTGCACGCCTTAGAAACACTTTCCAGCGAATGCATCAAGATGGAGGTTCCCTGTTGTTTAGGGATGGCATTATGTGGGGCCGACGTACGCCGCTGGTGGTCATGGAAGGCGCCGTAATGACTGAACGATACGTGAATGCCATCCTCCGAACGACAGTGCAACCATATCTGCAGCATATTTGCGAGGCATTCGTCTTCATGGACGACAATTTGCGCCACTACCGTGCACATCACGTGAATGACTTCCTTCAGGATAACGACATCGTTCGACTAGACGTGAAGCCTATCGAACGTGTCTGGGATGGATTGAAAACGGCTGTTTATGGACGACGTGACCCACCAACCACTCTGAGGGATCTACGGCGAATCGCGTTGAGGAGTGTGACAGTCTGGACCAACTGTGCCTTGATGAACTTGTGTATAGTATGCCACGACGACTACAGGCATGCATCAATGCAAGAGGACATGCTACTGGGTATCAGAATTACCGGTGTGTGTGCCACGACGAATACAGGCATGCATTAATGCAAGAGGACGTGCTACTGGGTATTAGAGGTACTACTGTGTACAGCAGTCTGGACCACCACCTCTGGAGGACTCACTGTATGGTGGAACAACATGTAGTGTGTGGTTTCCATGAGCAATAGAAAGGGCGAAAATGATGTTTTTGTTGATCATTATTCCAATTTTCTGTACATGTTCCGGAACTCTCGGAACCGAGGTGATGCAAATCTTCTTTTGATAGGTGTGCCATGAACGATAACAACCCTACCATTTTGCCTTGAGTTACGAAAGCTCCTCTCAATTCGACAACCGCGATAGCCAGAATAATGTCACCTGAAAGGATATCTCCGTCTCCTTAAGGGCTGATCTGGTTCCCCCACGAACCCATAGCCGGTGTCGTGACTATTGGGAATGGCGGACACGCACTCAGAGCCCGCCGGCTGCTGCGGCTGGAGACTTGCCTCGGGCTATTAGACGCAGGCAGCGACGGCAGGTGCCGCGAATGGCCCGGAAATGCGACTCGCTGCCTGGAGCCATCCCGGCTGGCTGCGTATTTATTCGGCGCCTGCGCCGGCTGCCGGCTGGTAGCCTGCCAGAGGGATAATGCTCCAGCTCCAGACTCTGTCTCTCTCTGTCTCTCTGCCTCTCTCTCTCTCTCTCTCTCTGCTGCTGCTGCTGCTTTCCGCGAGGCGGTCTCTCTTCTCGCCTCTCTAATCGCTCCCCAAACTCCAGAGCACGTCTGCTACACCTCGAGACCTTGGCGCCAGCTTTGACAATCTTACCTCCTACTGCACGTGTATCCCAAGGCTCTGTCCTCTCTCTCTTTCTCCTCTACGTCTTCTGCACTTTCAGTATGAGTAAGCTACCGCCTGCTGTTGTTCTGTTTCAGTAAGCTGCAGACTCTGCTTTCTTAACCCCCGACCCCACACTTCTGACAGTCCAATTGTACATCAAATTCCATCTGAAACACTTTTTTTCCTGGTATAACCAATTATCCACAAACACCAGCAAAACCCAGGCAATAATTACACTATTCAAAGCTTCCACACCAGTGGCTCTTACCTAACGATTCATTACCATTCAATCCAGTTAACTGACAGACTGAAATGCTTTGCACATATAGTTGCTCTTCAGCTAACATAGAAACCCTACCTGCTAACCTCTCAACAGAAAGCGCAAAATATACTATAACTATTAAAACTACTACTTACGCTGAATAAAAATGTCCACTGCATCCGTTCACTATCTCGAGCCGACCAATCGTCTGCTGTGTTACTGGGATATTATAACGTTGCCATTTTTCGCTGAACAGTAAAATATTTCAGAAAGTGATATACAAATTCTCTTGGTCAAGTAGTCGTTCAGTATACTGCTCTGTAATGGCCTTCATTATCATCACCAGGGGCTGTTTTTCGCTTCACTTCTGCCTCCCCTGTGTAGTTCTGAAAACTGGACAGCTCACAAGATGAATGCACGTGATAAGAAACTTTTTAAGAGGAATCTGGAGCTATAAAACTAGCACTTTGGACGGTGGCCCATCTGCAGGTAGTGAGCCTGGCGTTCTCTTTCCCCAGCATGCTCTCCAGAATGGATGGGAAGAACGCATTCCTCCATCAAAGGCCGGTGTGTTCCTCTTCAGGTGTGTGTGTTGTCGTTACGACACCTCGGAATAATATCCAGTTTAAACTTAAGAACACAGCCTCATGATTGGCAAATGCTGTCATCTTCGGCAAAACCCCCGTTCTTTTGTGCTGTGCCTACATGCCGAGCTTTTCATTTGTCAGTTTCAGAATCACGTCATGGTGTGGGCGGTATCTGCTGTTTCTAGCTGCCTGCATGTAAGCAGTTGGCTGAGGCATAACGTGATGCCAAAGAGGCAGAGATTGTTTAAACCTGTTACGCGTATTTCATTCGTCGGAACTCGGAATCTCCACTCTCATTGTGCAGCAGGACAGGCGAGTTTCAGCCGCATCTTCAAGAACTCTATTCTCGTCAGATTGTTGTAGAGTAAGCACATCGCTTTAGGGTTTTGTTCAGTGACGACTTTGCTTTAGGATTTGGGCGGGAGAGATGACGGATGAGACAAGCGTTGCTACTGCTGCAAAGATGTCTGTATTTCGGGGCTTTAGGAGGAATGAAATGTAACTTCTCGCTGACACCACGGACAGATTATTCATATGCGCACTGATCGATTGGTAAGATGGCACATAGCCGCGCCCGCCTAAGCAGTTTAGAAACGAGTCTAGGAGGCGACTCCGCGTCCTTGAAGTCAGGCATCCTTCTTGTTGCTCTCAATATATATACTGGCCGTCTAATAGTATTCACTATCTCTCCTTGTACTTCCTATACTTCATTAACAACTTACGCAGTCACTGGCCATGACCGCGCGTTGTTAACGTAACTGATTTTAACCCTGCCTACACACACGTGCCAAGGTTATACTTTGTGTTTTATTCGCTTATCCGATTATTAGTTGTTCTTTTCAAGGCGTCAGCGGGTAACTTTCATGTTCAATCTCAATAAATCTCTTTATGGTGTCCGTTTGTTTCCATTCACAGCTAAAATATGACTACCCCCATTAATAAATCTATGCGCTTCGTGTTGTACCGGATTTGTTTCATGTTTAATTGGGCCAAACCTATTTATATTCATTTAAATAAGACGTTTTTGTTTTCCTTTGTGCGACAGTACACCTGTTAACAATTAATTTTCATGAACATTTGTGATGGATTCCCATCCTCCTGGGCACCAATATTAGGTTTTGTGCATCCTAGGGTTATACTCCTACCACAACCGACACTACAGTATCCACTTCACCAAAGTTTCCCATCCTGCTGCCTTCCCACTTTAGACTATCCACAAACTCTAGTCCAAGAACCCTTTATTTCCCTCGCTAATAACCAGTCTTGGTACACTTCTGGGCCTCTACCAACTAAGCAAATAATTGCTTAGGCACAAATGAGTAAAATTAAGACACCTGCAATGTGAAATACAGGACTCACATAAGTCGGCCACACCAGAGCTAGCCGAAAGTTAATTATCAGGGACCGCTCGGTCATACAACAGAAACTCCAGGCAGTTATCATATTGCCAGGCATAGCCGAGGAGCCAGAACTGAAATATCACACACTCAGCGAGAAGGCGGAGCCACTGCAGCGTTGGCGGGCAGGTTATTTCACGCATGAGCTTCTGACTGCTTGTGACTTACGTGATCGAAACCGATGCTGTAGCAAAATAAGAACGGGTCAAGACTTTATAAATACTTGTCATTTTTAGCCAAAGGCATTACAGTCTGATAGTCACTAGTCCTAAGGGGACACCTACGTCGATCCACGAGTCCATGACTCTACAAGTGTTAACCAGGCTCGACTGCGGTTGGGGTCCTACTGCTGGTACCACGTCTGAGGCTCTCCAATCAGTGGGCCACCTGGTGGCATATTCCAGCTGCCGTTAGTCTGGTCTGGATGTTTACTGCTTGAACCCAAGGCTGTGCATCCGTTGAACCCCCATCGCCTGTGCAGCCAAACTCCTTGCTGCCTGGCTCCAATCATGTGGGAAGCCATCCCATCCACCTCGCTCCACGGTGTGATACTGTACACCGCTGCGCGCTACGTGCTGGCCTGCCTGGTAGTCTCTAGTCTACATTATGAGCCCTCCGAATGCTGCTGCGATCGACATCCCTGCAGAAATGTTCGCCGTCAGTGGCTGCCTGCCAGTGAAAGCTGTCAAGCCACCGCCGACTATTGCGCCGCCTTCTTGCAGACTGTACACATTTTCCGTACTTGGGGGCGTTGAATTATTCTTGTACCATCTCACTTGTTGAAGTTCATAAATATTAAATTGATGGTTCAGTAAAGATATTTCTATAACAACTGCCAGGCATCCACTCAGCACTCCAAAGCTAGCCCGCCCATGCTGGTTGACTATCGTGACCATCAGCACACTGATCTCCAACAGCTCCATTCCACCACCTACACTACTGGCCATTAAAATTGCCATACCAAGAAGAAATGCAGATGATACACGGGTATTCATTGGACAAATGTATTATACTAGAACTGACATGTGATTACATTTTCACGCAATTTGGGTGCAGAGATCCTGAGGAATCAGTACCCAGAACTACCACCTCTGGCCATAATAACGGCTTTGGTGGCGCGTACAGGTACAGCTGCCAATGCAGCTTCAACACGAAACCGCAGTTCATCAAGAGTAGTGACTGGCGTTTTGTGACGAGCCAGTTGCGCGGCTACCATTGACCAGACGTTTTCAATTGGTGAGAGATTTGGAGAATGTGCTGGCCAGGGCACCAGCCGAACATTTTCTGCATGCAGAAAGGCCCCTACAGCACCTGCAACATGCGGTCGTGCATTATCCTTCTCAAATGTAGGGTTTCGCAGGGATCGAATGAAGGGTAGAGCCACGGGTCGTAACACATCTGAAATGTAACGTCCACTTTTCAAAGTGCATTTAATGCGAACAAGAGGTGACCGAGACGTGTAACCAATGGTAGCCATACCATCACGCCGGGTGATACACCAGTATGGCGATGACGAATACACGCTTCCAATGTGCGTTCACCGCGATGTCACCAAACCCGGATGCGACCATCATGATGCTGTAAACAGAACCTGGATTCATCCGAAAAAATGACGTTTTGCCATTCGTGCACCCAGGTTTGTCGATGAGTACACCATCGCAGGCGCTCGTGTCTGTGATGCAGCGTCATGGGTAACCGTAGCCAAGGTCTTCGACGAACTGTTCGTGCAGATTGTTGTTGTCTTGCAAACGTCCCCATCTGTTGACTCAGAGATCGAGACGTGGCTGCGCGATCCGTTACAGCCATACGGATAAGATGCCTGCCATCTCAACTGCTACTGCTACGAGGACGTTGGGATCCAGCACGGCGTTCCGTATTATCCTCCTGAACCCACTGATTCCATATTCTGCTAAAAGTCATTGGATCTAGACCAACGCGAGCAGCAATGTCGCTATACGATAAACCGCAATCGTGATCGGCTACAATCCGACCTTTATCAAAATCGGAAACGTGATGGTACGCATTTCTCCTCCTTACACGAGGCATCACAACAACTTTCAACAGGCAACGCCGGTCAACTGCTGTTTGTCTATGAGAAATCGGTTGGAAACTTTCCTCATGTCAGCACGTTGTAGGTGTCGGCACCGGCGCCAACCTTGTGTGAATGCTCTGAAAAGCTAATCATTTGCATATCACAGGATCTTCTTCCTGTCGGTTAAATTTCACGTCTGTAGCACGTCATCTTCGTGGTGTAGCAATTTTAATGGCCAGTAGTGTACGAAGGAAGTAGAGGCAGATGACGCACTGACCTTTCTTGACGTCCTCGTTCACCGATACTCCAATAAGCATGTAAGCCACAGAGTCTACAGGAAACCCACACACAAGAATCGGTATCTCCACGCTCTGACTGCCGTCCTCCGGCACAAAAACGTGACGTTCTGAACACTCTTGTACATCGTGGTAAAGTCGTTTCAGACGCAGAAAAACCTGCGACTACAACTAATCCAACTCGGAATAGATTTCCGGGAAAATGGCTACAAATACCATTAAGCATCATTGGCCATTTCCCGTGGGACGCGCAGGAAAAACACCACCAAGGAAAAGAGCAAAAAACTTGTGTTTTTACCTTTCTGTGACACAATGCCGGGAAAAATTAGCTGCTTTTTGGAGGGACACAGCAATTCATCAGTGTTCAACCCATGAGGCCTGTGAAGGGATCAGAACGCTTGAGGTGTATAAGATACCATGGCATGTGGCTGCAGCTACGTCGAATAAACAGCAACATCGAGCGGAACGTGAGAAGCTCTTATGCCTATGCTGACCAGAAAAATCAGTCATGGCTGAACCGACGCCAGATGATATTCGACGAAACATCTATCATTATGAGGACGATCGGCTTTAGGGATAGCATTAGAAAAGAAGCTGTTGAAATAAAAGTATCAGGAAACAGCAACAGTATGGACGGCGGTTTGCAGCTCAGCACAGCCTGAAAGCCGACTGTCGTGAGGCTGAAGCTTCAGCGAGAGCGACGGACGCGAGGAAGCCAACACCAACGACGTCACAGCCGGCAGCGCGGCTGTACAGTGAGAGTCAGCTGCCCCTACCGATGTCGCATTATGCAGCCCGCAATGTTATATCTGGGCTTCAAAACCCACGGACGAGATTTTCATATTACACTCCTGGAAATTGAAATAAGAACACCGTGAATTCATTGTCCCAGGAAGGGGAAACTTTATTGACACATTCCCGGGGTCAGATACATCACATGATCGCACTGACAGAACCACAGGCACATAGACACAGGCAACAGAGCATGCACAATGTCGGCACTAGTACGGTGTATATCCACCTTTCGCAGCAATGCAGGCTGCTATTCTCCCATGGAGACGATCGTAGGGATGCTGGATGTAGTCCTGTGGAACGGCTTGCCATGCCATTTCCACCTGCCGCCTCAGTTGGACCAGCGTTCGTGCTTCATCCAGTCCCAAACATGCTCAATGGGGGACAGATCCGGAGATCTTGCTGGCCAGGGTAGTTGACTTACACCTTCTAGAGCACGTTGGGTGGCACGGGATACATGCGGACGTGCATTGTCCTGTTGGAACAGCAAGTTCCCTTGCCAGTCTAGGAATGGTAGAACGATGGGTTCGATGACGGTTTGGATGTACCGTGCACTATTCAGTGTCCCCTGGACGATCACCAGTGGTGTACGGCCAGTGTAGGAGATCGCTCCCCACACCATGATGGCGGGTGTTGGCCCTGTGTGCCTCGGTCGTATGCAGTCCTGATTGTGGCGCTCGCCTGCACGGCGCCAAACACGCATACGACCATCATTGGCACCAAGGCAGAAGCGACTCTCATCGCTGAAGACGACACGTCTCCATTCGTCCCTCCATTCACGCCTGTCGCGACACCACTGGAGGCCGGCTGCACGATGTTGGGGCGTGAGCGGAAGACGGCCTAACGGTGTGCGGGACCGTAGCCCAGCTTCATGGAGACGATTGCGAATGGTCCTCGCCGATACCCCAGGAGCAACAGTGTCCCTAATTTGCTGGGAAGTGGCGGTGCGGTCCCCTACGGCACTGCGTAGGATCCTACGGTCTTGGCGTGCATCCGTGCGTCGCTGCGGTCCGGTCCCAGGTCGACGGGCACGTGCACCTTCCGCCGACCACTGGCGACAACATCGATATACTGTGGAGACCTCACGCCCCACGTATTGAGCAATTCGGCGGTACGTCCACCCGGCCTCCCGCATGCCCACTATACGCCCTCGCTCAAAGTCCGTCAACTGCACATACGGTTCACGTCCACGCTGTCGGGGCATGCTACCAGTGTTAAAGACTGCGATGGAGCTCCGTATGCCACGGCAAACTGGCTGACACTGACGGCGGCGGTGCACAAATGCTGCGCAGCTAGCGCCATTCGACGGCCAACACCGCGGTTCCTGGTGTTTCCGCTGTGCCGTGCGTGTGATCATTGCTTGTACAGCCCTCTCGCAGTGTCCGGAGCAAGTATGGTGGGTCTGTCACACCGGTGTCAATGTGTTCTTTTTTCCATTTCCAGGAGTGTATTTCGCTTGCTACGTGCAGACTGTTAGCCTTACAGAAAAAATTAACACGACATTGTTGTAGAAAATTTAATGTAGTTGAATTTCGCGCTGGGATACGTTTTTGCTTGAGGCCACAGTTTTCAAGTTATTCAAGGAAACGTATACAAGTGACCTTCAAACGCATTCCCACAGTCATCCTTCTCCGCTCAGTAGGTCTGTCATGTTGCTCGTGGCGCTCCCTCCTACCTCTACACAGAAATTTCCGACTACATGACCCATTCCCGATGTTCAACATTTCTTGCATTTTGTTGGCTGGACTATTACGCCACCAGCAATGTCGTCTATTTTGTTAACATTATTAATTTAAATGTGCCCTTGAGGGTAATGAAAAAAAAAAATGACATTTGCAAACGTTACGCTAAAACCCATTACATGACAGTTCGATCCAAATTTTACCCTTACAAGCTCAGCAGTTCCATAACCAGAAGGCCCCGTGTATACAACGACGTAATTGTTTATTTCATCCTGTTAGGATTCACAAAATTGTTAGGTAAAACTTACACAAACATCAATTTTACAATTTGGAAGTGCTCGACTAAACAGGTGGCGTAACAAGACCAGTCAACGAAGGTAAGAAAAGTCAAATGTGGGGAAAAAAATTGTGTAGACACAAATTTTTGTGCAGTGGGTGGAGGGAATGCCATGAACAACATACTACACATTATGAAAGGTGTGGGCTGAGTGTGGAAGTGGGGGTGCGTTTTAAAGTCCCTTAGACGAGTTTTCCTTGAACAACTGCAAAACTATGGCCGCCCTGTACAAAATTGTGCTCCATTAAATTTCCAAAAAAGAAATCGCATTCGTTTATTTCTGTAGGACAAATAGTTTTCGTGTAGCGAACGGGAGAACACAAAAATCTCTCACGTGATTTTTGAGGGCCGAATATAACATTGCGGGTTACATAAAACGACATCGGTAGGGGCAGCTGGTTCGCGCTGTAGAATGGCGAAGCCACGGCAGTCATTAACCACTTGGCAATAATCGAGAAGAGTTCGGTCGAATGCTCGTAGGATTTTAAGCACATGACACTGGTGGAAGCCCGAGAAGATTTTACTATATCAACAACGATCCTTACTTCAGCATTCTCGGTGAGTATTCTATATCTTCATAACGAGTATGTTGTGCACACTCCTCTTTTCTATGATGACGCCAGCCGTGTCCACAGGGCTGTAAACAAGCTTTCTGATGATCTGATGAACACTAAGGCAGCCTATCACACTTCGACTGGTCTTGTAAGTGATCCGATACTCAACTCGTAAGAAGTACCTGACCCTATTTGGAATAGCAGGTGAAATGTAGGGACAAACTAGGTGATCTAATTATCAATTGATAGCATCAGTGGATACTATATACCTGAAGAAATTTGTGCCTTCCCCGCCTAATTCAAGCTGTTTTATCAAGGCTTCGAGCGGTGTTACACCGTATTAGCGTGATATATCCTGGGGGTGGCTATTTTTGTACACATATCTAAGATGACAAATCAGCGCATTGTAATTATTACTTCACTTACTTTGCAATATTAATATAATTTTCTTAATTCAGGGTGTTTCAGACATACTTTTTCAAGCTTAAGGGACAGGATTCTTACAACAAAAGAAGAAAGAAATGATGATAAACTTGGGCTCTAAAATACATACCTTAAGGACTGTGAGCACTTGTCCAGCTTCGATACTGTGAAACACATCCCCTCTATTCCAGGTCCCTTGCTTTTTATTTTTTGGGAAGAGATAATATGGACCAAACAAGAAAATACTGTCCAGTAAACATGGGCTCCAAAGTGCATACCAACAGCTATAAACACTTGTTCAATAGTGGTGAAGTTTTTCGCATCGCAGGCCGTGGTGGGCGAGCGGTTGTAGGTGCTACAGTTTGGAACCGCGCGCCCGTTACGGTCGCAGGTTCGAATGTTGCCTCGGGCATTGATGTGGGTGATGTCCTTAGGCTAGTTAGGTTTAAGTCGTTCTAAGTTCTAGATCGCTGATGACCACACAAGTTAAGTCACGTAGTGCTCAAAGCCATTTGAACCATTTTTTTGCATTAATGAAGATGAGAAAATGTTCATTGGTCTTAAGGTGTGCGTTTTAAATCCCATATTTACCGGACTTTTTCATGTTCTGGTCCATACTGCCTCCTCGCAAACTATGGAAAGCAAAGAGCTTGCAGTAGAAGATATGTGTTTCACAGTATGGCTCTTAAGAAGTCCATTTTAAAGCACGCGTTTACCAGACTATTTTGTATAGTTTTGATGTAAGTAACCTGTACCCAAATACACTCCTGGAAATGGAAAAAAGAACACATTGACACCGGTGTGTCAGACCCACCATACTTGCTCCGGACACTGCGAGAGGGCTGTACAAGCAATGATCACACGCACGGCACAGCGGACACACCAGGAACCGCGGTGTTGGCCGTCGAATGGCGCTAGCTGCGCAGCATTTGTGCGCCGCCGCCGTCAGTGTCAGCCAGTTTGCCGTGGCATACGGAGCTCCATCGCAGTCTTTAACACTGGTAGCATGCCGCGACAGCGTGGACGTGAACCGTACGTGCAGTTGACGGACTTTGAGCGAGGGCGTATAGTGGGCATGCGGGAGGCCGGGTGGACGTACCGCCGAATTGCTCAACACGTGGGGCGTGAGGTGTCCACAGTACATCGATGTTGTCGCCAGTGGTCGGCGGAAGGTGCACGTGCCCGTCGACCTGAGACCGGACCGCAGCGACGCACGGATGCACGCCAAGACCGTAGGATCCTACGCAGTGCCGTAGGGGACCGCACCGCCACTTCCCAGCAAATTAGGGACACTGTTGCTCCTGGGGTATCGGCGAGAACCATTCGCAACCGTCTCCATGAAGATGGGCTACGGTCCCGCACACCGTTAGGCCGTCTTCCGCTCACGCCCCAACATCGTGCAGCCCGCCTCCAGTGGTGTCGCGACAGGCGTGAATGGAGGGACGAATGGAGACGTGTCGTCTTCAGCGATGAGAGTCACTGCTGCCTTGGTGCCAATGATGGTCGTATGCGTGTTTGGCGCCGTGCAGGTGAGCGCCACAATCAGGACTGCATACGACCGAGGCACACAGGGCCAACACCCGGCATCATGGTGTGGGGAGCGATCTCCTACACTGGCCGTACACCACTGGTGATCGTCGAGGGGACACTGAATAGTGCACGGTACATCCAAACCGTCATCGAACCCAACGTTCTACCATTCCTAGACCGGCAACGGAACTTGCTGTTCCAACAGGATAATGCACGTCCGCATGTATCCCGTGCCACCCAACGTGCTCTAGAAGGTGTAAGTCAACTACCCTGGCCAGCAAGATCTCCGGATCTGTCCCCCTATTGAGCATGTTTGGGACTGGATGAAGCGTTGTCTCACGCGGTCTGCACGTCCAGCACGAACGCTGGTCCAACTGAGGCGCCAGGTGGAAATGGCATGGCAAGCCGTTCCACAGGACTACATCCAGCATCTCTACGATCGTCTGCATGGGAGAATAGCAGCCTGCATTGCTGCGAAAGGTGGATATACACTGTACCAGTGCCGACATTGTGCATGCTCTGTTGCCTGTGTCTATGTGCCTGTGGTTCTGTCAGTGTGATCATGTGATGTATCTGACCCCAGGAATGTGTCAATAAAGTTTCCCCTTCCTGGTACAATGAATTCACGGTGTTCTTATTTCAATTTCCAGGAGTGTATATTAATAATGTGCTAATACGGTGTAACACCGCTCGAAGCCTTGATAAAACAACTTGAATTAGGCGGGGAAGGCACAAATTTCTTCAGGTATATAGTATCCATTGATGCTATCCATTGATAATTAGATCACCTAGTTTGTCCCTACATTTCACCTGCTATTCCAAACAGGGTCAGGTACTTCTTACGAGTTAAGTATCGGATCACTTACAAGACCAGTCGAAGTATTTGTTGTGTATGAAACATCCTTTGTAGAAGTAAGTATTTGATTATTTTGCAAACCATCATCGTTACTTGTCAAAATGTAATGTATGCCTGTAAACGAAATATTCAAACATAATATTGTAGAATTCTGTACTGGAAACGGTGGCCAATTTAGGGAGTTTGCATTGTTCTAAAATTCAAAGAGTTTGTTAAGAGCATGGCGTGCAGGCAGAGAGAGTAGAGAGGTGCCATTCTACTGTGGACTAGCATGGACTGAAAGTGACTGTGCTGTTGTGCGACATGTAATACACTGCCTGCTTAATGAGCGAGCTTATATTATATGCGTTACATTGCATAGGCAAATCAAGAGAATTTAAGAAATTGGGGAGGGAGGAGGGGGGGGGGGGGGCGAGAAGAGCACTGTGTGGCCAAAATTAATACAATTTGCTAGTTACTGAAAGAAGAGACCGTTGGTAATTGTTCAAAAATGGTTCAAATGGCTCTGAGCACTATGGGTCTTGACATCTATGGTCATCAGTCCCCTAGAACTCAGAACTAATTAAACCTAACTAACCTAAGGACATCACACAACACCCAGTCATACGAGGCAGGGAAAATCCCTGACCCCTCCGGGAATCGAACCCGGGAACACGAGCGCGGGAAGCGAGAACGCTACCGCACGACCACGAGCTGCGGACTGGTAATTGTTTTTGCTACGAAATGCACTACGCCGCCCCATGTGTAACTCACCTTAAAGTATCACTGTGCCGTCTACCAGTGCAGTTTGTATAATGCCCGCCAGTGTCACAGATTCAGCTGAAGTGAGCATTAGAATAATTTTGTTAAACTGTAATTAGCTTCACTGTTGCTGATTTACGCAAGTCACCAAACACAATAGGATCATTTCGAATCATGATTATCACAGCCTCTTGTCATTTTATTTAACGAAATGTTATTTTATTTTAAAGTATGTGAACTTGCCATTTAAAACTCGAAGTTAAATATTTCAAAAGAGAGAAGCAATGATAATTAAGTGAAATTCATTTTGCATTGTCTCACAGTTAATTATAACGATCAGAGAGTTGAGTTGATATAAGAAAGTAACTTCAAAATACTGGCAAAGTGTAGTGATTTACTAGATTTAAGAAGGGTGATTATATTTTGTGTGTTCCTCTTAGCTGTTATGTAATCTTGGCTCTAGTTATTTACTGGTGTTTAAAGTGTTTATTTCTATTTGTTGAACCGTATTGAGCAAAATCGATATACACTCTATTACAGAACATTAATCAGCCGTAGGTATTGTTTCACAAAAGCTGACGACAGGTAACATTATTGTGAGTAGCGTTGCCCAATTGCGTTATGTGTTGGCAGTTGCTAGTCAGTGTGCATTCCACAGATTATAAAGCATTTGCTACAATAGTACAGTAGTTAACATTCATTTATTATTTTTACATGATTTTTTAAAAATCTCGAATATTATCCACCAAAAGAAAAGAACTCCAGAAAACATAGGCTCTAAAATGAATACATTAAGACTCCATGAGAACTAGTTTATCTTCTCTACTGTGACACACACCTCTTCTATTGAATAAGTGCTCAAAGTTCTTAAGAAATGCATTTTAGAACCCATGTTTCTTGGATTTTGTTTTGGTAGTACCCAGTCTCAAAACACTCTACACTTTTTGTTAACAACATGTATGATGAACTTTAATCTCAACATGCACATGTGCATTTAACGTTGCCGCCTAGACACATCTCAGTAAATGTTGCGTATAGTTTTTGAAAGTAAGTAGATACCAGTTTGTGGTTTTGCCTAAGAATGTGCTGGTGACCGTATTTTATTATTAAGTGAGAATTTTCCAGTCAAACACAATTACTTATTTAATAGAAACGTTATTTAACCGGAATACATAATTTATTTACGATCACTATTGTTCATTATCAGGTTATAATCCTGTTATCACTCTCGGTTAGCATTTATTCTTC
Organism: Schistocerca serialis cubense; assembly: GCF_023864345.2. NCBI lineage: Eukaryota > Metazoa > Arthropoda > Insecta > Orthoptera > Acrididae > Schistocerca > Schistocerca serialis. The sequence goes on from NC_064638.1 coordinate 269,031,014, forward strand.
GTAGTCGATGATTTTTCTGTAAAGTACAAAAGATTACGCTACGTGAATCATTAATATGCGGAAGAGTGTGGGCAGGTTATAATGTGCAAGATGGGAAAAGTAAAACTTTTTAAAAAATCGAAAAGTTCTTTTAACATAAAGCAACATGAAACATGAATTAAAATCAAAACCAAATCTCTACCTTCATTCATGGACAAGATGTAGAAGTCTTGTGAAACGGGATGCATCTTTCTGACTCACTCTGTATTTAGCGACGCATGTTGATAAATCGTGTTAGTGAGACGACTGTTTGGAAAGCAATACAAGGTTTCTGTCAGTCTGTTCCAGCCACCACATCAGCTGCTGCCAACCCCCCACCCCCCCTTACACCCCGCGCAACCCCCTTCCACCCCACTGCGAAGCCGTCAGCATGCGGTCGCCATGGCACCCTCTGGCAGAAGCGGAGCGGATACAGCAGCTGGCCACGACATGCTCCCCGCTCTACTCGGGGCTACCCCTGTCAACCCCGACAGCATCTCAGACGTTGCGGTGAACCGGGAGTTTGTATCGTCGCAGGGCCGGCAACATACGAGATTGCAATTACAGTTTGGTCTGCAGGATCATTTTCGTCGTACTCATATCGACCCAACATGTGTCGTCATGGTATGGAGTGGCTTTGCGTGCAAAACACGATGACCGCCACTTCGTGTAGCCGATAATTTGAGCAGCAACCGTTACTTTTCCTACGTGCTACGACCGTTGACTACGCCCTGTCTTCGATGTCTGCATGCTCTCGTGTTTTAACAAGATAACACAAGACCGAAGATTTATCACGCTCTCCCAATCTTCCTCGTTGCAGAGGATAATTTATTTATTTACATGTATCTTTGTTGGTAGTCCCTTCTTTGCATTACTTTTTTTGTTTGTCTATTGAATAAAAGCATTTTTGTTGTATTCTAATATAGACTCATATTTTTATAGTTAAACAAAAACTTAAAAATATATTCATATTGAAAACTTGGGAGCATTTGTTAGGAGGAAAAAGAAAAGAAATAGAGTAGTGTGAGTTCCTACACTCAGACACATTCCATACGGAAGGATCCCGGTAGTAAACTTCGAGCCACTAGCCCTGCCTGAAATACTTTTTTCTATTCCAAATGATTGACTGACTGTAGGGAAGTATGTCTGCCTTCACTTTGTCTTCCATGCTGTTATATTCTAATGAGTATTCAATTCCTATTTGATGTAAATCATTGTATTGTTCTATGTGTGTGGATGGTCTGTTTCGTTTGTATACGATCTAGTTTTGCACTGGTACTGCTTCTACAGTATAGCTGTTAGAGGTTTAACGTGCCTATTCAGGGCACACCCAGGCAGATTTATACACTATGTGATCAAACGTGTCTGGACACCCCCAAAAACATACTTTTTTCATATTTGGTGCATTCTGCTGCCACCTACTGCCTGAACAGTTGGAAAACGTTGTGTGGAGTGACTAATCACGGTACACAAAGTGGCGATCCGATGGCAGGGTGTGGGTATGGCGAATGGCCGGTGAACGTCTTCTGCCAGCGTGTGTAGTGTCAACATTATAATTCGGAGGCAATGGTGTTACGGTGTGGTCGTGCTTTTCATGTAGGGGGCTTGCACTCCTTCTTGTTTCGCGTGGCAGTATCACAGCACAGGGCTACATTATTGTTTTAAGCACCTTCTTGCTTCCCACCGTTGAAGAACAATTAGCGGATGGCGACTGCATCTTTCAACATGATCGAGCACTTGTTCATAATGCACGGTCTGTGGCGGAGTGGTTACACGACAGTAACGTACCTGTAATGGAGTGGCCTGCACAGAGTCCTGACCTGAATGTTATAGAACATCTTTGGGGTGTTTTGGAACGCCGACTTCGTGCCAGGCCTCACCGACCGACACCGATACCTCTCCCCAGTGTAGCACTCCGTGAAGAATGGGCTGCCATTCCCCCAGAAACCTTACAGTACATGATTGAAAGTGGAAGGTGTCATCAGGGCCGACCATATTGAATTCCAACATTACCGATGAATGGCGCCACGAACTTGTAACTCATTTTCAGCCAGGTATCCGGATACTTTTGATCACGTAGTGTAGCTAGCAATGGTCTGTAGGTTTTATTTCATGGTGTCCCCTCGTTTGGAAGCAAACTAGCCGTCAGTCTGTCACTGTTGTGTACCCCATTTTGTTTCCACTGCATCGCTAATGAGTTACAAATTGTTACTATCAGAGTCAGTGTTTTCGTTCTTTTCTGCGTCGAATACTTCCTATGGGTCTGGTTCATCACGTGTAAGGTTCTTCTGTACGGTCTGGTTTGTAGGTAGTATGCGTGATGTTAATTCAGTGGCTGCGTTCAGATCCTGCCATTTGTCTGGTTCCCTTACGGATTCTTAGATATCGGCATCTGTGAAACTGGTTTGTCCGACTCTAGTGTGTAATTTACAGTGCACAAGGATACGCTCAGGGTTCCTGGTTCCCTACAGGGACACTCTATTCGCTGACAGAGGTGCAATCGAAGAACGTGCGTTGGGTAGGTTCCGAGCCCTGTTAAAAAGTGTACCAGTGCTTCGACATGAGTCTGCACAGTGCATTTTCAATGGCTCCCGGATGTCGGAGGAAAAAGAATAAACTCCATGGCCTTTAACTCAGGTTAGCCAACCACTCTGCCACGCATTCATTCGACGCTGTTTTAGTTCATGCCTGTTCCTTAAATCCCCCCCGTGGTATCCATTACTTTGTCTGCCACTCTTCAGACAGTTATGTCGCAGTTCGCTGCCAATTGTTAGCTGTGTCGAATATATTTCGAGCATCAGGCACAGTGCTTCCACTGACCTCTCAGCAGAACAGTTATTTGACCTCGGATAGAGAAGGTTCTGATCATTTCCGAACAAACGATTGACGTTTAACCAACAAATAACACAGGGAATTGACAAAGCGGAAAAGCTTATAAATAAACTCGCACACATCGACACAATCCCTTACAGACTTCTACTACAAGCTATAAGAATGTATGACTGTGCCATGTTTGAATCTAGGTTTTGCGGTGAGCATATGGTCATGTTTATTCATGTGAATTACGTGATAGCAAATGCCAAATGTCGTTATCTAATTTCAGATCCGGCAATTTTGGTCTTTCCGACTCCTGTCGATCTGGGAGACAAATAACTAGACAATGACGTATTAGGGACATAAGTGGAAGCAAAACCGTGCCAGACAATTGAGCAACTGTCAGACACTCGTAACCAAGCTTGGTCGACAGTCCAAGAACATTGTCAACAGATTGGTAACGACAAACAAAGCTAAGTGAGCCACCACGTGCAACTTACTGCTCCAGAGCCAGAATACGGAAACGTTTTCTGACCGCTAGATCACTGAAGTTGAAAAATGGGTCCTCTGTGATAATCCAAAACGTAATAGGCAGTAACTCTCTTCAAGGAACCGCCACGAATCACAGATAAGCCAGGTTTACCCCCACCCCCCAAAAAGGCGCTTTTTGGTGTACTATTTGCAAAAGCCGTTCCTTTTGAAGTGCTGAAACCTGAACAGTCTGTGGACACAGACATTTACTGTGAACAACTACATGGAGCAAATTAATCTTTAACTGAAAGATGCGATTGTCAACAGAAAATGCTTTATTCTGCAACACTATAATGCAAGACCGCACTGTGCAAGACAAACCCTGGAAATAATTAATGAATTGGGGTGAAAGATAATATCTCATCCGCTCACCTTATATTGCGGCACCTGGTTTCCATTTATTCTGATTACTACAAAGTTTTCTAAATGGCAAAATAATTTGAAAATATGGATGATGTCCGAAACGCCATCTCCAGGTAATTTATTCAAAAACAAATTGATTTTTATTGATTCGACATTGAAAATCTGCACAATAGATGGCAAGAGGTCATTGATAACCAGGGTTATTACGTAGTTGATTGTAACTAAAAGCTGAACAGTGTATCTACTTCAATGTAATGCAAAACAAATGCTGTTTTCCGGTCCCCCTAGTACTTAAATGAGAGTCTTTGTCTAGAACACATTAGATTGTTTACTATTACACACAAACATCATTCTGGCAGTAAGGATTCTACATGATGTGTGCAACTCAAAGGGACTTCTGAATGTGGACTGACATCTTCAAGTAACATAAGAAATGGACATGAGAGAGAAGCGTTCAATAAGTAAGGCAACACATTTTGTTCCTCGACTGATGTCAGTTGAAAAAGTGTGGTAATTGCTATGAGATATCACGGAATATTCCCGCTTCATCCCCTATCGATTCGTAAAGTTCCGATTGGTGGGATACTATACCTAGACTTCAAAATGGTGTCTATAACGGAGGTGTCATCCAAGCAGAGAGCTGTCATTGAGTTACTTTTTGCAGAAAACCAGAGCATCGTAGATATTCATAGGTGCTTGCAGAATGTCTACGGAGACCTGTAAATGAACAGAAGCACCGTGAGTCGTTGGACGAGGCCACGGTCATCATCGCACCAAGGTCGCCGAACCCTGCCCGATCTCCAGCGTGCCGACCGGCCGCACACAGCTGTGACTCCTGCAATGTTGGAACGTGCGGACTCTCTCGTTTGAGGTGGCCACAAATATATACCTCCCTGTTCTACTGGGCGTCTCTGCTGATAGTGCTGACACACTCGTCGCTCAGTTGGGACCCACAAAGCAGGGTGCCCTCCGGGTTCCTGTTTGTTCCTATGAAGGGTGTACTCCACGGGAATCCGTAAGTGGGTGATGGGGACGTCACAGATGAAGCAAGAAGTTGGACTGGATTGTTTGGGGAAAGAGACTAAACAGCGAGGTCATCGGTCTCATGGGATTAGGGAAGTACGAGGAAGTAAGTCGGCAGTGCCCTTTCAAAGGAACCATCCCGGCATTTGCCTGGAGTGATTTAGGGAAATCACGGAAAACCAAAATCAGGATGGGCGGATGCGGGATTGAACCGTCGTCCTCCCGAATGCGAGTCGCAAGAAGTTGGCTCCAACATCGATCAGTAGAGTGGTGCCGTGCGGGCATTCAAGCCCTCCGGCTGAGGTGGCGTAAGGCCGTCGCATTGAACGGAGATTGAGTTGAAAAATACGGTTTTGGAGTCAAAAGAATGGGGAATATATATGGTGCATTAATGCTGCATTAATACCACCTGCTTTGAAAACAAAAAAGGTGTTGCGTTACTGGTTGACCATCCCTCTCGTAGACTGTTGTTTGGGGCGCAACAAAAAGTAACAAAACGGAACACGAGCCATCACTTAGAATGAGTTTGGCCGAAACCTATGCGACCTAAAGGGACAAAAACAACTTCTTCGAGTATACTGTTAAACATTCATTGGTTGAAGTACATCCGTCCGGCAATGGATAAGCAATCACGAACATGTCGTCCACTCACGAGTTAAAGAGCAGCGACTAGTCGAATTAATGGGATGACGATAGTTGAAAGTGAAACTTGTGAGTTCCGTGAGAGTTGACAAATTCGGCTCAGGCCAAGAGTGCTATTTAGTGATGCTGCACTTTCCCGCCATTTCAGAGTTAAGGCGACGTCAGCTGTTTCCAACTCTGCTCTCAGAGGCCCCAAGCCGCGCCACTCAGGGTAGGCCGCCAGCATTGAAGAGACCCCTGTTCCACTCGGAGCTTCACGCCAGAATGTTTTTCGTACTTCGCACCCCTATTTCACTTGTACTCTTCAAAGAGAAACGCGTAACTTGCGCTAGTCCAATCGTAATCGTACAACCACAGGTCCGGCGAGATGAAGACAATGTTGCACTTCCTTTCTACATGAAATTTAGCGAGCGGCCAGTTAGCTTTTTGCCGTCCACGAGTGGAAAAGTTTGTTTTCTACCGAACTGTGTGGCGCCAGTTTGTCGCGACAATAACTATAGGGTGTTTATAAATGAATATCGGCGTTTTAACGCTTTATAATATTAATTACATTAAAATTACAGTTAAAAATGACACGCCAAATGAAAGAGCAACTCAAACAGTTTTACCAAGAACCTTATAAATGTTAAATGTGAGCACAATTTGTCACGTGGCACACATCAAGTCTATAGCCGAGTTCCTCCCAAACGTTGATAAGTGTGTCTTCAGTGATTGTAGCAACAGCTGCTTCAATCCCGTTTCTTATTTCCTGGAGGTTTGCTGGTAGCGGAGGCACGTACACATGATCCTTGATGAAGCCCCAAAGGAAAAAATCGCATGGCGTTAGGTCACGTGAACGTGGAGGCCATGCAAAACCAGCCCTATCATTGGGCCTCTTGCGGCCTACCCAGTATTTGGGCAGAGTGAAGTTCGGATTGCGGCGGAAACATTGCGCGCTGCGCATGCGCACTGGTGCCAAATACAACTGTTTGGGTTACTCCTTTATTTGACATATCATTTATAACTGTAAGTTTAATGTAATAAATATTACAAAGCGTAAAAACCCCGATATTCATTAATAAACACCCTTTACTTTGTGGACACAGAAATGCGGCTATAGCCTGCAGAGGATAAGATGGCCAATGCGCAGTGACCAAAAGCGCTGGGCAGGTTCATTCATTTTTTCGGAAGGGGAGGAAGGAAGGAAGATCGAGTTTAATGTCCCGTAGACATCAAGGTCAGTAGAGACGAGAACAATCTCGGATTGTGTCAAGGAGAGGGAAGGAATTCGGCCGTCCCCTTTCAAAGCAACCATCCCAGCATTTACCTGCAGCGATTTAGTGAAATCACGGAAAACCCAAATCAGGATGACCAGGCGCGGATTTGAATCGTCGTCCTCCCGAAAGCCAGTCCAGTGTGCTAACCACTGCGCCACCTAGCTCAGTGCGCAGGGGGGCTGACAGTGTCTGCCATCTTTCGGCTGCTCAGCGATGATAAAGTCGAGGCACACGCCCGGCAATTTTTCTCACGAGATTTTCTAGAAACTATTAAGTAAAACAATTTCATTTTTGCATTACTTATAGATTTATATGTCAACTTTTAAGGTGTCAGGCAAATCCCACGCCTTCCATGAAAACCCTGACATGATAAGCATACCAGTAGTATGTCACATAGCTCCGAATAAATCGTGACATTAAATTAACAAAAGTAATACGAATAAAATGTAGGCTGGCAATGGCAAGGAAAGCGTTTCTGAAGAAGAGAAATTTGTTAACATCGAGTATAGATTTAAGTGTCAGGAAATCATTTCTGAAAGTATTTGTATGGAGTGTAGCCATGTATGGAAGTGAAACATGGACGATAAATAGTTTGGACAAGAAGAGAATAGAAGCTTTCGAAATGTGGTGCTACAGAAGAATGCTGAAGATTAGATGGGTAGATCACATAACTAATGAGGAAGTATTGAATAGGATTGGGGAGAAGAGAGGTTTGTGGCACAACTTGACCAGAAGAAGGGATCGGTTGGTAGGACATGTTCTGAGGCATCAAGGGATCACCAATTTAGTATTGGAGGGCAGCGTGGAGGGTAAAAATCGTAGAGGGAGACCAAGAGATGAATACACTAAGCAGATTGAGAAGGATGTAGGTTGCAGTAGGTACTGGGAGATGAAAAAGCTTGCACAGGATAGAGTAGCATGGAGAGCTGCATCAAACCAGTCTCAGGACTGAAGACCACAACAACAACAAATACGAATAACGAGTGAGCAAATGGAATACCACAGACTAACACAAGAATGCCTAAGTGCATGTCATACCTTCCCACCGTGAGACAGACGCAGTTCCGAGGGGAGAAACGAGAACAGAAGCCGAGAGCAGAACTGTGTTTAGTTAGAAGGCCCTACGATAAGGGACGGACACCCACGTCACCAGCTAACCGTTAGGACCACCCTCCAGCCCATGTTAAAAGCTAGAGCCTTAGCGTGAGACTTTTTCGCGTCTCTGTTACGTCAGGACCACCCCCCAGCCCATGTTAAAAGCTAGAGCCCTCCAGAAGAACAGTATAGATCTTACGATAACGCTAAAAGGATCACACCAGCTGCAAGTTTTAGCGTGAGACTTTTTCGCGTCTCTGTTACGTTGCAAACTTTAAAAAACATTGCCCCACCACGAAAAGTATAACATTTCTCATTGGATAGACACAATTTTTGTAGGCGGAGCTTAAGGTTAACATTGAGACCCTGATTGGTCAGATGAAAATACAGCCAGATAGTTTTTTTTTTTAAACCAACTTCGGTAAATTGTAGTAAGGAGAAGTTAGGGGAGAGTTGCTTCCGAGACGGCGAGGTGAGCGGAGCTGCGCTGTCCGCCACCCCCTGACGAACACCGACATGGTAATGAACGCACGCGATGCCGCATAACAGCGCATAAAGCTTCACTCAGAACTGCAGAAGTCTCATCTGTTACACCCCCTTTTTGCGTAATACTGGTGTCGATCGTCAATTAAAGCTCATGGTGTTCACATTTGCCACTTGAAGTAAAAATCTGAAACGCGATGATTTTTCTGTTATATAGTTATTGAGAAGCCACATCAGCCACTGTAATTTACGACAAGTTAGATAAGTAATTAAAGATAATTGAGTTTTCTCTCTTGTGAAACTTAATTTAAACCTAGATTATAGATGTGATATGTCATAGGTCATCCTTCGATCCATTGTAGAACTTGGAAACCCATTCAGGGAATATTCGTTCACATTTTTGTTGAACGCAGTTGGGTTTTACCATCCTGTATTAAAACATTTCCTTTTATCAATAGTGCAATTTATAAACAATGTTTTGTGAGTAGAATAAAATTTCCAATTGTAAAGTTAACTGCTTTTTCGACGTTATTTTACCAGCTAACTAAAAATAGGAAAGTCTTGAACCCCTTCCACTAAATTTAGTTAGTATTAAGATTCTTTTACAGAGTGTGCAGTGGAGCTGACGCTGAAATCATTAAGTATTTGGTTATATCATCGCTAGTCTCACTGAACTCTTCTGAATTCTACATGTCATTTGTGGTCTGACGTCTCCTTACCAGCAACAGGTCCCAGGTTCAAACAAGTCAATTCCCTAAAAAACATGCTCAGAGCGTCGTTGCGCGAAAGTGGTAGGGAGACACGATATAGAACAAACAGACACCACACAGAATGTTAGAAACTTTATGACGATGCCCCCATCATTTCGTTAATGGTCATAGTTATTGCGATATTTACGTGGAAGTAAGACACTGTGCGTAATCCGAAAAAAAATTTCAATAACAATAGGGATCACTATGGTTTTGTGTTTGGTGCATATTACATAATATGAAACCCTGTATGAAATTTAGTTGATGTATTAGATTTCTATTTCCACTAGAGTGGAGGCCTCTATCTGTGACCAATCATGCCACAATTGATCTGACATAGCACACTCATTTCCGATCGCACCGGGCCAATGCTAAAGCCAGAGTAAAATAACTACAGCATTCCTCATATATCATAAACGGTTTGAAATAACGAAATGAAATGTTGGAAAATGATAGCTTACAAAGAGGAAAGTTTTTACTATATGGTTATTACGCAAAACATCATTCTCCACCCTATTTCCGACGATGAAAACGTGGCAGAAAATCCAAAGAGATCCTGGTCGTATGTGAAGTATGTTAGCGGCAAGAAAAAATCAATGCCTTCTCTGCGGGATAGCAATGGAGATGCTATCGAAGACAGTGCTGCCAAAGCAGTTACTAAACACAGGCTTCCGAAATGCCTTCGCGAAAGAAGACGAAGTAAATATTCCAGAATTCGAATCAAGAACAGCCGAAAGCATGAGTAACGTAGAAGCAAATATCCTTGGAGTAGTGAATCAACTTGAATCACTTAATAAAAGCAAGTCCTCTGCTCCAGACTGTATACCAGTTAGGTTCCTTTCCGAGTATGCTGATGCATTAGCTCCATACTAAACAATCATATACAACCGTTCACTCGACGAAAGATCCGTACCCAGACTGGAAATTGTACGGGTCACGCCGCTATTCAAGAAAGGCAGTATGAGTAATCCATTAAATTACAGGCCCATATCGTTAACGTCGATATGTAGCAGGATTTTAGAACATAAATTGTGTTCGAACATTATGAATTATCTCGAAGAAAACGGTCTATTGACACACAGTCAGCATGGGTTTAGAACACATTTTTTTGTGAAACACAACTAGCTATTTATTCGCATGAAGTGTTGAATGCTATTGACAAAGGATTTCACGTCGATTTCGTATTTCTAGATTACCAGAAGGCCTTTGACACTGTACCACACAAGCGGCTTATAATGAAATTGCCTGCTTGTGGAATATCGTCTCAGTTACGTGACTGGATTTGTGATTTCATGTCAGACAGGTCATAGTTCGTAGTCACTGACGGAAAGTCATCGAGTAAAACTGAACTGATTTCTGGCGTTTGCCAAGGTAGTGTTATAGGCCTTTTGCTGTTCCTTATCTATTTAAACGATCTGGGAGACAAAAAAATGGTTCAAATGGCTCTGAGCACTATGGGACTTAACATCTGTGGTCATCAGTCCCCTAGAACTTAGAACTACTTAAACCTAACTAACCGAAGGACATCACACACATCCATGCCCGAGGCAGGATTCGAACCTGCGACCGTAGCGGTCACGCGGTTCCAGACTGAAGCGCCTTTAACCGCACGGCCACACCGGCCGGCATTTGGGAGACAATCTGTGCAGCCGTCTTCGGTTGTTTGCAGATGACGCTGTCGTTTATCGATTAATAAAGTCATCAGAAGACCAAAACAAATTGCAAAACGATTTAGTAAAGATATCTGAATGGTGCGAAAATTGGCAGTTGACCCTAAATGAAGAAAAGTGTGAGGTCATCCATATGAGTGCTATAAGGAGTCCGTTAAACTTCGGTTATACGATAAATCAGTCAAATAGAAAGGCTGTAAATTCAAATAAATACCTAGGAATTACAATTACGAGCAACTTAAATTGGAAAGAACCCATAGAAAATGTTGTGGAGAAGGCTAAGGAAAGACTGCGTTTTATTGGCAGGACACTTAGAAAATGTAACTGATCTATTAAGGAGACTAACTAGACCACTCTTGTCCGTCCTCTTTTAGAGTACTGCTGCGCAGTGTGGGATCCTTACCATATAGGTTTGACGGAGTACATTGAAAAAGCTCAAAGAAGGGCAGCACGTTTTGTATTATCGCAAAATATTGGGGAGAGTACCACTAAAATGATACAGGATTCGGGCTGGACATCATTAAAAGAAAGGCGTTTTTCGTTGCGACAGAATCTTCACATGAAAGTCCAATCACCAACTTTCTCCTCCCAATGCAAAAATATTTTGTTGACACCGACCTACATAGGTAGAAACAATCACCCTGATAAAATAAGGGAAATCAGAGCTCGTACGGAAAGACACAGGTGTTCGTTCATTCCGCGCGCTACACGAGATTGGAATAAGAGAGAATGGTGAAGGTGGTTCGATGAACCCTCTGCTAAGTGCTTAAATGTGATTTGCAGAGTATCCATTATGTATATGTAGATGCAGAAACAATGTGATGAAGCGAGAAATACAATGGGTTTTGGAACAGTGTAGGTCAATACTTCTTTTTTTTTCTGTACTGAGAGTGTGCTTTCTCGCAAGATACTGACCTTACTTTTCTTCAGGTAATAAACTTAATAAACCACTGTTTCAGAACTCTCTAGCAATTGCTTCTGCACATGTTAGTAGTGTTTTGGCAAAAGAAGCAATTTTTAACACGGAAACCAGAGAAATGAGTAGTTTTTACCCGATGTTCGCCGCTCAAGAGGCTTCTTTGAATGTTAAAGATTGTTAACAAGCAAGGCGAAAATAAATACCTGCATTTTCGATGGAATTCTTTTTAGATACTAACCAAAGAAGATGTGAAGATCTTTTTTAAAGGTAACCATACTATTGTGGGCGCGGAGATGCCCCACTTAACATAAAAAAAAAAAATACGAATGTAGGCTTGAGTTCAGAACGGCACTTTTCCTCCAGCGCCTTCCCGCAACCCCCACTACAACGTTTCTCGTCATGTGTACTCAACTGTCTGCGCATCTACCAGCCACAGTATTCTGCGCGGACTCACCGGCGTCATCTTACATCACGACCATTGGAGACTTGGCTGGAGTCTGATCGGCACCAGGGTGACATGAGGAATAGCTCGGGAAGATTGACCTAGGAGCGCAACTAAAAGAGACAAAACATCTCTCCAACAATTATTGCATGGGTGCTGCCCTGGTGAGCCAACGGCCTTGACGCAGTGATAACACTCCCGATCAGATCACCGAAGTTAAGCGCTGTCGAGCCAGGCTAGCAGCTGCATGGGTGACCGTCGGGTATGCCGAGCGCTGGTGGCAAGCTGATTGCACTCAGCCCTTGTGAGGCAAACTGAGGAGCTACTTAACTGAGAAGTAGCGGCTCCAGTTTCATAAACTGATATAAGGCCGGGAATGCGCTGTGCTGACCACATGTCCCTCCATATCCTCATCCAGTGATGCCTGTGGGCTGAGGATGACACGGCGGCCGGTCGGTGCCGTTGGGCCTTTTGGTCTGTTCGGACGGAGTTTAGTTTAGTTTAGCAGCCCTGCCTGGACCGGCTAGACAGCACCTTTTTTTCCTAAAAGGCAGAAGTCCTCCGGGCCGTTGTGAACAGACGACTAAGGGACTCGCCCGCACCACTGTAGCCTGGTGTGTTTTTTGGCTAACGTCTACTACAAAATACAGTCTGGAACATGTACATACGATGAATTTAACAGGGGATCAAATTCATTTGCTTTATGTTTGAATAAAAATTGATTAACCATCGCTTCACTTTCACGAGGGGAACATGCATGAGGTATTATTGATTGATCTGTTGTAATTGTTTATGTCATTAAAAACGACAGTCCTCGTTCCTCCTTACGCTGTACGTAGCATGATACGAGGGTTGCCTAATAAATAACACTGCTGTAACATGAAGGATGTGCATCAATGTTGAAGGTAGCTGATAGAATAAGGACAGCTGAAGTAACGCAGTGAGCCAGAGGGCTGTGTTTGAGTCAGTTTTAGTGTGTACTGTCATAAAGTGCAAGAGGCCAGCCCAAGCGGCGTAACAGTGGATTTAGGAAACGTTAAAAATGCGCGTGGATCAAGACTGAAGTGCCACGTTGTCGGAATGGACAACAATGCTGCGTGAGGCTTGTCCAGATGCGGCATGGCCGTGCAGCACAGTGGCGAGATGGATGAAATTCTGTAGCAATGGCAGGAATGTCATACAAGATCGACTCCGTTCGGGACGACTCCACACCGACAACATAACAATTGAGCTCCCTACCTCTGTGCTGGATCTGGATCGCCAATGACCAGTGCGTGAGTTAACCGCAGAGGTAGGCGTGTACCACAAAACAGTGCTCCACATTTTGCTCTATATTCTTGGGTTCCGTAAAATTGCAGAGCGTTGGATACCGTACGAAATGAGCGAGGTATAATAGTATCATCGTTATGCACTTGCAAATAAACTGTTCCGTAGGTACCACACGGAGGTTGAAGTGTTCACGTGGGCAATACCTGGGCTCTGCCGTGCGAACCACCATTAAAGCGGTATTGAATGGAGACGCTCTGGTTCCCCTCGCCCACAGAACGTGCTCCGTGAACCTAAAAGTACCAAAGTGGTGGTTATTGTGGCCTACAGTAACGATGGGTTAATCCTGCATCACATTGTACAGCAGGCACAGACGGTCACTCCAGCCTGTTTCTGCAATTTCTTGCGACATAACTTTTGTCGGGCACTGAGATAAAAGTGGTGGCACCTTTACGGAACTACATCCTATTATAGTTCACCGAGCGAGATGGCACAGTGGCTAGCACACTGGACTCGCATTCGGGAGAACGACGGTTCAATCCCGCGTCCGGCCATCCTGATTTAGGTTTTCCGTGATTTCCCTAAATCGCTCTAGGAAAATAGCGGGATGGTTCCTTTGAAAGGACACGGCTGACTTCCTTCCCCGTTTAACGGTTCTTTATTTACGTGACCATTACGGCACTCCAACCCCAGTTCTCGATACCAGTAATATCGTACTACTTTTCTGCGAAGTAACAGACATATTTTTGTCACAATATTCACATTTGGTTTTATTAATGTATGGGTACTCCGATGTATCGATATATTACAATGATATGGTTCTTGTGTGTATTCCTTTCTGTGAGAATGTCATACTCTTTGACTTACTTGTAACAGTTTTGGCGCGAATACACACAGAGCAGTCTTTGTTTCACTTTGCAGAAGTTAAGTTGTTATTTCGCTTTGTAAAAGAACAGTCAAGTCTCGTGTTTGGTTAAAGTGGAAATTAAATTTATAAAGATTGATACAATACTGTTTTCTTGATAGTGTGACAATTAAGAAGAAGTATATGAGAATTTACAAGAAGTTTAATAAAAATGTGGATCGTGAACACCAAGTCAAAAATTATTTCTACCATACCATTGTTCTGATCTTTGATTGTTTGATCATTAAGAATTTCCTGAAAAACACATTTTTTAGGTCTTCAAATATTGCTAAAATACAGATCTGGACCTTCTAGCAGTCAAAGTGGAATCACCCCAGAATCAACAAGATGAGCCATAACAACTTCGACGAAATCTACGTGGGAATCCATTCAAGATAAATGCCAAAATTAATGACTCTTTTACAGTGACTTCATTATTTCCATTCTGACGATACCATCCACAGTCTATAACTTTGTTGTTGCCCGATAAAGCGAACATATGCTGCGTGAGCAACATTATTAATCTGATTTCTAACCTACTTTGCAAGTGGTGGTATTGTTAGAACGTCCTTCCGATGACCTCGTTATATGGCCTCCTCCCCCAAACAAACTAACCCAACCCATTATCCTCCCGAACAGCGCACAAAGACACGCGTCGATCCTACACAGGAGTTCGAGAGTAGGTGGGTGTTGGGAAACATTGGAATATCCACCATGTTCACCCGACCATCTGGTCACCAAAGTGAATCTCTTGGTAGCACACGCTACAAAACAAGAGGAGAGATCATCCGTATCACCAGGCGGTCCGTGCTAGACATCCACAGAGATTGATGCGCAGAGCCTGTACCACTTCTTCCGCCTATTTGAAGAGGAGGTGATCGAGATGTGAAGCGATTGTATTCACGGCATATAACACAGTGAACGTCGGTCTGTAAAGTCTGGTAAGAAGGATCACTGTGTTGACACTACTTTTTATCATGTATGAAACCGCCAATGGCATTTCCGCAGTGGTAACACCGGTTCCCGTCAGATCACCGAAGTTAAGCGCTGTCGGGCTGGGCTAGCAATTGGATGGGTGACCATCCGGTCTGCCGAGCTTTGCTGGCAAGCGGGGTTCACTCAGCCCTTGTGAGGCAAACTGAGGAGCTACTTGATTGAGAAGTAGCGGCTCCGGTCTCGGAAACTGACATACGGCCGGGAGAGCGGTGTGCTGACCACGGCCCTCCATATCCGCATCCAGTGACGTCTGTGGTCTGAGGATGACACGGCGGCCCGTCGGCCCCTTTGGGCCTTCATGGTCTGTGCGGGAGGAGTTTAGTTTATGTACGAAACAAGGTGGTCAGCTATTTGACCGACTCTAATTGATCGGCTTGTTTCCTTGTGTGCTTCCTGCTACCACGTACACGCACAGTAAGTAAAACGTCTTTTCTATCCTTTGTTGTGTTGCAGTTTTAATCGACACCATCGTAGATGTCAAGAAATGAACGTCCGAAAGTGCATTATAGTGTACAGGATGCCTTGCACAGTAATGCCGCATCTTTTGTGCAGCAGGTATCAGCTGAAGCTTGATCTGCTGCTGCGAAGGATGGGGGAATCCCCCCCCGCTCCCCCAATATGTGGGCGGCAGGTTGCTAGGAGGCGGCCATACCCTCGCGGTGCACATCCCGCCGCCCTGGCTCTTTAATAAGAAAACTTTTTAAGGTCTCTACCAGGCAGCACGACGGAGCGCAGCACAGCACAGCACAGGTAGCGCGCCGCCAGCAGGTACTCGCTCGGACAACTTGCGCCCCGCATATAATACAAAGTTGCCGGCGAACGCTGGTAATTTTTCCGGGCCCGGGATTTAAGGCAGTTGTCGAGGTTATGGCCTAAATGTACTGCCGTGCACTACTTTCGCCATGACGAAGCTTTTTACTCTTCCCCCGTACGCTAATGAGCTACTTTTCTTCCTTCCGCTCTCAGCCTCTACACCTCCAGGGTAAACTGCGTGTATCAGAATTGTTCTTTCCGAGGCTGAGATAACGGAAAACTTGCTGCCACTTACGAAAGCTTTATAGCCGCTATTTATTTCATAAATTACCGTCGACTGAGACAGCTCGAATAAATGGAAGTGAGTCCTGTGCACGGCCGTTTTACTTGCGGTAGGTCGAGTGACGGGCTGCAAATCACGATTACATTCATTCGCACCGAGCTACTCTGCGAAGTTACGTCTGTTTCACAAACCTTAAGTTTCTCCAAACAGAGATCAGGATAAACAAAGAAAGTGGATGATCTTGCAAACTTCTGCGTTCTGGCCCTCTATCGGACAGTCGGGTTCTGCCGACCGCCGTGTCATCTTTGCCAGTGGTGTCATCGGATGCGGTATGGAGGGTCATGTGGTCAACACACCGCTCTCCCGGTCGTTGACTACGGAATACCTGGTAATATTTCGAGTAGGTCCTCAGTTGGCCTCACAAGGCGGAGTACCAGGCCTCCAAACAAGAAAGGGGCGAGAATCGTACCCGTGTCTTTCGCATGGCACCAAACCGCGCTGACGACTCAGTTACGGAGGCGGACTGTTCATTAGGAAAAAGCAACAGATATTCTGTTACTCATAGATATGGGGTAGGTTTCATTCGTTTTATTGGCAGGACTCTTACAGATCAGCTAAAGACACTGCCTACACTACGCTAGTCCGTGCTCTTCTTGAGCACTGCTGCGCAGTATGCGATGCGTGTCACATACGAGGACATCGGAAAAGTACAAAGAAGGGCAGCACGTTTTGTATTGTGGCGAAATAGGGGAGAGAATGTTACGGATATCGTACGCGTGTTGTGGTGGCAATGATTAAAACAAAGGCATTATTCGTTTCGTCCATATCTTTTCACTAAATTTCAGTCACTAACTTTCTCCTACTAATGCGAATATACCTTGTTGGCATCCAATTATGTAGGGAGAAATGATCATGTAATAAAATAGAGGAATCAGATCTCACATTGAGCGAGGTGGCGCAGTGGTTAGCACACTTGACTCGCATTCGGGAGGGCGACGTTTCAAAACGGTTCAAACCCGTGTCCGGCCATCCTGATTCAGATTCCCCGTCATTTCCCTACATAGCATCAGGCAAATTCCGAGATGGTTCCTTTGAAAGGCCACGGCCGACTTCCTTCCCCATCCTTCCGTAATCCGATGGGACCGATGACCTCTCTGTGTGGTACCTTTCCCCCCAAATCAACCAACCAATCAATCAGATATCGCACGGCAATATGCAAATGATCATTTTTCCCGTTCGATAATGTAAGGGTAGCGACATAGTCTGAAATTGATTCGATGAACCTTTTGCCAGGGACTTACTTGTGAAATGTAGGGAAGACACGTAGACGTAGATGTAGTAGAAAAAGAGAGAGAGAGAGAGAGACAGAGAGAGAGAGACAGAGAGAGAGAGAGAGAGAGAGAGAGAGAGAGAGAGAGAGAGGGAGAGGGAGAGGGGGAGAGAGAGAGAGAGAGAGAGAGAGCGAGAGAAAGAGAGAGAGAGAGAGAGAGAAAGAGAGAGAGGTGTTATGAATGCTGCTACACAGCCTCGTCATAAACTGTAGTTTGAATAAATTCTGGCGATAAGGAATATTTTTGTCACCACGAGTCCAACTGGATACCTTCATGACTGTCTAGAATGCATACCTCCATATGCTCCAATTCTACATATTAAGAACATAATTTTATTAATTACTGCTTACACCGTAGTTGCATAAAAGAGTAAAAACTTATCCACACATTATTCACATTGTAATTTAACGATTACTGATAACAGCTGCATAGTGATTTAAGTTATTCACGACACTCGCAAGTCACTCGCAGAATTATTTATTGACCGGTTTCGTTCTTTAAATGAACAGGAGCATTATCAGACACTCTGAAATGTACAGTGTAAAATATACAAAGAGTGGCAATATGGAATCTTACACTGTCATAATAGAACATAAAGGTAACTTACATTTTAAATACAGCAGTTGGCCGAGTACATTGACAGCACCAAAGTTTAAATTGACTGTACTACAGTACTTGCAACATCCATGACAATCTTTATACAAAGATAAAGTAGTGATCTTATTGAGCGAGATACATGGTTCAAATGGCTCTGAGCACTACGGGACTCAACTTCTGAGGTCATTAGTCCCCTAGAACTTAGAACTACTTAAACCTAACTAACCTAAGGACAACACACACATCCATGCCTGAGGCAGAATTCGAACCTGCGACCGTAGCGGTCTTGCAGTTCCAGACTGCAGCGCCTAGAACCGCACGGCCACTTAGGCCGGCTGAGCGAGATAAGGTGCTACATTTATACTCATTGGTTCGAATGTAACCTGCGAAAAACCACTGTATTTCAGTTGCTACGCTACCATCAAAATGTGCTAAACTACCGATAATTGTTACGAAATTTGTATTGCAACCGAAAGTAATGCTTTTCTATTTCAGTGGCCACTTTTACGGGCATGTATACACACACTTCATTCGTGCATGTGATTGCGCTGGATTATCTGTCAAATAAATCTGAAAAAAATACGTCTTTAATATTTGCGGTACCTTTGAAAATATATTGCAGATAATATTTCTTTAAAAATTTCTTTACAAATGTACATTCAAAATCTCAGTTTCTTAAAATATTTTTGTTTGGTTAATATCGAAGATTTTATGTCCAGGCTGCATCTCTTTAGCACTTCGTCGAATAACTGGAAGAATCCTTGTAAATTAAATTCATTTTGTTCGTTTAGTAAATTTTGTTTCTTTTTCTTATTTTCTAAGAAAATTTCCAAGTCTTCCAAGACATTTAACAAAAGGCCGTGTATAATTCTCAGGCTGTGTTGAATCCTACACTCGCTTTCCCCAATAGGCAGGTGTGCTCTCGCAGGAATTTGGTTCATTTGGTAATATTTTGTTTAAAAAAATGTTCATAATTTACGATGCGGGGAATATATATATATATATATATATATATATATATATATATATATATATATATATATATATATATATGTATCTTATTCCAGACCCCTCATCTCCCACTGTTCAATAAATATGTTATTTTTTTTTTCTAATATTTCGTGTTTCAGGAGTTGTTTTTATTTAGGAAAATCGTCTTCTATGATTTTCCAATCTCAAAATGTAATTCTTTCCAAAATGCAGCACCACGGTTTAGTAGATCTGATTTATCAGTTTATGGAAACATCTACTTTTCCTAAAATGTCATGCTGATTTGTTAATTATTCAAATTATAATATTTCAGTGTCTGGAAAATTCTTGGCACATTTTTTTAAATCCACGCGCACATAGAAATTACACTCTCACAAAATGGTAGCTATTATTTTGTCATTTTCTAGTTATACAATTTTTCGTAAAACAACTTACTTCTCTGCTATTACACCTTTGTGTCTTTTATTGTTTCCGTCTTTTGAGTTAATAGTTAAAATGTAATTATCCTGTATTTTACTATTTTCCAATTTGTCGCGCACATAGGCTCAGTGAGGCAAGGCCCAGCAGTAATGATGCAATCAATCAGGTTTTCATGAAGTGATTATCAGTTGGTTTGCAGTTGGTATTCAGACAAGATAGCCACTATATTATTAATCAGTCAGTGCTCGATAATTAAAGCTTAAAGGTGCCACTTGAAAACTTATGTTCCACAAAACATACATTATGTATATTAACTGTGAAAATTTCTAAACACAAGTTGATCATCGGTACTTGGTATCAATAATAGTGAAAGGATCGAAAAGTAATGTCTGAAATATTGAGTACAGTATTTAAAAAAAGGTTCACAAATCCAATAATAGCAAGAGTACCGTTAAAAAAGTGGTTCTATGAGATTTGTGAGGTAAAAAAAATCAAAACATTTTTACGTTTGCCGACCTGTGTGGCCGTGCGATTCTAGGCGCTACAGTCTGGAACCGCGGGACCGCTACGGTCGCAGGTTCGAATCCTGCCTCGGGCATGGATATTTGTGATGTCCTTAGGTTAGTTAGGTTTAACTAGTTCTAAGTTCTAGGGGACTAATGACCTTAGCAGTTGAGTCCCATAGTGCTCAGAGCCATTTGAACCATTTGTTAGTTAGGTTTAAGTAGTTCTAAGTTATAGGGGACTGATGACCACAGATGTTAAGTCCCATAGCGCTCAGAGTCATTTGAACCATTCTTTTTTTTACGTTTGGACGGTTACGCACGTCCTTTGTGTTCCATGAATTAAGAGAAAATGACTAACGTGTGACGTAATATGTATATGTCTAGTTACGGGAATTCGAGTCCGTCTGGTATGCAAACGAGAACCATTCCCTTTATGCCCGAATATACTTCAGCATAAAAGTTTCGGGCTCGCAACCGGTCGTCGTTCATTTTACTGTATGATATTTTGACTGGACAGCTGTCGGTCACCCTCGGGTGAGCTATTGAAGACTGATGAAGATATTCCGTCCCGTGAGCATTACGCGCATGACTTGAGAAGGTGCTGACTCACTGACCATACGACCCAGCTGGCAGCGCCCCCTCTGGGGATAAAATCGGGGAAATGATGAGGTACACGCATTATCCAACTATCACAATTCATCAGACTTTCCGCCATACGTATTTCTAAGGAGTCTTTGATAATGGAAAGTCAAGATCACCGTCAGCAGGAACTACGAAATACCAAGTAGGACCTAGGCCATGGAGTAGGCGTACAGAACGGATACTGGTAATGGATTATTACGGAGACTGGTAATCGATTACTACAAAAGAAAACAAAAAAAAAGTTAGAACGGTAGTAGACTTCAAAATTTTATGATTAAGGTTTTAAGGAATTTCAAACTCCATCCCAAATTAATAACAATGATAAAATTAAATCTAATAATATCGAGTCTAAAGTAAGTTTCAGAGGCGAAGTATCTGAGCCGTGTACGATTAAGACGAGGAATGTCTTATCTCATTTCTTTTCAGCTGTGACCTGGAATACGTGACTGGGGAATGGTTCAAGGAGAAACCTAAAAGCATAAGAACTGGAGTTAAGAAAAATCAAATAAACTTAGACGGTTTGGGGTTCTCAGATGACGTAATTTTACTACATAATAGTATTCAGGAAGCCAGAAATCAAATAACTAGCATAAAAAATATAATACCTGAAGTAGGACTCCAGCTATCATTCGAAAAGTCTCAGATATTGGTAGCGGATGCACTAGTAAGCAACCACATAACATTAAATAGCAGGAAAGTAAAAACAGTGAAACAATTTAAATTCGTAGATGCAAATATGACATATAATTTGAACGAAAAAGCGCCATTGCATTAACATGGTCTACATGCAACAAAAACTGTGTATCTATCAACACTAAATTACAATCGTGCAAGAATATGGCTCAACCAGAAGTGCCATATGGAAGTGAAACTCGTTCAACGTTACTCAGAAAAACGAAACAGACAAAATCGTAACGGCAGAGAGAAGAACAGCTAGAATATGAATAAATAAGAAATATCAAAAACATAGACAATTAGGGAAGTGCAAAATGAAGCTGTATACAGAAAACTGGAGCCCATTACAGATACTATACGGAGAAAAGGGTCTCTCTTTGGTCACATTATGAGGATACCACAAACCGTATTACCGAGGAAAGCTATTGAGATACTCGGGAAAATGAAGCAACAAGTAGGATGGATAAAAGAAATTATGGAGGATATACAGGAACTAGAAGTAACACTGGACGATTTGCAAAACAAAACAGAAAATTTTAGGAAATTTAAAACATAAAGATAAGCTTTAAACTAAAAACTGACAAAGGACATAGACAAAATAGAGTATTTGCAGACGAAGAACTACAAAAAGGTCAGATGATTCGGAAAGAAAAGTTACTGGAAACGAAACTCATAAAATGAGTGACTGAAGTGGCCGTGAAAGCAGATGAAGAAGAAGAAGAAGAAGAAGAAGAAGAATTCTCAAAAAGATGTTATTGTGGCCAAAACTATTGTTTTATCTTTCACTATTGAATGTGCGATGGAGATATGGAGATACAATTTTCTGTAATTGCAGAATCTGTTGGTTGCAAAGGGCGACAGCAACGATTATATGCCGTGCGAGAACATGGTAAAAATCACTTAAAATATTTTATGCCTACTTTGGTTACATTATTCATTACTTGATCATGCAATTCACAGACTGATACAGAAATAGTGTCTGATGATGGCACAACGATTCTGAGTGTGTTTTGACAAAAACAGTGAATAATCGTTGCTTGTATAATGGATGGATCTGAATACCGATAATTTAATCTGAAAAACGAGGCAGCTGTTGAAGCTTAAAAGCCAAATGTACTTAATGCTGACAAAACCGAGACAACGCGTAGAGCAAGCAAAGTGATACGAATTAAACATGAAAACTCAGTCAGAAGCAAATAATTCACTGTTTTGTTTGCGAAAAGGTTCACAGTCACAACAAACTGCCTGACTGACACCATTTCACCACATTGCCTTTCATTAGATAAAGTAAACTTCCGTTTACGCATATGAGACGTCTGATAAGTCCTTGGACTCTGGTGGATGGATACGATTAGTGTAACTTCTTGCATATTCCGTTAATCACATTGCGTACAACTCGCCATAATGTCAAACATATCAGTTGGTTTGCAAGTAGTAGACATGTTATCTATGAAAATGCTAGCCATTTATCGTAATCCACTACAAAATTTCATTAGTGCCTACCAACTGCTTACTTACTAACTAATAAATTTGCGTGTGAAGTAGACGAAATTATTAACTAGAAATGCTTTCAGTTTGTTCAAAAATCTTTCATTATTTGCTAGGACATTTTAATCCACACGGAAAGCAGTGAAAAATTTTTAAGACTGCATTATTTGCTAATTTCTGTGAAGGAGTATGGTTAAGAAGTAGATAGTGGACGCTATATTTGTTTTTAGTGTTATATTTGTGAGTGTAACGACTGTAGTCAAGCTGCGCCTGATCCTTCACAACAAACATCGTAAGAGAGTATAAAGTTGTGTACATTACGTTCGCTGATCTACAGCAAATATTTTTTACAGTACGTTACTATGCTGTGAATAGTTGGTATCTATGCGTGGAATAGCCCCAGAAACTGACTGTAAACCAAATTTCGTACAAATGTAGCTTAAAATCCGAAAAGAATTCATTTTTCGGGACAGGAGGAATGAGGGAAGCTAAGAATCCTTATCTTCGCCAGGAGCAGAAAAGGGGGTTGGAATGAGGTAACATACTCAAATAACAGAAAACGTTCATTATTAGTTTCGAGACTATAGTCTTCGGTGCTGCTGGGATGATCGATGATATTTTAGAAATCGGTTCATTACTAGAGAATTGTGGATTATCAGTGTGTGGCTGGTAAGGGGGTGATGTAAACATAATCGAAAACGATGAGCGTTAATGCTGAATCTGTAGTGTTCGAGGTTGCATGATGGTAGCAATTGATTTACAAGGGTGGTTGTGCGGTGGAGGTGTTTGTAGGTGTTGGAAAGTATACACCTTATTCCGGTAAACTCTGTCCACATATCACTTACCGCCTAAAAAAAAAAAAGGGGAACGGGTTATAAGATAAGCCTACCACTCCTGTACTGGGTCTCTTCAACCTACCCACATATTCTTTAGCATTCGTAATTAGCACCACATTTCAGAACCTTCTGTTCTCTTTTTATTTTCACATAAAAGGCTAAATTCCACACAAATGCCTTCTTAAGAGATTCCTAACTATTTACATGTCTTATAGATGTTAAAAAAATTCGCTTTTTCAGAAATGATTTTCTTGCCAATCTACCAGTCTGCATTTTATATCCTCTGTACTTCAGCCTTCGTCAGTAATTTTGCTGCCCAAATAGCAAAACACATCCGCTTCTTTTGGCACCTCGTTTCGTAACGCAATTCCTTCAGCATCGCCGAATATAATTCGACTACATTCCGTTACCTTTCATTTGCTTTTATGGATATTCATCTTCTAACCCCTTTTCAAGACGCTATTCATTCTGTTCTACAGATCTTTCAAGCCCTTTAGATAGTCTCTCAGAATTGCAATGTCACTGGCAAGCCTGAACGTTTTTATTTCCTCTCCCTGGAATGTAATTCCTTTTACGAATTTCTCTGTGGTTTTCTGTACTGTTTCCTGAGTGTACAGATTCAATAACGTCGTGGGTAGACTACCACCCTGTCTGACTCCATTCTGAACTAGTGATTCCCTTTTATGTCCTCTACTCTTCTTTGGTTTATGTACCGCGTCTACACTCCAACAACCTAGGTACAGTTCTCTAGCCTGTGCACATTTTTTGAAAGATTATGGCTGTTTGTGCAGTTGCACTTTTCGCTTCATGCCGTTTGCTTGCGACGAATCGACTGTGCTCAGAAAAAGTACAAAGCAGAAATGACAACAGCGTGTAATAGTATATACGGACAGACGTAAGCGGTAATTAGGTGTTTCAAACGAAATACTAAGTTCATCTAGGTACACGACATGTGAACTTCAATGTCAGAAGCACACCTAAAACAGCCACTGATGCTGAAGTTTTACGGACGGACAGGACCAGAAGTTCTCTTCGTCTAGTCAACAGGCCAGTCGGTGTTCGCACACTGCTTGCGAACAAGTCTAAAGCGGCCATTAACATTCACCGGCGTTCTTCACAACATGACTGACGTAATTGCAACTCGGTGTTGTTGTCTGCCTCGTTGGAGTCTGCAGGGGAGGGATTTTGGCCTTTTTGTTTTGTTGGCGACTGTCGGCGGCAGAGTTTGCATACCTAAACAAGCGCTCGCCGTTCCGGCCGAGCGAACAGCTAGCGACGCGGTTAAGGCCGGCCGCTGAAAGCACGGAATCGGCGAGGCAAGTTCTGCTCCCCGGCTCTGCTACAGTACCTCTGCCAAACGCACAGTATAGCAGAGTAATTATTTTCTGTTCTAATAAACTGATCATCACCGACGAGACAATGTTCTCCGTGCGAGGCCATACCTTAAACTTAGGGCTTTATTCCATATCTCAGCTTGTATAGTCAGTCTATGAGAGTTACTTACGTAGTTCGCTAATTCCCCTACTTTTCGATAATTTTTGTGAGTAGTCCGACCAGAATCATTGTGATTAAACTAAGAGGCTAAGCTAATTGCGTTTTATGGGAGGAACCTGACACGTGGTTCTAGGTCAGGACAGGTAGATGCCCATTTTAACAAGAACATTCGGTGCCAGGTGGACATCCATTGCTACCGAGAATGCTTCCGAATTGTTTGGGCGTGGTCCATGGAACTCTCCTATCCCTGACGTTTCGTCCAAAGCTACGTTGGACATCTTCAGAGGTGCTCCTGGTTGTGTTGAGTCTTGCGACTGACGAGTTGGACGTCGAAGAACGGCTTAAATACCGTGAAAAGTGGGCGCAGTCTGGATTTCACGTGATGGCAGTGATAAGCCTTGTCAAGGATAAAATATAACTATCGATCAAAGATAAAAATTTCTCATCGATTCTGTATCAAATGGCTCTGAGCACTATGGGACTTAACTTCTAAGGTAATTAGTCCCCTAGAACTTAGAACTACCTAAACCTGACTAACCTAAGAACATCACACACATCCACGCCCGAGGTAGGATTCGAACCTGCGACCGTAGCGGTCGCGCGGTTCGAGACTGTAGCGCCTAGAACCGCTCGGCCACTCCGGCCGGCGATTCTGTATCGCCACTGTCGCTGAGTTTCATTGCTTCTTCTTTTCTGTTAAAATTATCCCCATGTTTCTATATTTAGATGGCTTCTCTTTATAGCTGTGGATAATACTTCGTCATGGTACATAAAACTTCAGTTTCCGAAAATTTCACTACGTGATCACCCGAATGCAGAGCATGTTCCGCCTCGGCTGAGCTGTCTGTTTTCCCTAGTCGGCAAAGACTTTTATGTTCCTTTAACCGTGTATTCATACTTCTCTTTGTAATTCCAAATTAGACTCTACCACATGTAAACGTATTCTTGTATACACCACTTGCAGACAGGGGGGACGTTTATCGTTAACGGAACGAAGTGCTTGGGCTATTTTCTCAGTTGATCAGAAAGTTGGTCGAACGTTATGTTTCCTTAAAATCTTGCCGATTTCATCCGTTCCTTTTTTGTTGAAGGGTAGAGAAACCGTGTTCTCCCATCGCTGTGTCCTATCGTTGTTCTTAGCCCTCCTGTTATTTGGTAGCAAAACTCTATTTATTTCCTTACTAGAGTACCCATTCTTCTCAAAAGCTTGCTTTAGATGTTTTAACTCGGCGTCCAGGTATATTAACACGGGGATAATTTTAACAGAAAAAAGAAACTATGAAACCCAGCGATATATGGACAGTGGCTCTAAAGAACCGATGATAAGTTTTTATCTTTGACTTACTATGATCAATAGTTATGTTTTATCTTTGACAAGGTTTATCTCTGTAATCACGTGAAAAGTCAGATCACGTCCACTTTCCACGGTGTTCAGGCCGTTGTTGACGTCTGACTTGTCAGTCGGCAAGACTCAGCACAACCAGGAGCACCACCGAAGATGTCCAACGTAGCCTTGGATGAAACATCAGGGACAGAACATTTCCATGGACCACGACCATACAACCCGGAAGAATTGTCGACAGCTGAAACATCCGGTCGTGAAAGCCTTCATTGTACATCCATTGCTGCCTGAGGTGATTCTTCTGGGACTGACAGAGGACATTTACGTTGTGTGTGTGTGTGTGTGTGTGTGTGTGTGTGTGTGTGTGTGTGTGTGTGGTAGCGGTGGCCGGAACGCGAGTTGCCAGTGCTCCGAGGTTTCTGTGGGCCGCTGCCGCTCCGTTTTTATTGGCCACCGTGACGTTGGCACTCGCGGAGCACTATTTACTGCCGCCATTCTGCCCCGACTTGAAAGGCAAACAAAGCATTGACACATTTAAAGTTCCCAACCTTACGGACGCTGTCGGCCAAAGTGGGTCAGCGGCCACATGCAGTGTCGGCGGGCTGTCCCGGACACCGCCAAATTGAATGCCGAGCTGACAGTACTGGCTGCGCGTTGTGGAGTTGTCCGAGAATCGCTTCAGAACAATACGAGCTCTTTCCGCAGCCGCAACTTCCATCTAAAGGCTTGTAATAACCTTGTGTACAAAAAGGGGCTCCGAGTTCATTCTCCCGTCGACGTTGTAGTCATTCAGGACAGAGCACTAGTTTTATTAGGCAAGGCAAGTGAGGAAAATTGGTCTTCTCCTTGAAGGAGCCAATTCAAAATTCACCAGAAATCATTTAAACAAAGCAACAGACTGTAATTTGTTAATCAATGGCTATTTTAGACCCCACCCTCTTTTAATACTTGTTCAACGCGAACAGTTACTGGAACTGATAGCGAACAGAAGAAACAAAATTAATCTTTATCCTCCATGGGAGCCGTTTTAGAACTGCTTGTCAATTTTAAATTTTAAGTCAGACGGGTAACCGGCACTGGGGTTGTTGACTTTCGGGAACACTGATCTTATTGACTGAGCTATGTAGTGGCGTAACTAAGGCACGGCAGCCAGAGCTCTCTCCCAGGACGCCGTTTCCGTGGGAATGGTGAGGGAGGGGGGCGGAGGGAATATTTTGACAAAATGAGTAAGGCAAAGTTAAAGGGAAAGAATATGGATGAAGTAGGAGGGGAAAAACGAACAAGTAAAAGTGGAAGAAGAAGAAGAAGAAAAAAAAGAAGAAGAAGGAAAATGGAAAAATTTGGTGAGGCTAGAATAGAAAAGGCGAGGGGTGAAATATATGAAAGGAATTCGTGACTATATTCCGGCTGAATTGTTCCATAACATCTTCCTGTCACTGTTAGGGTGACATTTGCATTTTTGTTTTCGTCTAATAGGTAGAACCACTTTTTCATGTGGTGTTTTTGTTATTTCGTTCGTGTGCTTTCCATGTTTTGAAATGTATCGTACGGAAAAACTGTTATTGATGTTTGTATATGCTGCTTCATTGCAATGTCATGTTGATCTCAATAAATGAATCAACAGCGATGGGGATGAAACAAAAGTGCAGTGATCTTGGTGGGGAAGGGCCTGTTATGCCACTATATGGAAGTACGGCTTACCACCGCCTTCACTTGCTCAGTTCGCCAGTACCTCTCACCCATTCAATTCTTGGCTCCAAAGTTGCTGGACTAACACCTCTAGGAGAAAAAATTGTGGTTAAATGGCTTACAAGGGAACCGTAAGAACGTCCCTCTCACCAATGTGATTCATACTAACAGGATGCTTAGGGCACGACTAGCACTTCAACATATGTAAACGCCGACCGGTGTGGCCGAGCGGTTCTAGGCATCTACATCTAAATGGATACTCTGCAAATCACATTTAAGTGACTGGCAGAGGGTTCATTGAACCACCGTCACAATTCTCAATTATTCCAATCTCGTATAGCGCGCAGAAAGAATGAACACCTTTTCTTTCCGTACGAGCTCTGATTTCCCTTATTTTATCTTGGTTATCGTTCCTCACTATGTAGGTTGGTGTCAACAAAATATTTTCGCATTGGGAAGAGAAAGTTGGTGATAGGAATTACGTGAGAAGATTCCGTCGCAACGAAAAACGTCTTTCTTTTAATGATGTCCAGGCCATATACTGTATCATTTTTGTGACACTCTCTCCCATATTCCGCAACAATACAAAACGTGCTGCCTTTCTTTGAACTTTTTCGATGTACTCCGCCAGTCCTATCTGGTAAGGATCCCACCCCGCGTAGCAGTATTCTAAAAGAGGACGGACAAGCGTAGTGCAGGCAGTCTCCTTAGTAGGTCTGTTACATTTTCTAAGTGTCCTGCCAATAAAACGCAGTCTTTGGTTAGCCTTCCCCACAACACTTTCTATGAGTTCCTTCCAATTTAAGTTGTTCCTTATTGTAATACCTAGGTATTTAGTTGAATTTACGGCTTTTAGATTAGACTGATTTAGGCGCTTCAGTCTGGAACCGCGCGACCGCTAAGGTCACAGGTTCGAATCCTGCCTCGGGCATGGATGTGTGTGATGTCCTTAGGTTTGTTAGGTTTAAGTAGTTCTAAGTTCTAGTGGACTGATGAACTCAGCAGTTAAGGCCCATAGTGCTCAGAGCCATTTGAACCATTTTGAGCCAACATATGTAAACAGGAACAAGCAACTCTCAGCCGTTTTCGAGTTCGAAAACTTTAGCCATCCTTATATACTTCGTATGGTCATTAGCTTCCAAGCAGCCCACAGGTGGGTGAGTAAGCCGTTAGTTTCATAGGGGTGATGTCCCTGGATCGAATCTGACTACCGGTAATTTTTTTTCATTCCCACTTAATTCTGATAAGTTTGCGGTATTAAATTTACGTCTCAGAAATGTACCAGGATGGTGCATCCTAGCGATGTTTATTTTTGCAGGCAAGTCTTATAAAAGTACCACAAAACTGCACCTTCGTCATGGAAAAGAAAAGAGACATAGCTTCTAAACAAGACTGCACAAAAATTCTATCAGTCGTGCACTAACGGTCGTCTGTATCAGTATTCTGAGGCTTCGGTATGCGCGGTACGCCTATAAGTTGTGTGATGAACGAGAACCGTTAATGAATGAAAAGAAAGTTTGTTTTGCAATAGATACACTGAAAAATCACACACACACACCAAAATTCGGAGTTCATCACAAGGGGTGTACATCACAATAATTATTGTTTTCAATGCATCTGCAATCATTATCATCCTGATTACTGCATAGGTTGTATATTAGATTATATATTACGCTATTATATTAGGTTACATATTATACTTGTCACAAATGTAGATACAATAATACCAATCACATAGCTATAATGTCTGAATTGAAAGGTCTCTTATATCCTTTCTTATTTCCACACTCATTAGCAAATAAATTTTTCCTCGTTTTTCAGCATAAATTTTATGTAAATAACTAATCAAACAGTTAATATTGACAACTTTCGTAGTCATAAGAAATGTGTTGTTAGATTGACGTGGAAATGAAAAAAAGTATTAGCAGTGAGATTCAATGGTGAGTCTTCTCAATTATTAAACTGCTGCGGAATGCTTGAATATTTTCGACTATGCAAAACATATAAGCACGCCTAAAACCATGCAATATTCTCGAAAACGGTCCTGTTTACATGTGTTAAATTTCTGTTCATGCCCTATACAATCTGTCAAGGTGAAACGAATCGGTGTTGAGAATTTCGTACGGTCCTCTTGTTACAAGCTATGTAGAGGATGCACTGAGAAGTTTCGAAAGTGATAGAAAGGCGGTGGCAGAAAATCTCTGAAGATGCGACTGGTGGGTCCTGCGTTGATAGCTCAATCAGTCACAGCATTGCCCACAAACAATAAGATTACTGTTTCGAGTCTCGCTCCAGGATACAGTTGCGTTAACAAAATGTGTGTGAAGTCTTATGGGACTTAACTGCTAAGGTCATCAATTCCTAAGCTTACACACTACTTAACCTAAATTATCCTAAGGACACACACAGACACACACACACACACACACACACACACACACATGCCCGAGGGAGGACTCGAACCTCCGCCGGGACGAGCCGCAGTTGCGTTAACCAGGAACATTCAGGCTGCAGACTTGCGATATTGATAATCACAAAGTGCTTATTCAAGAATATTTTGCAGTTGTGAAACAAGTCCTGCCCTGATTCAGAGAATGTGGTGCATAAATATATCCCTCATGTAGAACACAGATAAGGATTTTACGTCCAGTCGAATAAAAGTTAGTTGGAGCACAGCCTAAGGTTGAAGAAGGATGGGAACGGTAATCGACCGCGTCGTCTTCAGTTGAACAATCTCTGTATTTTAGTCTACTGATTTTCAGTAACCATGATGGACGTAAGCCTGTATTTCTGGACGAGGATTTGCACTCTAATTCCTCCGAATGCTGCTCCACCAGTGTCCTGTTCTGTGCTACCTCGTTCGAGTCATTTTCGTAATGCAGCAGCGTTTTCTTAGAATCAATTAAAATTATGCATTTTAGACGTATCTTGAATGGATAATCATCTGTAAAGTGGCTATGATTTCGCACCTTAGAAAAACTCATCCACAAACTTTGCCGTGATCTACAAACACAATTAGGTATCATGTGACAGGTTGTACATCGTATGTATAAATATATAAAGGAGACTGACATTGTCACATACGTCTTGTAAATAATTGTTAACGCTTATTGCATGAAAGGTGACGGAGTGTCTTTATTATAAAAACGGCGTAATGAATGATTGTCTATACTATTAAAGGTTGGAATGCCAGAGGAGATGAAACGGCAGGCAGAACTCAAGCTCTGGGTGGAAGGCCTGCACAGGTGTTGGTCCTGTTTAAATACAGGAAGTAGCTAGATGGACGCTGTGGCACCTGAGCTCTGGAGCGCAATAGGGTGACGGCCGGCGGCTATTGTAGCAGGGGCCGGAAGGATAATCGGATAATACTTCCAAACGCTGGAAATCTTGGACGGAAACCACACAGGCTGGGTTATTTCCAAGGATTTTTACTCAGAAGCGTACCGTTGTACGAGTATAGGTCTTTCTTCGCAAAGTTTCCGCGCTGTATGACAAAAGACTAAAATATGGTGGCTGGCGTAGAGAGGGAGACTATTCCGTGGTTTCGGGAATATAATTCGTTTTCGGAATTACGATGGTGGGGAGCCAAGCCTTGCTTGGAAGCCAGCGCTGTAGAGACGTGGTCTTCCGTTGTGAGCGCCCGTGTGTGACGGTCGCTCGATATCAGCTTTGCTGGTATGGACGGACTTGCTGTCTTTGCTCTCAGGAGAGTTTATAGCTAGAACCGTTAGGCACTATACTGTTGCGAACCTATACGATTCTGGACTTCACCTCCGGGTTGGAAGTCGTCGTTGAGTACGCAGCGTTCAGTAATTGAGAGCACTTCCTCTGCCTATACTTACGTTGAGACGTTATCTGAACTCCGTCCTTGTGGCTGGGACTTCGCGCTTCTCGTCTGTAGAACACAGAGAGGAGAAGACAGTAGTAGAGTATATTAGTTAGAGGACCACCTTCTGCCATCCTAGGGTTTGAAAGAGTATTTGTGGCTGGAGTTCTTCCATCGTCGCAGACGAGTACGAGAACCATCACTTCGACGCACCAGACGCAGTACATATGGTGATATCGCAAATTGCTTCGGCTTTTTAGGAATATAAAAGCTAAACAGCTGTGATAACGTTAATTTATTTCCTCTGAGGTTCCACACCACCGTAGATCACCTTTGAAAGTAGTGTCTCCTAGTGTTTGGTACGTAGATGAAGTCAGTCATTTCGCGTTATTGATATTAGACTACGCAGTCATAATAAGGGGCAGAGTTTGGCAATTGATTAGTAATTTTACTTAGGAAATGTGTACTTTGTAATATAAATGTTTTTTTAATCTACAATAAATGTATAAGCAGGAACAACGTTTATCATGTAGTGTGATTAGTTGCCTTAATCTTTCAGTTATGTTTAGATTGTAATTTAAAGAATTAAGAGATCCTAAGATGTGCTTCAAGGGGTAGTCAGACAGGGCCAAGTCTTCATTTTAGCGTATATTATTCTTCGTTGCGGACATTCTTTTTACACCCACCTGGAGTAGCATCTTGGACATCTATAGATGTATCAATAGCTTCAGGCGTGACCCGGAAGAATGTGTTAGGTCCATCACTGTTTATATTGTATACTACATGAATGCCCGGCATTGCCCAGGCACGTATTTTTGCCGATTCTAGCTCGTCTCCTCCTTCTCCCTCTTTGTTCATCTCTTACATCCTCCTCTCTGTCCGTCTCCTTCTTTCACCGTTCATCTCCTCCACTCTGCATTCTCTCCTTGTGTCCTTCTCTGCGCCCATCTACTACTCGCCCCTCTCTCTGTCCATGTGCTGCTCTCCACGCTCTCTGTCCATATGCTCGTCTCCGCTCTCTTTGTCCATCTGCTTCTGCCCTCTCTCGTCATCTCCTCCACTTGTCTTCTCTGAGTCCATCTCTGTTGGTTATTTCCTGCCCCCGTCTCTTTGTCCACTTCGTCCTCCACCCTCTCTCGGTCCATCTCCTCCTCTTTCTTTGCGATGTCCATCTCCTCCGCCTCCTCCTCCTCCTTCTCCTCCTCCTCCTCCTCCTCCTCCTCCTCCTATCTCTGTCCAACTCCTCATCCTCCCTTTCTCTGTCCATTTCTGCTCTCCCCACTGTGTGCATGTTCTCCTCCCTTACATCTGTCACGTATCCTCTTTCCCCCTCTCCATCTCTCCCTCTCTCTTCCTCTCCCCTTTCTCTCTCCAGCTTATCATCCCCCACCCCCACAGGTTTCTGGTTCTACCGCCGACAGTATTCCTTTGTAGATAATCTGAAATGCGTACCACATTTGGTTGACATCAATCTACTGATTTACGGGGAGCATTTTAGCAGCGGTTTTGGCAGAGTACGCGCATGCCACATATATACATATATTTAACATATTTCACAAATATTCGCACACGTATTTCAACTGTATCTGTAGCAAATTTCGTCCTTCAGCTTCGATTGTACAGAGCTCAGTCACCATCAACTCAATTCTTCTGAACAGTGTGTTGTACAATGGTATAATTTTTCTGGTACATTCAATGATATATTTGTATACTGCCTGCGAAATCTGTTGCGAACAGAGTTATTTGCAAATACGTAATAAATTAAAACGTCGTGGGGCGGTTTAACCACACGAACAGTGACAATGCGGTAAGCAACCAACGTATTCTCCTTTCAGCACTTTTTGTTGGTTCTCAGCAAGCAAAACTTTTGTATAGGATTGAAACTATGTGTTAATTTTGTAACAAGGCTCCCATTCTCAAATTCTGGATGAATAACATCTGCGAAATCGTTCATCATGACATACACATCGTTCTCACCACCACCTCTTCCTCTTTGACAGATAGGCGCTTCTTACCCCTACAGTAATTCCCGCCAGACGTTATGTGATATGTGTACCAAGTTTGGTTGAAAACGGTCCAGTGGTTTAGGAGTAGATGTGGAACACACATAGATACGTACATCATTTATACGATTAGTATGGATGAATGACCTGCCACATAACGTTATTAGTGACCTCAGAATTTTTCAGTAAATGATACGTATATAATGAAGGGCTCTCTGAAAACTTGTAGAAATTTACAGGTAGATGTTAACACATGTCCATACATCGCAAAACAAGTGCTGTGGTTTTGTGCAAAAGTTACTAGTGATGATGGAACGAACATATGTAAGAACAGACTGTGCTGTTTCACGATATATGGACATACGTGCTCGCACTACTTAGCAGCGTTACGAATGTATATAACAGCAGATGCCAACGACATATAAATGTGTCAGCTTGTATAAAATAGACATGGCTTAAGCCAAAACATGTAAGTAAACATGATTACATAACTGCATTTTTCATTTTGTGTTATCGGCCGAATGTTAAAATACACAACTATTCTTGTAAAATATTTTATAAACATTTTATATTTCAGCTGCAGTTGATAATGGGGTAAGACCGAAATTGCCGGAGTGCCCGAGCGGTTCTAGGCGCTACAGTCTGGAGCCGCACGACCGCTACGGTCGCAGGTTCGAATCCTGTTTCGAGCATGGATGTGTGTGATGTCCTTAAGTTAGTTAGGTTTAAGTAGTTCTTAGTTCTAGGGGACTGATGACCTCAGAAGTTAAGTCCCATAGTGCTCAGAGCCATTTGAACCATTAACAGTCACTCGCGTAAACGTGATGTCTTTCAAGAAATTTCACATGACTGTGAGTCCCAATTATGAAACGTTAATCATTCCGTAATAAATTAATGAGTGGAAACGTGCAAAATATTTCAGGAGATTGATTCGTTGCTTTCAAAGATTAGCGATTGTGCTTAGAGAAAAACTAGCAGAACCAGGCTCAGCCATGGTTCGTTTCTTCGTAAAGCAGATAACTCGACTCTTACTACCGTACTTAAAGGAAAACGTAGCCGATTACAAAGTTTGCATTCATAAATTTATAGGTTACGAGATCGGAAGTACTGGTATAACCCAGCCAGTACTATTGTAATTTAGTGTGCTTTTACCTAAATAACAGAAAACCCTTTTTTAATAATGCCACGCATAGCCCTCTTACTAAATTTAGTTTAGTTTCCAAATAAAGTACACTATGGAGTGGTAGTCCTGTTAATAGGAAAAGCTAATCAAGAGAGTTAGCCCTTTTTTCAGGATTTTAGCGTGTGTTGCGTCTAACGGTTAAGTAAATCAGACTGAGCAATTCTTTTCCATGACCTTACCGAGCGTTTAGAAAAAAACGCAGTATGAATACTATCACATTGAAGCTAGGACAACTCAGTTACAAGTTCATTTAGTGGTTTAAAATATGTACTACAGGTCGCCAGCCTATCCTGGCAATGAAACAGTGAAGTATTGGAAAAGCAGAAGTAGGAATCTTGCCCACTTTCATGCTACTGTTTAAGTTACTTCCTCAAATAAATATTACTCTACTTAAACAATGTTGTACGACACCCTTATACACTGTGTTTTTAAAAGAGAAAAAGAGCAGTAGGTAACTTCAAGGAAGCTAAAAAAATTTGGCCAGGAAGGACCTTTAGAAAAGTACTTTCCATAATCAAGAAACTTAAATACTAAAATAATTAGATACTAAGGCAAACTCATTTTATTTTTAACATTTCACTTCAAAAAACCTCTTTATTAGCGGAATTTACTGTCAAAAACTATTATTCTTTGAACTAAGTCTTTATAGTCATTTGACAGATTCTAGTAACTTTGATTCACTCTGAATTTTACATAAGCATGCTTTTATTATAACACTTTGCACTAGTTAAGAAAAATAATTTAAATGGTGCCTCTAACTTGGCACTTCATAAGTCTGTAAAATAGGATACTCGCATTAATCAAACACCAGGAAGGAACCCGATATAGGTGTATGATTAGGATGAAATAACAGGGTGAATCAGTTTCTTTAAAACAAAGTTTAAATTAATGGTTCACGCTGCACAAAAGTAAAATACAAATAAATCTTATCTGGTGGTTGTAGGCTTTGATGGGGCAATAATTATAGCGGCTACGCTCCCATAGTACGGCCTGCAAGTGTCTTTCTGTATGGGCTCAATTTCTCTTCTCGGCGTCGTTCAATTTTACATACAGTAGCCTAACAACTCGCAGCTATGCCCTAAGCTGTTTGCAGTCTTCATCCGAGGCAATTTTGTGCAAATTTGCAGGCAAAGCTTCTGCTGCTCCACATTGGTGTTTCCTGAATCACTGCTGCCTACAGACTGTGTGGCTTACTTCCCGCGCTTCCGCATCTCGTGGTCGTGCGGTAGCGTTCTCGCTTCCCACGCCCGGGTTCCCGGGTTCGATTCCCGGCGGGGTCAGGGATTTTCTCTGCCTCGTGATGGCTGGGTGTTGTGTGCTGTCCTTAGGTTAGTTAGGTTTAAGTAGTTCTAAGTTCTAGGGGACTTATGACCACAGCAGTTGAGTCCCATAGTGCTCAGAGCCATTTGAACCATTTGAAACCGCGCTTGGTCTAGGTAGCGCGCCGGTTCGCTCTTGCCACCTTTTCCACCAGCACAGAGCCACTTTCGTTTCAAACAAAAGCACACGGGCTTTTACATAGCACCTATTTCTTACAGTGTTCCTAAGCGTGATCATTTCTTAAACTGTCAAATTTACATCAACATAAACAACTTATACACAAAAATATTTTTAACTACAAAACGTCATCAGAAAATTATTTAGCGTAATAAACAGTTTACAAAGTATCTCACATACATTACTCACATACAATGCAAAGAACTTCAAACTCCAGTATAGTACACTTTACTTTCTTTACTTTATATCTACAGAAAATATAGTACCAGTACGCGAAAATTTAAAGCATATATATATATATATATATATATATATATATATATATATATATATAAATTTAAATGAACTATAAAAAAATGTTATACTGAGTGATGTGGGAACTGTAAATAATCCATTGGATCCATAATCTTCGTTTGAGCTGATGGGGTTCCCACAGTTTTGTCCTAGCGCCGAAAGATTTGCATGTATTTGGTTCGATGGAGAAGCATCTGCGTGATACTCAGATTTCTACCGATGATAAGATGGTGACGTCGGAATTATGAATCTTGTCAAAAGATGTAGTACACGTATATAGGTTCACGAAGATTAAGTGGAGAAATTATGTGATCTGTGTGGGAACCTGCCCACTCGTCTGATATAGGATGACTAGGGAGCTGTTGCCTCGGATAGCTAGACAACAGTCAAGCATATCTTATTAATGTAGTTTGGTACAGTAAATTGAATTGACAGTGCTTAACTTTGCGTTCTTACAATGATGGGTCGCAAGCAAATGGCGACACGCAAATAATCAATGTCCTTCGATATATACAATGCCCATGCAAGCAATTAATTCAAGTCATAAGCCACGGTTAAAGCCTTTATATCACTGCTGGTCTTCTACTGCCCGTCTTCTAGTGCGGTCGCGGCCGGGGCTAGCTAGAGCTGCGTTTATATTCTCTTCGTATAGGCGGCGCCCCTGTCGTGGTGTCTTTATAGTCAGCGTTCTATTGGCTGACGCCTTCTCTACTCTGTCGTTCTAGGTCGACGTGCCTGCGCTTGATGTATGGCCGGAACAATCTGCAAAATTTCTAACAAAGACTGCTCCATAATTACATTACTTTTAAGACATGCACTGTAAGCAAAATCCGCTGTCGTTTGCTTGTGAGCAAAAACGTTTACACAGACAAATTTCTGACTTTAAGAGAATTGTCATCAAAGCAATGTCTGCTACCGTAGCTGAGTGCTCGGCGTAGCTAAATGCCACGGGGAGGCCCGGGTTCGATTCCCGGCCGGGTTGGAGATTTTCTCCACTCTGGGACTGTCTGTCTTGTTGTCCTCACGATCATCGACGCGGAACTCGTCGAAATGGCGCGAAAAGTAAAGACTTATACCAGGCGGCCGAACTCCCCAAAGGGGCTCCCGGCCAAATACGCCATATGCACATTTCATTTCATCAAAGCAATTACTATACTGTCCGTTCACACAAAGTGGGCAGCTGATTATTTACCCAGAGAAGAACTGCAACAGCTGTGACCGATATGGAAATACACAAGCTTATGAATATTAAGCGAGAGAAAAATTGTGTACGTTATGCAAGTGTAAATGCAGACGTCAGCAATCTCGCTGATGCTGCTGCAAATCATACTTTGTGATACAGCTTCTCATACTACTCCTGTCATTCCTTCATTCAGAGCAGTTTTAATGGCGCGGATTTTAAAACAGCACTTTCGTCGATGGACGTTCCGCTCTTTAGAGCACTCGCCGCTAACGCGAAATTCGTATGCCATTTCGACTGTTGTATATATTCAAATTACAGCGGCGTGTCCCACTTGTGTATTGTTCCGCGGAACATTGGCCGCACGCTGTTTCCATGGCCCGGCGCCGCTGTTTAGCCGAAGTGTGATTTATCGGTCTGACACGCTGTCAAAGTAGTTAGAGTTAGTGGCCGGCTGATGGATTTCATCGCGCCCGCTCCCTTTCACATCTACCTGAATTATCACGTTTCAGTATTTACCCCTCCCTCCTCTACCAGGGAACGGGGTGAGCGGTCGATAATTTTTAATC
Organism: Schistocerca serialis cubense; assembly: GCF_023864345.2. Classification (NCBI taxonomy): domain Eukaryota; kingdom Metazoa; phylum Arthropoda; class Insecta; order Orthoptera; family Acrididae; genus Schistocerca; species Schistocerca serialis. The sequence continues at coordinate 269,069,783 of NC_064638.1, forward strand.
AGGCAGGCATCCGCCGGAGTTCGTCAGCGGCAGTAAACCAATAACAGAGGTTGCGTAAATGTGATGGTTAAAATGCGTTATGTTTATGGTGCCGAAACATTTTCAACCTGATCTCATTATCATAACGAATTTTCACACTTAACACAGCTTTTGTTATTCTGGTTGTATTTTCAGTTCCGCCAACGCTGTCGCGTATTAGGCGCAATCTTTGGGAAGAGGAGATTACTTTCGACGACACTTTTAGGCATTTCTGACAGCAAAGGTCATATTAGAAGGTAGCAAGTAAAGGGTCAACCAATATAGTGCTTCTTCCTACGTGAATCTCGCGAAAAGACCGAGAAGCTAAGAATTGGTGAGATTCGAGATCGTGAGGAGGCTTACGAGCAACCGTACTTACCATGAAGTATTGGGAACAGGGAAATGGGGAAATGGCAGTGATACACTATGTACCTTTCCCCACGCACAAGAAAGTGAGTTAGCCGGCCGGTGTGGCCGAGCGGTTGTAGGCGCTTCAGTCTGGAACTCCGCGACCGCTACGGTCGCAGATCCGAATCCTGCCTCAGGCATGGATGTGTTTAGTTGGGTTTAAGTAGTTCTATTGATGACCTCAGATGTTAAGTCTCATATTGCTCAGAGCCATTTGAACCATTTTTTAAAGAAAGTGAGTTATTATTACATTGTTATTCAGTTCTAAGCTACGGTGACAGTTTCAAACTCTATCTCATCTGAAAACAACACGCGGGAAGCGAGGTAATACTGCATCGTCATCCACTACTGAACTACTGAACTACTGAAGTTGCAAGTTTCTACACTCCTGGAAATTGAAATAAGAACACCGTGAATTCATTGTCCCAGGAAGGGGAAACTTTATTGACACATTCCTGGGGTCAGATACATCACATGATCACACTGACAGAACCACAGGCACATAGACACAGGCAACAGAGCATGCACAATGTCGGCACTCGTACAGTGTATATCCATCTTTCGCAGCAATGCAGGCTGCTATTCTCCCATGGAGACGATCGTAGAGATGCTGGATGTAGTCCTGTGGAACGGCTTGCCATGCCATTTCCACCTGGCGCCTCAGTTGGACCAGCGTTCGTGCTGGACGTGCAGACCGCGTGAGACGACGCTTCATCCAGTCCCAAACATGCTCAATGGGGGACAGATCCGGAGATCTTGCTGGCCAAGATAGTTGACTTACACCTTCTAGAGCACTTTGGGTGGCACGGGATACATGCGAACGTGCATTGTCCTGTTGGAACAGCAAGTTCCCTTGCCGGTCTAGGAATGGTAGAACGATGGGTTCGATGACGGTTTGGATGTACCGTGCACTATTCTGTGTCCCCTCGACGATCACCAGTGGTGTACGGCCAGTGTAGGAGATCGCTCCCCACACCATGATGCCGGGTGTTGGCCCTGTGTGCCTCGGTCGTATGCAGTCCTGATTGTGGCGCTCACCTGCACGGCGCCAAACACGCATACGACCATCATTGGCACCAAGGCAGAAGCGACTCTCATCGCTGAAGACGACACGTCTCCATTCGTCCCTCCATTCACGCCTGTCGCGACATCACTGGAGGCGGGCTGCACTATGTTGGGGCGTGAGCGGAAGACGGCCTAACGGTGTGCGGGACCGTAGCCCAGCTTCATGGAGACGGTTGCGAATGGTCCTCGCCGATACCCCAGGAGCAACAGTGTCCCTAATTTGCTGGGAAGTGGCGGTGCGGTCCCCTACGGCACTGAGTAGGATCCTACGGTCTTGGCGTGCATCCGTACGTCGCTGCGGTCCGGTCCCAGGTCGACGGGCACGTGCACCTTCCGCCGACCACTGGCGACAACATCGATGTACTGTGGAGACCTCACGCCCCACGTGTTGAGCAATTCGGCGGTACGTCCACCCGGCCTCCCGCATGCCCACTATACACAGTAATTGTTTTCCAGGTTGCAAGTGATACCTGTGGCCCTTTTGGTAGAATCTGCTTCACGCATTAGAGAGGCGTATGTGTAAATCGAATGGATATTTGCAGACTTGCTCTCCACCAATCAGTTTACGCACATTGGGTCCGAGGGGCTGTGACGCAATCCACTGAGCGCAACCATATTGCAGGAAGTCTAACTGGACAGGCGGTGCTCTGCGTTATGCTCCTTTCACTTCGATTGCACTTCCCCACCCGCCCCCCCCCCCCCCCCTCTGCTATTGCACCATTACAGGTAGTTGGTTCTTACCTGTACACCATTCTCTTGTCATCAAGTTCTGAGCTATGTTTAAAATTTCAGGTCTCTAGCTCAGCGGGAAGTTTGTTTAAAGGCAGTTATAAAATATGTATAAAAAAGACAAACAAGAAAGCTATATAATAAAAACGGTTTGAAAAGGCATACTACATTAGATTTTTTTTTTCAAAAAACAAATTAAAGCATCCAATCTGAAGTGTCCATTGGCTATCCACACACAAAATGTGAATTCACACATTACATTGTGAATAAATGTTGTCAAAATGTTCGAGGAGCATTATCAAACGAATGTGCTCGTTAGTGTTTAATTGTTGTTCAGTGCAGAGCATTGGCGGGTGGATGTGTAGCATGTTACAGTGCACCATTTTTAAGATGTTGCAGTTCACATTATTAACAATTCTCCTCCACTGTAGCAGAAATGTAGACACGACGGAGCTTGGGTGTGCCTTATTGGGTAATACTAGTGTCAGTAATTTCTTGCACCATCTGTAGTGTGATTTAAATTCGTTACGACCTGGCGTTCAATGTCCGAAGTTGCGTTGTTACCGCGATAAGTGCTGTCTGCAGGTATCCGCCACAGCTCTCCACTCTTTACGGCGATATATAAATTCACTATGGAGTCCCTGTCTCATACAAAGATCACGTAACAAATCTGAAGATCAGATATGGCGCCAATGTCAATAGTGTTTCAAAGCGCCGGCCGGAGTGGCCGAGCGGTTAAAGGCGCTACAGTCTGGAACCGCACGACCGCTACGGTCGCAGGTTCGAATCCTGCCTCGGGCATGGATGTGTGTGATGTCCTTAGGTTAGTTAGGTTTAAGTAGTTCTAAGTTCTAGGGGACTTATGACCACAGCAGTTGAGTCCCATAGTGCTCAGAGCCATTTAAACCATTTTGTTTCAAAGCAAGTAAAAATCAGCTATTAATTTAAACTGGGTCCAGATTAAGACCAATATTTTGAAGTGGCTTAATATACCCTTTCTGGGAAATGACTTGAGTTCTATCATGTCATATCTCGAGAAATACTGAACGCACTGATACCCCAAAGAGAGCAAGGGAAAAACTTGCGAGAAGATACTCAGCGTTGCGATTGATAATGGTAGTAAGACTTAAGAAAAACCGACACACGTTCATATGATTTACCTACATGGAAGCAGTTTTCGAAAGTAATGCAGGATTACCCAGATTCTGAGGAAAAAGGAATAAGCTGTGAGGAGAGTCAGGTAGAAAGTACATCACATGTCAAGATCCAAGAGGGAACAATAAGAATGCAAGACCAAGAACGAAATACTCGTTAAAAAGGGCGTAACACAGGAATGTACTCTGCTCCCGTTAAATGTGTGCATCGAAGGAACAATGATGGACATAATATAAAGGTTCAATAGTGGGACTAAAATTCAGGATGTAAACGTAACAATGATGATATTCCCTGATAACGTTACTATCTGGAACAAAATGTGAAGAGGAGTTACAGGAAATTTTGAATGAAATGAATAGTCTGAGGAGTACACAATATGGTTTTAGAGTAAACTGACGAAAAGATGAAAATAATGAGAGGTAGCGATAAATTTAACATCAGATTTCGGAACCATGAAATAAACGAAGTTAAGGAATTCTGCTATCTCAAAAGCTAAACAATAAATGACGGACGAAGCAAGGAGGAGCTAAGAAACAGATTATCACAAGAGAAGAGGGCATTCCAAACAATGAGAATTCGCCTAGTATCAAATATCGGTGGCCTTAATCTGAGGAAGAAATTCCAGAGAATGTACATTTTGGGGTACAGCTTTGTTTGATAGTGTACCATAGAATAAGGAAACCTGGAAAATAAGAGAATTGAAACGTGACTGTAGTGCTATGAAGGATGTTGAAAATTAAATGGGTCAATATGGTAACGAATCAGGAGGTTTTCTGAAGAGTTCGCAAAGAAAGGAACGTGTGGAAGGACATGACTGAAGACTTTGTGGAATAACTTATTTATATTACTAAACCGGTATCGCGAAACGCAGTTTCAGGTTCTATATCTAACGGCTTCCAGAGGCAACAAAAATTCCATTATCTATGTTTGGCTTAAATACTGACCGCATTAAAAAAATTAAGATGCAACCGTAACCTACTCGTTTTGAAATATAATCTTACGTTGAAATTTTAACACAATAAGACAAATATTACGACTAGAGACTGTGTGACTGTGTTAAGGGAGCGCCACGCGGGATAGCCGCGCGGCCTAGGACGTCTTGTCACAATCCGCGCGGCTCCCCCCCCCCCCCCCCCCCCCCCCTCGGAGGTTCGAGTCCTCCCTCGGGCATGAGTGTGTGTGTGTTGTCCTTAGCGTAAGTTAGATTAAGTTACATTAAGCATTTCGTAAGCTCAGGGACCTATGATGTCAGCAGTTAGGTTCCATAAGACCTTCACACAAATTCCCAAAATTTTTTTTGGGAACGAAACGGGCTGCCCACAAACCCTCAGACTTCATTCATATAGTATTTCAGAGTTAGAGCGTTCAATGACTTCCAGCAAATTTCAGACACAATTTAAAAGCTTTAGGAAACCCTATCTCACTGACAGCCTGAAAGAAAGGTGAAAGGTAAAAGTTCACATTTACGTTGTTCATGCAGTCAGACCTCAGTATTAAGCATGGTGACTCATTTTACTACTCCTTCACTGCTAATGATATTCGCAACACAGTTTGCACGCAGTATATAAATACATCATGTCCCAGAAATGTTGCAACAAACCTTCAGGAGTAGTGGAGGGCGTCTTGAGGAAAAACTTGAAGATGGGAACCAATGCCCAGTAACGTCATCGAACGACGCTACAGGGCGTCTAAATTATAGGCACCGATGCCTACCAGTAGGCAACCCCTTCAGCATCAAACGTGACTTCACACGCTGACGGACTGTAGGCGGGACATCTCACAATGTTCTTTTGTCATTTAGTGATCACGACTGGTTGCTACGATCGCCAGTGTAATTAGCCAGATGGTGTTAGCTGCAGCATAGTCAGGCCTTGTTTCCTATTAATGTGAATCACTTATGCCTTTATGAATGACGGCTTGGGACACAAGTTTCCATTTCAAGTTTATTTCTCTCCCATACAGCGAAAAACATTGGATATTTTAGAGTGTTCCAGGAGAAAAATAATTGTGGATCGATTTCGAAACCTTCATCCACTGAGGCAACAGAACATCTCATTTATAGGAGACACGGACTTTCTACGCAGCAGCAAGCTCTATCTTCTCCACTGGCGATCATGGCAATCATTGGCGATTAATGAATAACGAAACATTACTAGACGTTCCACTTATGGTGCCTCAGCATACAAGTCACGTTTGGTGCCGAAAGGGAGGCTTGGCCTAATGACTGGCGCCAGTTATTACAACTCAGAAGCTCTGTAGCGTCGCTAGATGGCGTTACTGGGCACAACTTCTTGTCTTCGGTCAGTTCCTCAAGGCACCCTCTACGACCCCTCGAAGTTTTTAGCAACATTTCTGGGGCACTCTCTAAACCACTGAATGCATCTGCTAAATTATTTCATCGTGTTCACATTGTTCAGGAGAGATGACGCCATAAACATTTAGATGCGTGGAAAAGCAGCCTTTACTTGAAATGAAGTGCAAATCACCTAGACTATATTTATATAACTGCTTCATAATTAATAATCTAGCAAAATTTAAGCTTAATTTCAAACCTTTCTTAAATACAGGGTGATTCAAAAAGAATACCACAACTTTAAAAATGTGTATTTAATGAAAGAAACATAATATAACCTTCTGTTGTACATCATTACAAAGAGTATTTAAAAAGGTTTTTTTTCACTCAAAAACAAGTTCAGAGATGTCCAATATGGCCCCCTCCAGACACAGGAGCAATATCAACCCGATACTCCAACTCGTTCCACACTCTCTGTAGCATATCAGGTGTAACAGTTTGCATAGCTGCTGTTATTTCTCGTTTCAAATCATCAATGGTGGCTGGGAGAGGTGGCCGAAACACCATATCCTTAACATACCCCCATAAAAAAAAATCGCAGGGGGTAAGATCAGGGCTTCTTGGAGGCCAGTGATGAAGTGCTCTGTCACGGGCTGCCTGGCGGCCGATCCATCGCTTCGGGTAGTTGACGTTCAGGTTTCATAACTAACCTTTTTCGTAGGACTCTCCATACAGTTGATTGTGGAATTTGCAGCTCTCTGCTAGCTCTGCGAGTCGATTTTCCTGGGCTGCGAACAAATGCTTGCTGGATGCATGCTACATTTTCATCACTCGTTCTCAGCCATCCAGAACTTTTCCCTTTGCACAAACACCCATTCTCTGTAAACTGTTTATACAAACGTTTAATACACCACCTATCAGGAGGTTTAACACCATACTTCGTTCGAAATGCACGTTGAACAACTGTCGTCGATTCACTTCTGCCGTACTCAATAAAAGCTTTCTGTTGAGCGGTCGCCGTCTTAGCATCAACTGACGCTGACGCCTAGTCAACAGCGCCTCAAGCGAACAAATGTACAACTAAATGAAACTCTATAGCTCCCTTAATTCGCCGACAGATAGTGCTTAGCTCTGCCTTTTGTCGTTGCAGAGTTTTAAATTCCTAAAGTTGTGGTATTCTTTTTGAATCACCCTGTATTTTATGGCTTACAGATTTAAAGTAAAATATTTAACACATTATTTGTAAAGTAATCAGACTTTGGAATCTGTTTTATAGAGGTAAATTCGATTCTTTGAAGAAATGTAGGTTTACTAGCACGGTACTATAACGAATTGTGGACGATAAAAACTCTAGAGGAAGACGGAGATTGGAACAGATCCAACAAAAATTGAGGACGTAGGGTGAAAGTGCTACTGTGAGCTGAAGAGGTTGGCACGAGTGAGGAATTCAAGGCTGGCATGATCGAACCAGTCAGTAGATTAATGACTCCTACACCGAAAAAAATTAAAAAAATTAAAAATACAAAATTGCTACTTTCTATGCTTGCTAAAACAGCTCATGCATTAGCGCATTGCTTCTGACGTACATAAGCTTCGGAAAACGGTATGTTTCGCAATTTCGCCAGTATTTTATTCGAAACGTGTACGAAGTTAAAAGTCGCTATTTCCCCCAAAAATTAAAGAAAAATTCTGAAATTGTTGGTACAGATTCCTATAGTGTCCCCTCGATGACCTTTCGACTATTTTTATCGCACGCGCAAAGCTAAAAGATACACAAACCTCCTACTGCAGCCTCTCACTGAGAACTGACGGTGCTGCTGTCAGAATACCATTTACACATTAGAAGCGGGAGCGCTCCAGGCTGCCAGCAGAGAAAGACTGAAGTCGGGCTACAGTGCTGATCTGTTATTTCTAGGCGGAGAGCTTCCGTACTAGCGTACTTTTCCGGCCTCGGTTACGTTAGTGCGTCTGTCGCACTACTTGAAGAAACGGCTGTAAATGACTATATTTGTTTACGCCGAGCACTTAAGCCGTCAGTTCCGCGTCTCAAAATAAAGTTTGTATTAGAGATGGGTTGTTCGCGAACGAACGGGTGCAAAGGAACGGTTCGCCAAGATGAACGAAAGGACCGAGGAACGAATTCCAAGGAACTATCGGTTCATAGTTCACTTCGGTCGCGGCGGTCTACTTATAGTTTCCGGGAACGAGGAACGATCGGTTCATAGTTCGCTTCGGTCGCAGCGGTCTACTTATAGTTCCCGGGAACGAGGAACGATCAGTTGATAGTTCACTAGTTCACTTCGGTCGTGGCGGTCACTTCGGCAGTTCTCATTCCAGCTCGTCTCAGTCTCGGTCTCCCTCGGCCGCACTCGTCGTTCTTCGCATGACCACCTGTCTCAGTTCCACTACCGACTGCTCCTACTTAGTTCAGTATCCAGTTGTTCGTTTCTTTCACTGCGCTCGCCTATTTTACATGCGTTCCAAACTGTTCTTGCACTTGGTCCACGACCGGTAATCAAAAAGTATTTTATAGTTACGTAAATTACATAAAACTTACGTTGTATGTAATTGGAACGTCTTTTCAGGTAACAGAAGGGCATATCAGCTCACTTCATTATATCGATGAACAGCATAAGACATACTTATAACAAGGCAAGTTTTTTTGTTATTCATATATTTTTTGGTTTCATCGACTTGATTTAGCAGCTAACTTTCAATAATTTGCTTAATTTTTAGTGTAAGAAAATTCATATAAAACGATTTTCGTGTATCTTTCATATACAAAACACTACATTTAAGAAGGCTCTAATTATTTTTAAGTTTGGTTGTTTCCTATTTGCATTACCTGCTAGTTCGGTTTCTTTGAAGAAAAAAAAGTTGGTTGTAGGTCTTTTGGCTCAGTAGGAAAAGCGGTGCCTCTCCATTTGAAAAGCCATAGATTGCCATAAAATCGTATTTACTTATTATCTCAAAAACATGTGTTCAGAAGGAGAACTTTAATAATGCAACGTAAAAACCTAATTTTTACTAAGCGTGTGACGCAAGTATGAGAAACCCACATTTTATTTTACGCTTCCATAAAGTCTCTACTTCGCCTACGAACTCAGACACAACGTGATGTATATATAGGGTATAAACGATTATTGTTTACAACGTTCAAAATGATTCAAATGGCTCTGAGCACTATGGGACTTAACTGCTGAGGTCATCAGTCCCCTATAACTTAGAACTACTTAAACCTAACTAACCTGAGGACATCACATTCACATCCATGCCCGAGGCAGGATTCGAACCTGCGACCGTAGCGGTCGCGCGGTTCCAGACTGTATCGCCTAGAACCGCTCGACCACTTCAGCCGGCTTTCATGTTCTCTTCTCCGGCTCTCTACATATCTTCATCGATTGTTTCGCAATTGTTGTTTGGATTAGCTTATTATTTCTTGACTGCCTAATTATTACATGTTTGTCTGTTTGTTGTATCTGCTCATAATGGGCAGCACATCGTCCTTAATTGGCGAGCAGTCTGTACTCTGGGCCGGTTTTCCGTGCGCCACCCTATATTATTGCCCTACGATCAGCCACACAAGGCTACGGTTGGCTAAACGAGAGGTTCTGCAGAATCACAGAAATTACTTCTAATTCTGTAATGAATAAAAACTCTATACTCCCGGGGGGAGGCAAGTACCCCCTCTTGGTACCCTCCATCCTTCAGTCACCTACACTACCAGTTTTCAGTTTTTCATAAGAACCATATACCAAGCACAAATGAACGGTGAACGAGTAAAAATGAACGGTTCCCAAAAAAGAACGATCAGCAGTGAACTAATTCCCAAGGATGAACGAGTTTGCCCATTTCTACTCTGTATAGAGATGGCAGTTCTGCGTGCTTGTTGAAAATACAGAATCCCTTCTCACAAATATTAACAAGACATCTTTTCGCCCAGAAGAGAGGGGCGTATCGAAGCCGTAATCCAACACTGAGTCGAGAGGAGTTGTCTGAGGGTTCCAGGAAACACGAGCAGGAAGCTCGTAAAGCCCTCCACCGGCCGCTCGGCAGGAGTGGCCGGGACCCTCGGTGTTGTCGTTGCTGCTGCTGTTGTTGTTTGCCGGTCCGGCAGGGCAAGGCCGGAAGGGAGATCTGCCGCGGCGAGGGGGCGGGAAAGGAGTGGGAGGTCGGCGCCCGACAAAGGAAAGTCGATCACCGGTGGCATGACGGAGTATAATGCCGTCCTTTTTAGCGGCGTGTTCCGGACCCCGGGGAGGAGAATTTGCATGTGAATGCCCGCGCGGCCCGTGTCGTCGGCAGCCATTCCGCGGCCACAAAGCCAGGGGGTGGGTACGCCTTCCCGCCCTCACACACACACCTCCCCCGCTGGATGGATGTCCCACGGTAACCCTCGAGCGCGATCGCGGGTTCGCAGCGCGCGCGCCCACCGGAATTGCTGTTTACAGCGCCATAAAGGCGCCGCGGCGCTGACAGGAGTTATGCGCCTACGCCGGCTCTGTAAACGCTCTCTCTCCACCTCGGCGGCGCCGATGCCTCGCGCTGCTCCTGCTGCCGCACCTGGGCGCGCCTTACAAATTACCGGCGATCCATCACTGCGGAGAGCGTGTTGGCCAAGACAGCGCAGTCACTACAAGTAATCACTTGCGCATGACGGAGGCGATGCTTCTCCAGACAGAAGGGCAGCGTCTGCTTCTACTGTAACACGAGCCAGCTCGTCTTAGTACTACATACTTTACTAGTTATATGTGACAGTGTGTATATCACTTACCGGTACAATCCTGTCTTTTACGAGAGCGTGCTGCAAAGTAATGCTTACGATTTATTTATGTGGAACTTTTAAAGCTTTTTTTTTTAAATTTAATTAAATGACACTGTATGGTCTCAAATATTTATGATGTATACAGGGTGTTACAAAAAGGTATGGCCAAACTTTCAGGAAACATTCCTCACACACAAATAAAGAAATGTTATGTGGACATGTGTCCGGAAACGCTTAATTTCCATGATAGAGCTCATTTTCGTTTCGTTGGTATCTACTGTACTTCCTCGATTCACCGCCAGTTGGCCCATTTGAAGGAAGTTAATGTTGACTTCGGTGCTCGTGTTGACATACGGCTCATTTCTCTACAGTACCAGCATCAAGCAAATCAGTACGTACCATCAACAGGTTAGTGTTCATCACGGACGTGGTTTTGCAGTCAGTGAAATGTTTACAAATGCGGAGTTGGCAGATGCCCATTTGATGTATTGATTAGCACGGGGCAATAGCCGTGGCGCGGTACGTTTGTATCGAGACAGATTTCCAGAACGAAGGTGTCCCGACAGGAAGACGTTAGAAGCAATTGATCGACGTCTTAGGGAGCACGGAACATTCCAGCCTATGACACGCGATTGGGGAAGACCTAGAACGACGAGGACACCTGCAATGGACGAGGCAATTCTTCGTGCAGCAGAGAAGTTGCTGCTGTACAAGGTAACGTTGACCACGTCACTGTATGGAGAGTGCTACGGGAGAACCAGTTGTTTCCGTACCATGTACAGCGTGTGCAGGCACTATCAGCAGCTGATTGGCCTCCACGGGTTCACTTCTGCAAATGGTTCATCCAACAATGTGTCAATCCTCCTTTCAGTGCAAATATTCTCTTTACGGATGAGGCTTCATTCCAACGTGATCAAATTGTAAATTTGATGAGAATCCGCACGCAATTGTGCAATCACGTCATCAACACAGATTTTCTGTGAACGTTTGGGCAGGCATTGTTGGTGATGTTTTGATTGGGCCCCATGTTCTTCCACCTACGCTCAATGGAGCACGTTATCATGATTTCATACGGGATACTCTACCTGTGCTGCTAGAACATGTGCCTTTACAAGTACGACACAACATGTGGTACATGCACAATGGAGCACCTGTACACTTCAGTCGAAGTGTCCGTACGCCTCTCAACAACAGATTCGGTGACCGATGGATTGGTAGAGGCGGACCAATTCCATGGCCTCCATGCTCTCCTGACCTCAACCCTCTTGACTTTCGTTTATCGGGGCATTTGAAAGCTCTTGTCTACGCAACCCCGGTACCAAATGTAGAGACTCTTCGTGCTCGTATTGTGGACGGCTGTGATACAATACGCCATTCTCCAGGGCTGCATCAGCGCATCAGGGATTCGATGCGACGGAGGGTAGATGCAGGTATCCTCGCTAACGGAGGACAATTTGAACATTTCCTGTAACAAAGTTTTTGATGTCACGCTGGTACGTTCTGTTGCTGTGTGTTTCCATTCCATGATTAATGTGATTTGAAGAGAAGTAATAAAATGATCTCTAACATGGAAAGTAAGCGTTTCCGGACACATGTCCACATAACATATTTTCTTTCTTTGTGTGTGAGGAATGTTTCCTGAAAGTTTGGCCGTACCTTTTGGTAACACCCTCTATATGCAGACTGAAGTGACGAATAAAAATTTTTACTTAGGGAATCGAACCTGTGATGACGGTGCAGTCAATCAGCCGCACTCGAAACACTCGTAGCGCAGGCACTGTATGGGTTGGCTGTACGAACTACACTGAGGTCCACCAGGGGCATCACTTATATGGATAGCGATTGTTCGATGACTCGTTAAATACCGGAGCTGTCTTCAGTCCGCAGTGTTGTGTACACTGTCGAGTTACCGTCGAGTCTACAAGCTGCAGTGTTCTTCCTTTGTCTGCAAGACTTAGCCACTGTAGGTATCATAGGCCAGATCTGGACTCTACGTAGGCAACGAAATTTGGTTTCGCTGGACAGAGTAGATCAGGTTGTGGAAAGGAGCCCTAATCAGTTGCTGCTAGTTGCACAAACATACAAACTTTATTCGCTAAAATACTTAATCACACATGCACTTAGAAGCATTCAAAAACAATACGACTGAAGGCCTGAATACAAGTTATTAAAATTGTCTTTATCTGAAGGCCTTGGTTACAAAAATTTTATATTAATACTCGGCTGAAGGCTACACACACTGGACATAGAACAACTCACGGCCTAAGGCCTGGATAATAATAAGGATTTACAATGGGAAAAATCCCTCACAACTCCAACCACGCGTCCACGCCGACAGCGGCCCTGGCCTGACCTCACGCCGAAGGGACTTCCTCGCGGCTCTGTCGCAACCGTCCGACTAACAACTCCAGTACACAGACAGCATTCATCTGCTCAGTGGAAGTCACAGAAGCTACACACAGTTCCACATAAACACTTGCACCAAGAATTCCGACAATCCTAAAACCAATCACCGTGGAACAACAGGGAGAAATGACAAGTCCACACACAGAGTGTTTCCATAAGCGGTCGGTGACCAAATACACGTCGTCCGATGAGACGGCCGGCCGAACGACCAACTAAAGTCGTCCCGACTCAAATCATAAGTGTCTGCAACGGTCGGGCGAGTGTTGGCTGTCTGGAGCTAACTGCAGCTCCAACCCAACTCAACTCGATGTCCGTTCGGAACTCGGAGACACGGCGACCCGGACACACTTGCTCAGACCCAACCATGCAGAGGTAACTCTTGCCCATCGGTGACGACATCTCTGCACGAGGAAGGAACCGACGCACGTCCGACACGATGACCAATTAACGAGCCCAGAAAAGGTCAAAAGACCAAATACACGTCGCCTGATGAGACCACCGACCAAACGACCAACCACTCCAATCTCCTTCCGACGGACAGCTCATGTGTGCGGCCAACGGTCAGCGAGTACTGGCTGTCCGCGCCTCGCTGGCGCTCCATCTCCGACCGACCGCAGACACACCACGACCCGCAAATACTAGCGGTCGCCCCAGAGATAGTACGACAGTGCACTTATCGATACGCGCTGCTGCTGCGACTCACGGGCAAGCAAACCAGCAACCTAGTGACGCCAGTAAGTCGAATTAAAAGAAAACGAGGTGACAGAACCATAAAAACAAGATGACGAGCATAAATGGCACGACCGCGAACCGCGTACGGCACAGGCATCACTCGGACACTCATAATTTAGAGGACTTGTAATAGTTTCAACATCTAAGACGCGCGGTTCAGATTATTTCTTCATATTTAATAGATAGTATTTTATTACCAATTGTTGGGAATCTTTCTGACTGAAGGTAACCTTTGCCGTCCTCCTGCATTCCCAACAGAACCTAGGTGTTCAGTTCACTAGACAGACGCGGTAACCACAACGCCAACCTGGCACAGTAGGTTTGCACAATCCATACTGCCACACTGCCATTCACACGTCAGCCCACTCGTTGTTCCCCCTAACTTGAACAGCATTGCTCAGGCTTTGGAATAGCGCCTCAGCACCGAACGAAATAGCGATCCTGCTTGAAACCCAAGAATAAATGTCTCAAACAAACGGAACTACGCTACTGGCCATTAAAATTGCTACACCAAGACGAAATGCAGATGATAAACGGGTATTCATTGGAAAAATATAATATACTAGAACTGACATGTGATTACATTTTCACGCAATTTGGGTGCATATATCCTGAGAAATCAGTGCCCAAAACAACCACCTCTGGCAGTAATAACGGCCTTGATGGCGTGTACACGTACAGCTGCCCATGCAGCTTCAACACGATACCACACTTCATCAAGAGTAGTGAATGGCGTATTGTGACGAGCCAGTTGCTAGGCCGCCATTGACCAGATGTTTTCAATTGGTGAGAGATCTGGAGAATGTGCTGGCCAGGGCAGCAGTCGAACATTTTCTGTATCCAGACAGGTCCGTACAGGACCAGTAAAATGCGCTCGTGCATTATCCTGCTGAAATGTATGGTTTCGCAGGGATCGAATGAAGGGTAGAGCCACGGGTCTTAACACATCTGAAATGTAACGTCCACTGTCCAAAGTGCCGTCAATGCAAACAAGAGGTGACCGAAACGTGTAACCAATGGCATCCCATACGATGACGCCGGGAGATACGCCAGTATGGCGATGACGAATACTCGCTTCCAATGTCCGTTCATCGAGATGTCGCCAAACACGGATGCGACCATCGTGATGCTGTAAACAGAACCTGGATTCATTCGAAAAAATGATGTTTTGCCATTCGTGCACCCAGGTTCGTCACTGAGTACAACATCGCAGGAGCTCCTGTCTGTGATGCAGCGTCAAGGGTTACCGCAGCCATGGTCTATGACCTGATAGTCCATGCTGCTGTAAACGTCGTCGAACTGTTCGTGCAGATGGTTGTCGTCTTGCAAAAGTCCCCATCTGTTGACTCAGGGATCGAGACGTTGCTGCACGATCCGTTACAGTCATGCGGATAAGATGCCTGTTATCTCGACTGCTACTGATACGAGGCCGTTGGGATCCAGCACGGCATTCCGTATTACCCTCCTGAACCCACCGATACCATATTACCCTCCTGAACCCACCGATTCCATATTCTGCTAACAGTCATTGGATCTCGACCAACGCAAGCAGTAATGTCGCGTTACGATAAACCGCAATAGCGATAGGCTACAATCCGACCTTTATCAAAGTCGGAAACGTGATGGTACGCATTTCTCCTCCTTACACGAGGCATCACAATAACGTTTCACCAGGCAACGCCGGTCAACTGCTGTTTGTCTATGAGAAATCGATTGGAAACTTTCCTCATGTCAGCACGTTGTATGTGTCACCATCGGCCCCAACCTTGTGTGAATGCTCTGAAAAGCTAATCATTTGCATATCACAGTCGGTTAAATTTCGCGTCTGTAGCACGTCATCTTCGTGGTGTAGCAATTTTAATGGCCAGTAGTGTATATTGCTCCAAAGATCTTTTCAAGTCTCAAACATCTGTGTCATGTATTCATGCAGACTGAAGCGCCGAATGGAAATTAAAACCAAGGGTGACATACGGACCTGGGTCTGCTGCTAACTAGGCAGTTGTGTTAACCACTGTGCGTCTGAAATTTTATGTGAAAATTCTTACTGATTTTGTGAGGGAAACAAATATCTTTATTGCTCATGTATACGACATAATCACTCTGGCAACTGACACATTTCTCCCAAGGAGAGACCAGTTTGTTTGTTGGTGCCGTCATTGTAGAGTGTTTGACTTTGTCGACGGAGCCACAACCTCACTTACACCGCTTACACTATTACGAAAGTAAAGTCCTGGACGATGTTCTTTAAGTTTTTAAAACAGATGAATATCGTACGGAGACAAGTTGGGAATATATGGTGGATCACTGATGACAGTGAACCCAAGGCCTCGGATTCTTGGAAGGGTCGCAGCGCTCGTGTGACGTCTGGAATTGTCATTCTGAAAGAATGCTTTTAGTTTTCTGAGGGTCTCGCAGTACCTTGAAGAGTTTGTTGTGGTGCCTGTTGGCATGAACTCAAAATGCACCTCACCTTCAACATCCCAGTACACTGTGAGCATGACTTTGCCTGCTGATGATACGGTCTTCAGCTTTTCTGGCGTCGATGATCCTTTGCCCCGGAACTCCTCCGATGCTCTCTTGTTTTCGGTATCAAAATGCTGAACCCGGATTTCATCACCTGACACAATACTGTTAAGATACCCATCACACTCATGCTGAGAACACAAATGAAATTGTTGACAGACGTCCAATCTCCGCTGTTTCCTGTAAGGAGTGAGCACCCTTGAGGCACCCACAGTGGACACAGTTTTCTGTGTGCCAGATCTCCTGATATGCAACGCTTACCATATAGCTGCGCCTGTGTTATCCGAACATTGACGAGCTCATCAACCCAATTCCGATGAGTGTCGTCGGTTGCCGTACTTAGTCGTGCACGTCACCCACGTTGAGGTTGGTTCCTCCGTTTCTATCATTACGGGCACTGTGCCGTCCACTGGTAATTCAGTAAATATTGAATGAAATACAGTGTAAAGTGTTGCACTAAAAAGGGGCGTGTGACAAAGACAGTGGTATCACAGAACGCCTAAAGTAATGTCAGAGATTATTATAAGCCTTCTCTTTTTTGTATTACCTTTTGTTGATTATGATGCACAATAGAGAGAGAGAGAGAGAGAGAGAGAGAGAGAGAGAGAGAGAGAGAGAGAGAGAGAGAATCTCTTTGCTAGCTTATCTGATTAAACGATGAAATTATAGTGTTGTTGAAGCTGTCTGTGTCATGTAATTGTGTTCAAATAATATATCAATAGTTAATTTAAAGTTGTCATGGTTTCCTTTACCTTCACTTCCTCCCTGTGTTATACACTCCTGGAAATGGAAAAAAGAACACATTGACACCGGTGTGTCAGACCCACCATACTTGCTCCGGACACTGCGAGAGGGCTGTACAAGCAATGATCACACGCACGGCACAGCGCACACACCAGGAACCGCGGTGTCGGCCGTCGAATGGCGCTAGCTGCGCAGCATTTGTGCACCGCCGCCGTCAGTGTCAGCCAGTTTGCCGTGGCATACGGAGCTCCATCGCAGTCTTTAACACTGGTAGCATGCCGCGACAGCGTGGATGTGAACCGTATGTGCAGTTGACGGACTTTGAGCGAGGGCGTATAGTGGGCATGCGGGAGGCCGGGTGGACGTACCGCCGAATTGCTCAACACGTGGGGCGTGAGGTCTCCACAGTACATCGATGTTGTCGCCAGTGGTCGGCGGAAGGTGCACGTGCCCGTCGACCTGGGACCGGACCGCAGCGACGCACGGATGCACGCCAAGACCGTAGGATCCTACGCAGTGCCGTAGGGGACCGCACCGCCACTTCCCAGCAAATTAGGGACACTGTTGCTCCTGGGGTATCGGCGAGGACCATTCGCAACCGTCTCCATGAAGCTGGGCTACGGTCCCGCACACCGTTAGGCCGTCTTCCGCTCACGCCCCAACATCGTGCAGCCCGCCTCCAGTGGTGTCGCGACAGGCGTGAATGGAGGGACGAATGGAGACGTGTCGTCTTCAGCGATGAGACTCGCTTCTGCCTTGGTGCCAATGATGGTCGTATGCGTGTTTGGCGCCGTGCAGGTGAGCGCCACAATCAGGACTGCATACGACCGAGGCACACAGGGCCAACACCCGGCATCATGGTGTGGGGAGCGATCTCCTACACTGGCCGTACACCACTGGTGATCGTCGAGGGGACACTGAATAGTGCACGGTACATCCAAACCATCGAACCCATCGTTCTACCATTCCTTGCTGTTCCAACAGGACAATGCACGTCCGCATGTGTCCCGTGCCACCCAACGTGCTCTAGAAGGTGTAAGTCAACTACCCTGGCCAGCAAGATCTCCGGATCTGTCCCCCATTGAGCATGTTTGGGATGGATGAAGCGTCGTCTCACGCGGTCTGCACGTCCAGCACGAACGCTGGTCCAACTGAGGCGCCAGGTGGAAATGGCATGGCAAGCCGTTCCACAGGACTACATCCAGCATCTCTACGATCGTCTCCATGGGAAAATAGCAGCCTGCATTGCTGCGAAAGGTGGATATACACTGTACTAGTGCCGACATTGTGCATGCTCTGTTGCCTGTGTCTATGTGCCTGTGGTTCTGTCAGTGTGATCATGTGATGTATCTGACCCCAGGAATGTGTCAATAAAGTTTCCCCTTCCTGGGACAACGAATTCACGGTGTTCTTATTTCAATTTCCAGGAGTGTAGAACTGAATGAAAAGAATTTTTGTATCTTTGCAAAGCTCCACCGTCCAAGCATGTTTAGTTAGCAGCCATCAGTCGCCATTATGCCAGAACAACTTGCTTTCAGATATTACGGTCTTCACCCGATAAGTAAAGAACTGAAATAATTTCTTTTAGAAGAATATGTAATGCTCGGATCTAGTTAGTCTTGCTATAAAATAAATTTGTAAAATAACATCTGAACAAACCTCTACGAGAAACCAATGAATTAATAACCATTGAAAGCGTGAAGTAATATATCAATGGTCAGCATATGTTCCCTAAAATTTCTTTAGTTACATGAGTGTGTTGTACTTGTGGCTTCTCCCATTGCACAAAAGCGTATGCCGTGCAAATCACTCTGCTTGTTACGCGCTATGATTACTAGCATTGGGCACGTAACTAACTTGCTAATAGTGTCGCATATATTAACGACTTTTAAGAATTTTCTGTGCCTACATAACGAATGATTATTGTTCTTGTCTGTTGCTAACTGCCCATTGCTACGAATACTTTCTCGCGTAACGTCACGCAACTAATATCATTACTTCGAGCTGGTTGCGTGAGTGAAATCGAATAACCTTGCAGAATCGGTTATTTGCCACCGTCAATAAGGAGAAATGGGGAGCAGCCCGTACAGCACGAACAATCCAACGTCGTGCGTTACTAATGTCGGTACAGTTACCGGCGTACATATCTTTCATCCGTCTATCGATATCAGCTGGGGCCATGCTTTCTGCTGTTACAAATTCGATTATAGCAGGCATTTTCTCAAGCATCTACGTAATTAAGTTAGACACCCCCGTGTTACACGCTACAAGTAGCAGCCCTCTAGCGGCAGACAACTGCAAGTTGCGTCAGCGAAGCGAAAAAGTTGGACGACAAATATGCACGAAGTGTAATACCGCAACCGATATTGAAAACAGAAATAAAAATTCGGAGGCGCTTATTTTCAGCATACTCTCGTTTATCCACCAGTTCCATTAATGGGTGGTACAAGCAAATCTATGTATGATCCCGACAGTCCTCATTTTACGTACATGATCATTCCAAACATTATTTGCACTGTTGTCCATCGGAATTTCAGCACCCGGAAGGCTAAAAAAGTAAGAAGGTTTATTTATTATGATTATGCAATACAGTAGGAAGAAAACTTTATTAAATTAGTAGATGATTCAGGATGTACAGGATGAACGATCTGTGACAGAAAGGCCTCTCCGTCGGTCTGCAAAATGCTTTTCCTTGAATCTTGAGGTCCACTGTGAGCATTCGTGGAACCCATAGTGAGCACCTCTTTGAATATCCTAGTCTCGATCATTGCAGACGCACTTACAATGCTGACCGACAACTGTAGACCCAATTGTCGAGTTGTGAGGCGTCGGCCGGCACGAACAATGGCGTCCGCACGATTCAGCATGTCTGGAGCAGTGGCTGTGACAGGACATCCATAGCGTGGTTGATCATGGAGCTCTGCTTCTGCTTTTCCTGAGGCTGTAGCTTTCTTTACCCATCTCCCAACTGTACTATCAACTGCAGCATCGCCACACACTCCACACAAATGTGTATGGATTCTCACCACGGCTTGTTTTTCTGCACACAAGAATTCAATAACAGCACGCTGCTTGCAACGTGAGTCGTATGTAGACGTCATTTTGACGCTACACTACGGTTCTGCAATCTACCAGAATGGTTCGAAACTCCGCCGGTGTACAGAACAAACATCAGACGTGGACCACTAACAAGTACTTTCGTCTATGTATATTAACGGCTTTTTAAAAAAAGCTGTGGGACATTACTTATTGAACGACCTGCGTACAATATCTCTCCTCACCTGTCAGCCATATCGGATGAGCATGTCCGTGACGCTCTTACGCCGATTCTATGAACAGCTGACGACCCGTGCAGCTTGTTCTTTCATTTTTCTCTACCTCCTTTAGTAATAACCAGATACTGTCCTCAGTCAATGAGATTTTCTCCAAAACCGGTTGAAGGAATGTCCTTATGGTTACTTCAAGTGTTGATGAATTACATTTGCATACCATCCTTCAGGTTAGTCATGTTCTGGAATCGCTCTATCCTACAAGTTCTAGATGGGTTCCCCAATATAGCTCTAGCCGATTACTTGACGGATACTTTATTTTCCCATTTCTCTACCTATCTATGAGAGGAATTCCATACTAATTTAAACTTTATTTATTCCCATCGTCCTTGGTGCGCTATCTGACACACCATTATAGTCGCAAATACGTAGTGCCTCTGTCTACTCTTGGCAGAACGTCACTACAAGTGTAATCCCTGCATAGTCAGTTCATTTTTGCAACTCCTGTCATTACGTGAGCGGACAACATGAAGTGTGGTCATGAAGGACAGAGCTGGACGGAGTGGTTGGTGCGGAAGGAGGGCATAATCAGTGTGGATATTCACAGGTGACTGGTCGCAGTGTCTGTAGAATGTACTCTCTCACGGAATCTGTCTACAGCTGGGTGGTTCAAATGGCTCTGAGCACTATGGGACTTAACTTCTGAGGTCATCAGTCCCCTAGAACTTAGAACTACTTAAACCTAACTAACCTGAGGACATCACACAACACCCAGCCATCACGAGGCAGGACACGAAAAACACAGAACATCAAGGAATTACCTTTTGCCTGGACTGCGGGACAAACTCGTCATTGCATTCGACGCGTTGTATCTTTCGAAGAGCCACAATAGCGACTCGTGGTGCCACTTCACACGGCTACAGTCAAAAGATATCCAGGTTTTGTTTCGTATGGCCCATTGAAGGAATGGAGCATTATGTGCTCTTGTGAGCAATGATCTTTTACTAGGCGTCCGACTCGAAGCGTCCGTTGCATGGAGTTCTCTTCCTACAGTCCACTGAACCCTGCCGGGTTTGAAACCGATTGTCTTTGACCATGTGTGACACGCCTGCAGGCACTGTCCTCTAGAATTTCTTCTGCTTCCACATTACACAGCTGCGAGCGATGCACCGTTACTTGCAGACACGTTGGAGGGACCGTGTTGAGACTCAAACGAATCAAAGTTTCTTTCACGGTCTGACCATAGGCGCATCCAAACAGAATAGTTCGTTCCTGCTTATATTACTTACCTGGTTTCATGCCATGGACTGGCACATACCCGCCACTTCAATGCCACGAGGATCAAGTGACCGCCTCGTATTCTGGAACGACCACTGTGCTCTTTCAAGAGGATGCGTAACATTTCTTCTGGTGGGCTTACGTAATGTCACACTTCGTGAATCAAATGAAATCAGTGACTGCAAATTCGGCGAAGAACGATTAACTTCTGTAACAGCTAATCCGGAGTATCGATGTTCGAAACACGTTAAGTATCAACCTCTGGGCGAAGTGGTTGCCGTTCTGTCTGACGCCGGGTCTGGGTATCCTTCGGGACAGCTGGCGTGGTTCATCGCCTTGGTAGCACTCTCTGTTATGTGTATCAATTTTATGTCAAGGAGCATATAACGTCCTCCAGCATGAAAGTATAAAGCCCATGAAGTCTGACCCTGTTTCAGTAACATCGTCTGCTTGTCAAGGCTAGTGAATGTGTTGTGGCGGTCTGGAATTGTTCCTGGGGTGGTCTGTAAAGGCGTCCAACTCAAAATTCCATTGTATCTGTGTTGAGGCAAGGAACTCAAGGCGCTCCACTGACCATCTAATACAGACAACAGATGTCCGATAGAACTATTATGGAGACTTTAAAGTTGAATAGAACTTACACTAATACCAGAACAGTTAGGCAACACATATTTCGTCGGAGTTGTCTGGACTTAATCCACTTACGGAAAAAAACGCAACACCGAAATACACTCCTGGAAATGGAAAAAAGAACACATTGACACCGGTGTGTCAGACCCACCATACTTGCTCCGGACACTGCGAGAGGGCTGTACAAGCAATGATCACACGCACGGCACAGCGCACACACCAGGAACCGCGGTGTTGGCCGTCGAATGGCGCTAGCTGCGCAGCATTTGTGCACCGCCGCCGTCAGTGTCAGCCAGTTTGCCGTGGCATACGGAGCTCCATCGCAGTCTTTAACACTGGTAGCATGCCGCGACAGCGTGGACGTGAACCGTATGTGCAGTTGACGGACTTTGAGCGAGGGCGTATAGTGGGCATTCGGGAGGCCAGGTGGACGTACCGCCGAATTGCTCAACACGTGGGGCGTGAGGTCTCCACAGTACATCGATGTTGTCGCCAGTGGTCGGCGGAAGGTGCACGTGCCCGTCGACCTGGGACCGGACCGCAGCGACGCACGGATGCACGCCAAGACCGTAGGATCCTACGCAGTGCCGTAGGGGACCGCACCGCCACTTCCCAGCAAATTAGGGACACTGTTGCTCCTGGGGTATCGGCGAGGACCATTCGCAACCGTCTCCATGAAGCTGGGCTACGGTCCCGCACACCGTTAGGCCGTCTTCCGCTCACGCCCCAACATCGTGCAGCCCGCCTCCAGTGGTGTCGCGACAGGCGTGAATGGAAGGACGAATGGAGACGTGTCGTCTTCAGCGATGAGAGTCGCTTCTGCCTTGGTGCCAATGATGGTCGTATGCGTGTTTGGCGCCGTGCAGGTGAGTGCCACAATCAGGACTGCATACGACCGAGGCACACAGGGCCAACACCCGGCACCATGGTGTGGGGAGCGATCTCCTACACTGGCCGTACACCACTGGTGATCGTCGAGGGGACACTGAATAGTGCACGGTACATCCAAACCGTCATCGAACCCATCGTTCTACCATTCCTAGACCGGCAAGGGAACTTGCTGTTCCAACAGGACAATGCACGTCCGCATGTATCCCGTGCCACCCAACGTGCTCTAGAAGGTGTAAGTCAACTACCCTGGCCAGCAAGATCTCCGGATCTGTCCCCCATTGAGCATGTTTGGGACTGGATGAAGCGTCGTCTCACGCGGTCTGCACGTCCAGCACGAACGCTGGTCCAACTGAGGCGCCAGGTGGAAATGGCATGGCAAGCCGTTCCACAGGACTACATCCAGCATCTCTACGATCGTCTCCATGGGAGAATAGCAGCCTGCATTGCTGCGAAAGGTGGATATACACTGTACTAGTGCCGACATTGTGCATGCTCTGTTGCCTGTGTCTATGTGCCTGTGGTTCTGTCAGTGTGATCATGTGATGTATCTGACCCCAGGAATGTGTCAATAAAGTTTCCCCTTCCAGGGACAATGAATTCACGGTGTTCTTATTTCAATTTCCAGGAGTGTATAATTAATGTAAAGTAATACATTTTTCTGGGTAACATAGTTAAGGATTAACATTGTAAGATCACAGGGTAATGTAAGCGCGAGATAAGCCACTGCTGATGTGAAATGCCTGTACCTTAACAACCGGTATAACCTCCAGAATGTTGAATGGAATCAAGCAAACGTGCATGCATTTGTGTTGTACAGGTGCCGGATGTCAATTTGTTGGATGGAATTTTGTGGGGTGGAATTCCATGTCTGTTGCACTTGGTCGATCAATACAGGGAAGGGTAATGCTGTTTGAAGGTGACAGTGGAGTTGTCAAATTATGTCCAATATGTGGTCGACTGGAGACAGATCTGGTAATCGAGCAGGCCAAGACAACATGTCGACATTCTATAGAGCATGTTGGTTTACAACAGCGGTATCTGGGAGAGCGTCATCCGGTTGGGAAACTCCATCTGGAATGCTGTTCATGAATGGCAGCACAGTAAGTCGATCCAGCAGGTTGACGTACAAATTTTCAGTCAGGGTCCGTGGGATAATCACGAAAGTACACCTGCTGAAGTATGAAATAGTGCCCCAGACCATAATTCCAGGTGTAGATCCAATGTTTCTAACATGCGTACAGGTTCGTTTCGGGTTGAAACTTCTATATTTAAATGAGCGTGTCTGTACTTAAATTGCAGAATGACTGAGAAGATAAACCTTCTACGTTATTTGATTCTGAAACAGCTGAATAAAACTGAATGTACTGAGCCTACTTTCTCTTTACTTTTTCTTATCATGTCAACACTGACGCGCAATATTCTAGCGCAACGCAATCTGACTGCTCAAAACAATTACAACCTGATTCAAATAATTAATTTAAAAGAATGGCCCTGACTAAAAAGAAATCTTAACAATAACCTATACATTTCATTAAGCACTTACCTCACAAAAATCTTAATTGCGCGAGCTACTGCACTACAGTGGGCGTCAATACTGCCAGCTAAATAAAAGATTCTAACTACTAAAGCTACTGACTACTAATAGGCATATGGTTAGCAAAGGAAAGATTTTGGTGCAAACCGAATAATGTATTTTTTACCTTAATAATGTGACATCCAGTTTAAACACCTATATAAATCGTCATTGACATCTAGTACAAAGGTATGTAATCATGAATAATATTCAGTCTCCAAGTCGAACATGTACAGATCGTTAGCCTACGCTAACTCTTCAGACCTCTACCCTAACTTCTCACATCTAACATCCATCACTGCTGGCTGTTCACCTCCAACTGCCCAACAGTATTTCCATCACTGCTACGACTAATTTCCAACTGCCCAACGGTACTGGTGATTAACTTCCAACAACGAGTCCGACCAGCCACAGAGTCTCTTACAAAGAAAGCGCAGTCAGAGAGATCCAATGCAAAGCGCTACACAGCGTTGCCAACACGGAAGCAGAGCACTCACAAGGTTCTCAACTGGCCTCCATCTAACCAATACACAGCCATCATTGGCACCGAAAGAGAACCAGCTTTCATCAGGAAGCACAACAGACCTCCACTGTGTCCTCCAGTGAGCTTTCCTTGACACTACTTAAGTCGCAAATAGCGGTTGTTTGAGGTCAGTGTAATCCACGCTACGGGGCTTCTGGTTCCGAGCTGTCCTTGTAGTAACCGAATTGTAACAGTTCTTTGTGTCACTGTAATGTCAGACAAGCTAGTTGGGAAAAGATTGTGCCATACCAACTTGCACAAAACCCCCAAAGTTCTCTCCTCAGTGGGAATTCCTGTTCAGCAAGGAATGACAGAATGAAGACAGCTAACGATCACGGTGCTACTGGATGTCCTGCTTCCGGACAGTAGTCCAGAACAGGACACTCCGGCGCATGAATATGTAAGTCTGTCACTTGAAAACAACAACTTAAACAACACTCTCCCCCTTCCTCCTGGAAGTGGTAGAAACAATATTTAAACTGCTTATCAGGTTGTTGTCAGGCCCCCATAGTATCCCTGTCGAGGTCCTCCAAGTACTGGCAAACAAAATATGCCGATCCTGGCCAGGCTGTTGAATAACTGCTTAGAGAATAAAAGTTACCCGAACATTGGGAAACAAGCAGAAGTAGTTATACTGAGGAAACTAGATAAGGACATAAGGGAATGTAAATTGTATAGGCCTGTTTCCCTTTTGGTACCCTAGAAAAAGTATTAGAGAACTTGCTCTGCTCAAGACTGACGAGTCATCGGCAACTAGCAGGGATGCATGAGTGGCAGTTGGGTTTTCGTCGGGGGCGTTCCACAGAGGATACCATAAACCTGACAGCCGATTTTGTTTCTTCATCATCCAGTTCGTACGTCCTTGGAGTCATGGTTGATATACACTCCTGGAAATGGAAAAAAGAACACATTGACACCGGTGTGTCAGACCCACCATACTTGCTCCGGACACTGCGAGAGGGCTGTACAAGCAATGATCACACGCACGGCACAGCGGACACACCAGGAACCGCGGTGTTGGCCGTCGAATGGCGCTAGCTGCGCAGCATTTGTGCACCGCCGCCGTCAGTGTCAGCCAGTTTGCCGTGGCATACGGAGCTCCATCGCAGTCTTTAACACTGGTAGCATGCCGCGACAGCGTGGACGTGAACCGTATGTGCAGTTGACGGACTTTGAGCGAGGGCGTATAGTGGGCATGCGGGAGGCCGGGTGGACGTACCGCCGAATTGCTCAACACGTGGGGCGTGAGGTCTCCACAGTACATCGATGTTGTCGCCAGTGGTCGGCGGAAAGTGCACGTGCCCGTCGACCTGGGACCGGACCGCAGCGACGCACGGATGCACGCCAAGACCGTAGGAACCTACGCAGTGCCGTAGGGGACCGCACCGCCACTTCCCAGCAAATTAGGGACACTGTTGCTCCTGGGGTATCGGCGAGAACCATTCGCAACCGTCTCCATGAAGCTGGGCTACGGTCCCGCACACCGTTAGGCCGTCTTCCGCTCACGCCCCAACATCGTGCAGCCCGCCTCCAGTGGTGTCGCGACAGGCGTGAATGGAGGGACGAATGGAGACGTATCGTCTTCAGCGATGAGAGTCGCTTCTACCTTGGTGCCAATGATGGTCGTATGCGTGTTTGGCACCGTGCAGGTGAGCGCCACAATCAGGACTGCATACGACCGAGGCACACAGGCCAACACCCGGCATCATGGTGTGGTGAGCGATCTCCTACACTGGCCGTACACCACTGGTGATCGTCGAGGGGACACTGAATAGTGCACGGTACATCCAAACCGTCATCGAACCCATCGTTCTACCATTCCTAGACCGGCAAGGGAACTTGCTGTTCCAACAGGACAAGGCACGTCCGCATGTATCCCGTACCACCCAACGTGCTCTAGAAGGTGTAAGTCAACTACCCTGGCCAGCAAGATCTCCGGATCTGTCCCCCATTGAGCATGATTGGGACTGGATGAAGCGTCGTCTCACGCGGTCGGCACGTCCAGCACGAACGCTGGTCCAACTGAGGCGCCAGGTGGAAATGGCATGGCAAGCCGTTCCACAGGACTACATCCAGCATCTCTACGATCGTCTCCATGGGAGAATAGCAGCCTGCATTGCTGCGAAAGGTGGATATACACTGTACTAGTGCCGACATTGTGCATGCTCTGTTGCCTGTGTCTATGTGCCTGTGGTTCTGTCAGTGTGATCATGTGATGTATCTGACCCCAGGAATGTGTCAATAAAGTTTCCCCTTCCTGTGACAACGAATTCACGGTGTTCTTATTTCAATTTCCAGGAGTGTATCTGGTGCCACCTGTGGTGGACGATATTGTTTTCACGTTATCCTTGACCGCTTTACGGGTGTCTAGGGGATTATTGTACGAATCGGTCTGTACGGATGACGTCCTCCGATACAGTTGTGACCAAGAACATCATTAAAGGATGTCCCAGGACCCAATATGTTGCCCAGTTTTCTTGGGACGTGAGCACAGAGCCACTGCTGTACTCTCTGCAGAAGGAAGCATCACTAGTGGGGGCCGTTGCCTAGACAGATGATCTGCTGATCCTGGTACAAGGGAACAGTCGCGCAAAAGACCGGTGCAGAATAGCTATGAGAATCCTTATGTCTTGATGCGGAAATACCAAAATGGATACTGCCCCACGAAAGTCGTCATATATTGCAATGGAGGACAAATTATCAAGCGACTCTACAATAAGATTAAACGATGGAGTTGTTCGTGGAGAAAAAGTGGCAAGATATCTAGGGGTGTAACTGTATCAAGGATGGAGCTTTGGACCACATATTGAACGAGTAGGTGGAAAGACCTCAGCTGTGGTCAGTATTGAGCAGCGAATACTATTAAGCTTTACCACGGAAGCCTGCTGGCTTCAGTAGTAAGTTATGGCTCTAGCCCATGGGACCACATATTGCAGCGCGTGGGGCCATCCATGGCCGTAAGAAGGAAACAAAGAAACTTATTGATAAGGTCAACAGGGGCATTTGGAACATCACCCATAGATATATTGTTAGTCATAATGGGTTTTTGCCCATTGTACTTGATAATAAGGCGAAGAGCCGCCGTTTACTTGCTAAAAATGGGAAATATTGAGAGGTAAGGGAGATAGCGGGGAAACACATGGTAAATAGAATGAAATTAGAAATGAGGTTGAAAACATCTGGCAAGAACAATGAGACCACTCTGAAGCAGCTAGGCGGGCACACAGGATAAATGCAGACATAAGGGAAAGATTAAGAACGAAAGATTTACAACCAAACAGAGATATGGTACATCTTCTTACGGGACATGGCACATATCCTGTGTATCTTCACAGGGTTGGCAGACTGGAGTCGGCAAGCTGAGACTGTAGGGCCGATCCAGATACCCCTAGAGCATATACTGTTCCAGTGCCCTGTTCTCGTAGCCGTTGTGGGAACAGAAAGAAGTGTAAATACTAATGATCTGAAAGAGCTGATCTCGAACCAAGACACATCGTACACTGGACAAAGTTACAAAAAATAATCTCCAATCATATTCAGAGAACGTACAATAACAATAGAAAGTACAGGGTGTTTCAAAAATGACCGGTATATTTGAAACGGCAATAAAAACTAAACGAGCAGCGATAGAAATACACCGTTTGTTGCAATATGCTTGGGACAACAGTACATTTTCAGGCAGACAAACTTTCGAAATTACAGTAGTTACAATTTTCAACAACAGATGGCGCTGCAAGTGATGTGAAAGATATAGAAGACAACGCAGTCTGTGGGTGCGCCATTCTGTACGTCGTCTTTCTGCTGTAAGCGTGTGCTGTTCATAACGCGCAAGTGTGCTGTAGACAACATGGTTTATTCCTTAGAACAGAGGATTTTTCTGGTATTGGAATTCCACCGCCTAGAACACAGTGTTGTTGCAACAAGACGAAGTTTTCAACGGAGGTTTAATGTAACCAAAGGACCGAAAAGCGATACAATAAAGGATCTGTTTGAAAAATTTCAACGGACTGGGAACGTGACGGTTTGAACGTGCTGGAAAGGTAGGGCGACCGCGTACGGCAACCACAGAGGGCAACGCGCAGCTAGTGCAGCAGGTGATCCAACAGTGGCCTCGGGTTTCCGTTCGCTGTGTTGCAGCTGCGGTCCAAATGACGCCAACGTCCACGTATCGTCTCATGCGCCAGAGTTAACACCTCTATCCATACAAAATTCAAACGCGGCAATCCCTCAGCGCCGCTACCATTGCTGCACGAGAGACATTCGCTAACGATATAGTGCACAGGATTGATGACGGCGATATGCATGTGGGCAGCATTTGGTTTACTGACGAAGCTTATTTTTACCAGGACAGCTTCGTCAATAAACAGAACTGGCGCATATGGGGAACCGAAAAGCCCCATGTTGCAGTCCCATCGTCCCTGCATCCTCAAAAAGTACTGGTCTGGGCCGCCATTTCTTCCAAAGGAATCATTGGCCCATTTTTCAGATCAGAAACGATTACTGCATCACGCTGTCTGGACATTCTTCGTGAATTTGTGGCGGTACAAACTGCCTTAGACGACACTGCGAACACCTCGTGGTTTATGCAAGATGGTGCCCGGCCACATCGCACGGCCGACGTCTTTAATTTCCTGAATGAATATTTCGAAGATCGTGTGATTGCTTTGGGCTATCCGAAACATACAGGAGGCGGCGTGGATTGGCCTCCCTATTCGCCAGACATGAACCCCAGTGACTTCTTTCTGTGGGGACACTTGAAAGACCAGGTGTACCGCCAGAATCCAGAAACAATTGAACAGCTGAAGCAGTACATCTCATCTGCATGTGAAGCCATTCCGCCAGACACGTTGTCAAAGGTTTCGGGTCATTTCATTCAGAGTCTACGCCATATTATTGCTGCGCATGGTGGATATGTGGAAAATATCGTACTATAGAGTTTCCCAGACCGCAGCGCCATCTGTTGTTGAAAATTGTAACTACTGTAATTTCGAAAGTTTGTATGCCTGAAAATGTACTGTTGTCCCAAGCATATTGCAACAAACGGTGTATTTCTATCGCTGCTCGTTTAGTTTTTATTGCCGTTTCAAATATACCGGTCATTTTTGAAACACCCTGTAACAACTCATCTGTGGAATAGTGAAAAGGATGAAGGAGGAGACATGCATGCGAGATTGATGATTCTCCACGTCATCGACGAGACCGGGAGCAGTTGGAGGAGGATATCGACGGGTTGCCGTCGGAAGGACTGGCCGCCTTCGCAGGACTGGACCTCCGCGACGATCTGGATCCCTCGTCGAGAAGATGGTGCCTCCCCTCCATACGGCCTACTTAGAAACGTAGTTAGTCAGCGCTAAAGCAGAAGTAGAATAGTAGTAGTAGAAGAAGAACGCTGTTGCAGTGGATAGAAAAGATGATCGATTAGATAAAAAGAAACTCAGTGCAGTGGTTAACCTGAAACTAGCCACCCCGGGTCCTCGTCCCTAGGGATGGTAACCTGGTTAATATGTAGCCGGTGCTAAGTGAGCCGGAAAAGTGGGTTAAGATGTAATGTATGTACAGTACTATGTTACGTAATTTGTAAATGCATACTAGTAACCATTGTAAAGTTGTATAATAATTGTGTAATAAAGTAGAAGTTGCACGGTCCATATATCTCTTAGAAATGAACCTTAATTTGAATAAATCTGTATTAAAAAAACTGTCACTCTGATGCCAACTGCTGTCCAATTGCTGCGGATGCAGTATCATGCGCCAGAGCCATTACGCTGAACACGATCGAGTTCCCTCTCGGTAGTGCCACGTGGCCGTTCGGTGCCCGGTCTTCTTGCTACCGTACATTCTCGTGACAACCGCTCTCAGCCATCACGCACTGCGGCCACATTCCTGCTAAATATTTCTGCGGTATTGCAGAGGAACATCCAGCTTCTCGTACCCTATTGCGCGACCTCGTTCAAATTTGGTGAGGAACTAATAACGGCGTCTGTGTCACCTTAAAAGAGCTCTTGACCATCATCAGTTCACCACGTCCAGTCTCGAAGGTAACTAACGCTCATGACCGTTGCAATGAGCACTTAAAGCAAACCTGATTTGCATCCTCAAGTAGTGCAACTCTTTTGCGTCTGGCGCCAAGTCTGAACAGACATCATCTTTTAGAAGTAGGAACACGCCTGCTAATTTTCATTCGTGCCGCAAGGCCCCTTCTTGGAGTCGCTTTTCTTTCATTAGTGTACAATTCCTCGTACAACACCGGCATGCAATCCGAAGAATGAGACAATAGAACCAGAGGGCAAGAAATTTGTTGCTATGTCGTGCAACGGTGCATTTTCCAACAAAATTGCACAGGCTTTGAGAAAAACGAAAATAAAAATTAGATTTCAAATTAAAATACATTTGGTTTTAGGCTACGCCATAAAATTGGCAACAACAGCAACAAATATTTGGAATCTGGTGTATATAAGATCAACTGCCAAGACTGTGACAAGTTTTATATCGGTAAGACAGGAAGGAATTTCAAGACTCGTTTAATAGAGCATATTATAACCAAAATAAGAGCGCTTTCGGCACATTTGGACAGAGAAGAACATTCGGTGGGGAACACAGAGAATAATATGAAAGTGTTGCATAGGGCGCCAAAGGGCCAGTTACTGAACCTACTCGAGAAAATGGAAATTAATGTGATCAGAAAAAGGCAACCGGAATTAATGCTGAATGAACAGAAGGAGTTTAACGTAAATTCTTATTTTGATGTATTCAGAAACCTACTGGTTTGAGCGGCGTTGGGCGCCCCAGCGGATTGGTGTGCGTCGGCATACAGAGAAGTCACGAGGAGCCGACGATGAAACCACACTCCGGATGTATTACCGACTATCGATTTGTTAATTTTTAATTAATAGTCACTGTTTCGGTAATTACCTTACAATGGCGTTTACCGTAATTGATCTGTCAGGCTGGAAGATTTCATTTTATAGATGTGCTTTTAATCTTATACTTTTCATACTGGCGTTTATACAATTGTATGTTTTACCTTGGCAGCCTAGGAGCTATACATTATTAGTATTTACACTTTTTATGTGGATTTTAAGTATGTATCTAATTCCACGTATAGTATGTTAGTACATGTTTTATTATCAGGCGCTCGTTTTGCCATGTGTAGTAATTTTAATTAATGATTACGCATACCGCTTTTTAACCATTACATTAGCGATAATGGTTAATCATGTACCCTAGCTATAGTGCCCTCTGCTGGCCTCAGTTTCTTTGTATAAATACCAGACACGCCCTGATCGTCACCAGCACTTACTATGAACCTACATATTTAGTTTAACGTTCATACTACATCAGAATGTTTTATGGTTTGTATGGCTGATATACGTGGCTATTAATCATATAAACACTTTTTATTTTTCTTATGTAGCACCAGGTATTTTATAGATTTAGCGTCAGCAACCTGAACTTAGTTGGTTACGCACTGTTTTTGTTTGTAACGGATCTGAAGATGGCAGTAGCCGAAACCGGTAATAGAGTAGTGTAAAAGTTTGTGTGATCAAGATGGACCTGTAAAATCAAGTGCCAAAATATTATCACGGACTCATTTTCAAACTTTATGTCTTCAATCAATAATGGCATTCCGCTGAGTGCAAAGTGGTGATACTCAATTACAAAATACAACTTTAGTAAGAGGGCGATGAAAGAAACAAACTACTGAATCATAAAGAAGACACTAGCATTTAAAAGTCTGTTTTCCGAACCTGACTTTTAACCATTACAAAAGACTTTACAAAAGTCACTTGCTCTAAAAAATATATAACTCTGCCATGTAAGTCGTTAATGACGGAGTAAAAGAGTAGTGAATTTATGGCTGTGTCCAAGCCACGTGAGCAGATAATTTTGTTTAATCTCGTGTCGACAATCACACTAACCGAGCCACATCATAAAGAAAAATAATAAAAATTTACCTTTGTCCAACTAATCATAAATTACGTGCTAGCAAAGCAATGCAGTGCAACATTACCTCAACATCTTCACACTTCTAGAATTAGTTCTTACCAGACCATATTTTCAGTCATCAACGTCGTCTGAGCTGGCCGCTGTGGCCGAGCGGTTCTAGGCGCTTCAGTCCGGAACCGCGTGACCGCTACGGTCCCAGGTTCGAATCCTGCCTCGGACATGGATGTGTGTGATGTCCTTAGGTTAGTTAGGTTTGAGTAGTTGTAAGTTCTAGTGGACATGACCTCAGATGTTAAGTCCCTTAGTGGTTAGAGCCACTTTTCAACCAACGTCATCTGCGTCTATGTGTTGCTTTAGGTATTTTCCCAAACCGCTTAGCAGCGCGACCGCCAACAGTCTGTCACTTAAGACACACGAATGCTGCACTGGCAACGACATACTGCTGACAACCAAAGATCACATTGCTAGTGCCGGCCAGAGTGGCCGAGCGGTTCTAGGCGCTACAGTCTGGAACCGCGCGACCGCTGCTGTCGCAGGTTCGAATCCTACCTCGGGCATGGATGTGTGTGATGTCCTTAGGTTAGTTAGGTTTAAGTAGTTCTAAGTTCTAGGGGACTGATGATCTCAGAAGTTAAGTCCCATAGTGCTCAGAGCCATTTGAATCACATTGCTAGTACTCAGAATCTCTGTGGCAGCACATATCGACTATTAAAGACATCTGTGTGAGAAACATCCAGTGTACAAGTATCTACATCTACATCGACACTTTGCAAGCCACCGTGTGATGCGTGGCAGAGGGTGCCCTGAACGACTACTAGTCATTTCCTTTCCTTTCTACTGGCAGATCAAGCGAGGGAAAAACAACTATCTATATGCCTCCGTTAAGCCCTAATTTCTCGAATCTTACCTTCGTGGTCCTTACGCCCAATGTATGTTGGCAGCTGTAGAATCGTTTATCAGTGAGCTTCAAATGTCGCCACCCCAAATTGTTTCAGTAGCGTTTCTCCAAAACAGCGTCGCCTTCCCCCCAGGTATTCCCATTTGAGTTCCTACAAGTAACAAATCTAGCAGCGCGCCTCTGAATTGCTTCGACGTCTTCTTTCAATCCAACATAGTACTGATTTCAAACATTGAAGCAGTACTCAAGAATTGGTCGCACCAGTGTCCTAAATGCAGTCTCCTTTACTGGTGAACCACCCTTCCCTAAAATTTCCCTATAAACTCAAGCCGACCATTTGCCTTCCCTGCCAAAGCTCTCTCAAGCTCCTTCCATTTCATAGCGCTTCTTAACGTTACGCCCCGATATTTAAAAGAGTTGACTGTATCAAGCAGGACTCTAATAATACTATAACCGAAAATTGCAGGTTTATTCTTTCTATTCATCTTCTTAAGTATGAAGTATGACTCATCGAATAAAAAGAGAACTCACATCACACTCATCCACCACCACCAAAATTAAGCTAGACATCTTACATCACTTTACAGCTCACTTGTAACATAATCGGAAGTTTGAAGCTGTTTTATACATAAATAGCAACCTAGAGAGCAGGCTGTGAAGGCCACGTGATTGTCGTCCGATCACCGTGTCATCCTGCGCCGTTCATTGTTGGACGCAGTTTTGGGGGTGGGGGTGAATACACCGGACTTCCTGTAGTTGTAGACTTTCCGACCTCGGAGCCGCTGCCTCTCAGTCAGGTACTTCCTGAATCGGCACCATGAGGTTGTGTGTACCCTAGTCCACAAGGAAAGTCCCTAGCAGTACCGAGAATCCAACCCGCGTCCCCGCAGGAGACACTGTCGCATTGACCACTGAACTCAGGAGACAGACTGTCTTGTACTTAGGGTTTGATTCTGTACAGAATCGTGGTTGGTTGGTTGTTTCGGGGAAGGAGACCAGACAGCGGGGTCATCGGTCTCATCGGATTAGGGAAGGACGGGGAAGGAAATCGGCCGTGCCCTTTGAAAGGAACCATACCGGCATTTGCCTGGAGCGATTTAGGGAAATCACACAGAATCGTGGGTTGTTTGGTAACAGTACTAAGGAATTTAAAGCTACAAAGGGCATATGTGAAAGATGATACTTTAATGAATGAAAGATCCTAAGAAGTTCAGAATCAAACGAATCGATAATACTTCGCCCTGCAAATAAAACTCAGATTCATATTAAGGATAGAAAAACCGACCGGTTAAAACCGGTACCGGTATCAGGTTCTGAATAGCCGGTATTTTTCAGTATTTGTTTTGTATCGGTTGTAACAGGTTTCTTTTCATTTTTTCCTAATTACCCGGCAAAAAACAAGCGCATTAACTTGCCATTGCAGCAGTGCTAATTTTTTTTTGTTTTGAACTCTTAACTTCCCAGATGCGGTCTCACAGACCGCTAGTGTTTATTGTTACTCAGTTGCTAACGCATAGGGGTGGGGTAGGAGATACAGCGTTATCTAGTTGTTCTTTCCCGAAGCTGCAGTGATTTCCTTCGTTAGTACCCACTTTTATGTGATGTGAACCTTTACTATTACTGCTTCTATCGTGCTAACTGTCTCTGAGACCGCACCTGGGAGCTTTCGTTATAGATTCTGTAACTAAGTCCTCATCTCCTTTTCATGTTACAGATGCTGACTTTGAGGATGCTGTTTTAAAATGGTTCGAGGACAGTTTAGGAACTGAGGTTGGATTAGATAGTGACAACGAAATTGTAAGTTAACGTAATTCAGAACAGGAAGAGTGTGAAAGTGAAGACGAATTTGTTTTGGCGCCTGTGAAATCGTTGAATGAAACAAGTGATCAAAGTGGTGGGGACAGAACTGCAGAGACCGAATCGTTAGCTAAAGGTTCTGCTAGAAATACATTTAGTTGAAAGAAATATGGCTATTCGACGAGGTCTCATCCAGTGACAGTCAATGACATTATTTTTCTACATGTTGAACATACAGGGTGTTTCAAAAATGACCGGTATATTTGAAACGTCTATAAAAACTAAACGAGCAGCGATAGAAATACACCGTTTGCTGCAATATGCTTGGGACAACAGTATATTTTCAGGCATACAAACTTTCGAAATTACAGTAGTTACAATTTTCAACAACAGATGGCGCTGCGGTCTGGGAAACTCTATAGTACGATATTTTCCACATATCCACCATGCGTAGCAATAATATGGCGTAGTCTCTGAATGAAATTACCCGAAACCTTTGACAACGTGTCTGGCGGAATGGCTTCACATGCAGATGAGATGTACTGCTTCAGCTGTTCAATTGTTTCTGGATTCTGGCGGTACACCTGGTCTTTCAAGTGTCCCCACAGAAAGAAGTCACAGGGGTTCATGTCTGGCGAATAGGGAGGCCAATCCACGCCGCCTCCTCTATGTTTCGGATAGCCCAAAGCAATCACGCAATCATCGAAATATTCATTCAGGAAATTAAAGACGTAGGCCGTGCGATGTGGCCGGGCACCATCTTGCATAAACCACGAGGTGTTCGCAGTGTCGTCTAAGGCAGTTTGTACCGCCACAAATTCACGAAGAATGTCCGGATAGCGTGATGTAGTAATCGTTTCGGATCTGAAAAATGGGCCAATGATTCCTTTGGAAGAAATGGCGGCCCAGACCAGTACGTTTTGAGGATGCAGGGACGATGGGACTGCAACATGGGGCTTTTCGGTTCCCCATATGCGCCAGTTCTGTTTATTGACGAAGCCGTCCTGGTAAAAATAAGCTTCGTCAGTAAACCAAATGCTGCCCACATGCATATCGCCGTCATCAATCCTGTGCACTATATCGTTAGCGAATGTCTCTCGTGCAGCAATGGTAGCGGCGCTGAGGGGTTGCCGCGTTTTAATTTTGTATGGATAGAGGTGTAAACTCTGGCGCATGAGATGATACGTGGACGTTGGCGTCATTTGGACCGCAGCTGCAACACGGCGAACGGAAACCCGAGGCCGCTGTTGGATCACCTGCTGCACTAGCTGCGCGTTGCCCTCTGTGGTTGCCGTACGCGGTCGCCCTACCTTTCCAGCACGTTCATTCGTCACGTTCCCAGTCCGTTGAAATTTTTCAAACAGATCCTTTATTGTATCGCTTTTCGATCCTTTGGTTACATTAAACCTCCGTTGAAAACTTCGTCTTGTTGCAACAACACTGTGTTCTGGGCGGTGGAATTCCAACACCAGAAAAATCCTCTGTTCTAAGGAATAAACCGTGTTGTCTACAGCACACTCGCACGTTGTGAACAGCACACGTTTACAGCAGAAAGACGACGTACAGAATGGCGCACCCACAGACTGCGTTGTCTTCTATATCTTTCACATCACTTGCAGCGCCATCTGTTGTTGAAAATTGTAACTACTGTAATTTCGAAAGTTTGTCCGCCTGAAAATGTACTGTTGTCCCAAGCATATTGCAACAAACGGTGTAATTCTATAGCTGCTCGTTTAGTTTTTATTGCCGTTTCAAATATACCGGTCATTTTTGAAACACCCTGTATGTTGGGTGAAAGCGTTTGTCCTTCACAGTTCCTACAAAAACGATATTCAGATCAGCGGCTTTAATTTTTTGAAGACGCTTCCAAACTCGTTGCTGACATCAGAGATAAAAAGCGAGTCAAGAACTATGACATAGCCCGTGAACTTTCTGTATCCATTCACCGTATTCTGGGTGTAGTAGAACCAACAGTAGAAGTCGTTGCACAACGACTGGGAAAACGCAAAACATGCTCCAACTGTGACCTTAAACAGAAGAGAAGGACCTTTTATATTTGTCACCGTTGCAAGAAGCCAATGTGGCTTGTTTTCTCTGCAAAAATTTGCAGCGAGTGCAAAGAAAACCTCTGAGAAGATAACTAAAAACCTGAAAATTACTAGTGATTTTCATTGTGTTGAAAGTTTTATGGGAGCTGCTTATGTTTTTATTCCTACATATATCATAAACAATAAAAATATAACGAAAAGTAAACTGTGAGTGCAGGGTTTTGAGTTTTCATAGCATTAACATTATAGTGTAATACGGGGTATTCAAAAGGTCTCTACGCAGTGCCGTATGATTGTTCGCCTGCCTGGGTTACTTCCCTTCAAGTGGACTCTCCCAGCATTCCACTGTTTCGTTTATCTCAGCCAGCGTGAGTAGTATCGTTGGTGTGTGTCGTTACTTGTTGACGTGAACGTTTACGTTTAGTTCCTTTGTTCGTTTGTTCCGTTTTTGTTACTGTTAAAATGATAACCATAGAAGAACATGTGTTGTTAGTGGAACAAGTGTTCAAAACTGGCGGTAAATACACAGTTTCAGTTCGTCAAACATTTAATTCAGTTTTCCGGGAGACAACACTCCCACATCGTGATACTATGCGAGATTTGATTAACAAATTTCGAAGTACGGGTTCAGTGACGGATGCACCGAGAAGTGGTCGTCCTAGCGTTTTATCTGAGTATAAACTACTCGATATTTCCGATAAAATGTCCGTGAGTCCGAACAAGTCAGTAAGAAAACTCGCCCATGAAATCGATGTTAGTGTCGGAACGGCCCACACAGCTCAACGGAAAAAATTAGAACTTTTCCCATACAAAGTGACAGTCGTGCAAGAACTGAAAAATACTGAGCATGGCAAGAGACTTCATTATTGTCAATGGTTCCAAAATTTCTTTCAACAAAATGGAAGACGGCCGTTGTGGTCGACCGGTTCTAGGCGCTTCAGTCTGGAACCGCGCGATCGCTACGGTCGCAGGTTCGAATCCTGCCTCGGGCATGGATGCGTGTGGTGTCCTTAGGTTAGTTAGGTTGAAGTAGTTCTCAGTTCTATAGGACTGATGACCTCAGATGTTAAGTCCCATATTTCTCAGAGCCATTTGAACAAAATGGAAGGGATATTCTTAATGAAACGTTTTTCACTGATGAGGTGTGGTTTCATTTATCCAGGTACATGAACTCGCAAAATTCTCCATGTGTAGTACAAACCCATCATTTCATTCTGGGTATTCAACACCAAGGGAGACACTTTCAACATTTAATGTGAAAATTTGTAAGTAAAAATGAATATTCGGTAAATTAATAAATTGTATTTCACTGAGTTTCATTTCGGTATACTGACTGCGGCATACGGCACGCGCGGCTACAATCGTACGGCACTGCGGAGAGAGTTTTTGAACACCATGTATTATGTTCATTTTGTTCAGTTTTTCGTTTAAATGTGTTTTTTCGTAAAATAAACTTTGAAACGTATTTGAATATATTTTATGTGTGGTATTAATGTAACCTGAACTATTTCACGGAAACTGATGAATGCGATTTTTAGGACTATATATAAGAAAAGCGGTCTGTTAGACCGTACTTGAAACAGAGTGAGACAAAAAAATGACGTGGGAAACTAAGGGTTAAATAAAACTTTTTGTAAATCAATAATTCTTGTTCGGAAAGTATCTATTGCTTAGAAGTATTGGATTATTATAGAAACTGGAAAAGCAATCAGCACAACTTTTGTAACAACACCCACAGGTAGAAAGCAGCAACAAATAGGTAAGAGTTTGTACAGTATTGTAGAGAGAATGCTGTAGCTTCTGGCGTGTGACGTGACTTGTTAGACGGTACGCGTGTAAGTGCAGTGTGCAAGATTTGCCCCACCTGGTCTACACGACAGTTCCCGCTGTCTTCCTCGGACATCAGTTGTATTGCAGAACAGACCCACCCCTAGATCAGAAGTAAATGCAGTAGTTATGAAGTATGATTCTGTATTATTTTAAAATATTAAAAGCGGGACGAGCCGCAACAAACTTGAAACACCACATAAGAAGAAAACAGCCACAATCTTCACTGGAAGAGAAGGTACATTTAATTCATATACCAACAATTTTACTGAGGTGCTGTAAATTTTGGGTAGCAACTGAAACCGTAATTTTGTGGTTGCTTAACACCATCAAAAAGTGACCATGCAAAGTATTCCTCAACTTGTGATCTTTCGTTCTCACCGTCGCCGCGTCTATCTTCTTCACTTTCGCAATCTTTGCAGAACACAATGAGATCGATTTCTGCCGCATTCTGAATCGTATATCGATCGCAATCTCCGACTCCTTCACTTTCAATAAAAAT
Source organism: Schistocerca serialis cubense (assembly GCF_023864345.2). Lineage (NCBI taxonomy): Eukaryota > Metazoa > Arthropoda > Insecta > Orthoptera > Acrididae > Schistocerca > Schistocerca serialis. The sequence goes on from NC_064638.1 coordinate 269,109,804, forward strand.
TCTCAATAGTTGTTCAAAGTCTGGGTGTATTACTGCAAGTAACAGCAAAGAAAACCGAAAATCTATCATTTCAGAAACCGGTTATTTCTGAGCCGTTTTAATAGGCAATTTAAATTCGAGACGAAAAGAAGCGGTGTAACTAAAAACTAGTTGTTTCAACGATGATCACCATCCCCAGGGCTAAAAGGAACAAACATAAAAGGAAATGAAAACTTCGCAGGTATAAATCAGGTAGATCTTCTATGAAATTAACAAAAATAAAGGAAAAAATCGACTTGATGTTGCGTAACTACTGTGGTATTAAAACCGATAACGATTAAGCCAGAAGGAATCAGAGCACTTGTTTCACAAAGCCACAAAGCGGACTTTCATTTCAGAGTCCAATTCACATTATTTTCGCGGAAAGAGATTGCATTAGAGGACGCGCAACGAAATTCCGCTGCGCGGCGCACGTTATCGCAGCTGAGGCGGCCGCTTTATATGAGATCCCATTCAAAATATCCCTAACGTATCGAAATTCGGAGCAAAATTAATGAAATCGACGTGATTGATATGCGCAAATTACTTTGATGTTTCCGCAGTTTATTTCGTTTCGTCTGTATGAATGGCGTGATTGGTTTGAAATCCTTTGTAATTGGTTCATCACGAATAAGCCCAGATCAACAGGGCCTATACAATTCGCGCAGCCGGCGCACTAGCCACCGGACTGCGTAGCCTGGGGGGAAGCCGTGCGTTCCACGTGCGCCACACACTCCAGAAAGAACACCGAGAACGCGCTATGTCGAAAACTACACTCCTGGAAATTGAAATAAGAACACCGTGAATTCATTGTCCCAGGAAGGGGAAACTTTATTGACACATTCCTGGGGTCAGATACATCACATGATCACACTGACAGAACCACAGGCACATAGACACAGGCAACAGAGCATGCACAATGTCGGCACTAGTACAGTGTATATCCACCTTTCGCAGCAATGCACGCTGCTATTCTCCCATGGAGACCATCGTAGAGATGCTGGATGTAGTCCTGTGGAACGGCTTGCCATGCCATTTCCACCTGGCGCCTCAGTTGGACCAGCGTTCGTGCTGGACGTGCAGACCGCGTGAGACGACGCTTCATCCAGTCCCAAACATGCTCAATGGGGGACAGATCCGGAGATCTTGCTGGCCAGGGTAGTTGACTTACACCTTCTAGAGCACGTTGGGTGGCACGGGATACATGCGGACGTGCATTGTCCTGTTGGAACAGCAAGTTCCCTTGCCGGTCTAGGAATGGTAGAACGATGGGTTCGATGACGGTTTGGATGTACCGTGCACTATTCAGTGTCCCCTCGACGATCACCAGTGGTGTACGGCCAGTGTAAGAGATCGCTCCCCACACCATGATGCCGGGTGTTGGCCCTGTGTGCCTCGGTCGTATGCAGACCTGATTGTGGCGCTCACCTGCAGGGCGCCAAACACGCATACGACCATCATTGGCACCAATGCAGAAGCGACTCTCATCGCTGAAGACGACACGTCTCCATTCGTCCCTCCATTCACGCCTGTCGCGACACTACTGGAGGCGGGCTGCACGATGTTGGGGCGTGAGCGGAAGACGGCCTAACGGTGTGCGGGACTGTAGCCCAGCTTCATGGAGACGTTTGCGAATGGTCCTCGCCGATACCCCAGGAGCAACAGTGTCCCTAATTTGCTGGGAAGTGGCGGTGCGGTCCCCTACGGCACTGCGTAGGATCCTACGGTCTTGGCGTGCATCCGTGCGTCGCTGCGGTCCGGTCCCAGGTCGACGGGCACGTGCACCTTCCGCCGACCACTGGCGATAACATCAATGTACTGTGGAGACCTCACGCCCCACGTGTTGAGCAATTCGGCGGTACGTCCACCCGGCCTCCCGCATGCCCACTATACGCCCTCGCTCAAAGTCCGTCAACTGCACATACGGTTCACGTCCACGCTGTCGCGGCATGCTACCAGTGTTAAAGACTGCGATGGAGCTCCGTATGCCACGGCACACTGGCTGACACTGACGGCGGCGGTGCACAAATGCTGCGAGGCTAGCGCCATTCGACGGCCAACACCGCGGTTCCTGGTATGTCCGCTGTGCCGTGAGTGTGATCATTGCTTGTACAGCCCTCTCGCAGTGTCCGGAGCAAGTATGGTGGGTCTGACACACCGGTGTCAATGTGTTTTTTTTTCCATTTCCAGGAGTGTATGTGCATTCAGATGCTCATTTCTGGTTAGAAAGTTGACAGGAGTCGCGACGTATTATCCTACGTGTTTATGTTGCTTTAGGTAACTATCGCAGGGGAATAAATTTAAAAAATTATTTCTGCAGCCACGGGCCGTATTTTTTAAGTAAGGTCCGTTTTTTTTGTAGACACTAGCAGTTCACGCGCGTAACGGAACAAGAGCGTGCGTCGTGTACCGGAATGCCTCGGGAACAACTGTGCTCTGTTTCAGCTCTGTATCTAACCTGTACAGTTCCGTTCTATGATTTCAAAATGTTTAAGACTATCAACTCGACCGCTGCGTGTGAGGTTCGTTCAGGTTTTTGTCAGCAAGGAACCTGTCTGCTGCAGAAAGTCATCGACAGATTTGCGAAGTGTACGGTGATACTGTTATGAGTGAAAGCAAAGTGCGCAAGTGGGTACGAGAATCCAAAGATGGCCGTGACATCGTCCATAATGGGGACCGCTCCGGTCGCCCTTCTTTGATTACAGATGATTTGGTGGCTTCAGCTGAAGCGAGGATTCGGGAGAAAAGGCGCTTCACAATAACAGGTCTCTCAAACGAATTTCCTGATGTGTCGAGGTCAGTGCTTTACAACATTGCTTCTGAAAACCTGAAGTTTAGGAATCTGTACTCCCGTTAGGTCCCGAAACTCCTGACAGAGTACCACAAATCCAAAGATTTGAGTGTTCGATGAGTTTCTTGACTCGTTATCACGAAGAAGGTGACGGCTTCTTGAGTCAGATCGTAGCTGGAGACGAAACATGGGTTTCGCATATCACGCCCGAATCGAAGCAACAGAGCATTGCATAGAGACACACACACTCGCCTGTAAAGGTGAAGGCCAAACAAACTCTGTCCCAGCGCAAAATCATGTCATCGGTGTTTCGGGATGGGCATGGTGTTTTGTTGGTGGACTTCATGCAACGACGAACCACTATCAATGTAGAAGCATACGGCCAAACCCTGAGAAAGCTACGGAGATCGATTCAAAACAAAAGACGCGGCATGCTGACAAAGGGAACTGACCTTCTCCATGACAATGCAAGACCTCACGCTGAAGGTAAGACCTGCGATTTATTGGACAGTTTTGGCTGGGAAGTTTTAGAGCACCCACCCTACAGTCCTGAACTTGATCTGAGCGATTACCGTCTGTTCCTACACCTCAAACAACACCTCAGTGGCAACCGTTACAATGATGACGACGACGTGAAAACGCCAGTGAACTCTTGGTTATCGGAGCAGGTGGCAAGTTTTTATGAAGAGGGTATTTTAAAATTGGTTAAGAGGTATGATACGTGTTTGAACAAACTAGGCAACTATGTCGAAAAATCGAGTGAAGTATGTACTTCCTGAAAATAAATTTACTTTTTTGAAATAAACTTTCATTGTGTACTTATGTTCAAACAGACATTACTTTAAAAAACACATTTCGTATATAGCTGTTTCGTACGGTGTTGTCAGTTAAGGGTCTTTGTACCGTATTAGGCTCCATTTCATACTTGGATACATATCCCTGAACAAGCTTCGTGGAGATGACAAAAGGTAGTAGAGATGTAAATCTAGCGTAGGCTACCGTAGATTGTCGTAATTAAGCGTAGACTACGGTGGTTTACCTAGTAGCCTTGGTAGGTTAAGGTCGTAACCACTTTACCAGTACGCTGTGTGTGTTACATACCTATTGGGCGTTGCATCATTTACCTCTCTTTGTTCACTTATGTGATTAGTGTCTTACCAGAATCCCCCAAAAACTGGAAGCGGCGAACTGTTCATAAACTGGGTGATGATATAAAAGTAGCCTCATAACCTACAGAACATTTCTGTTCTACGTAATTATTTTTTTGTTTGTTACTTAAAAATAAGCAGTATTTATAGCAAAATTTAAATTGTGTATGTTTAATTCAGGTTTAGTACGAAAATTGATATGTGACGTGAAACAATGGTATGATGTAATAAAAAAAATCGTCATATAGTGGTGCAAAACGCAGTTTAACCAGAAAATGCAAAATTTAAAAAAAATCTACAAAACGGAAACATATGAAACATTCCTTCAGCACTTCATGAAGCTTATAGAAAATATATTTCTGTTATTTACAAATAAATTCGCTCTTATCAGTAATCAGGAATCTCTGGACTCTGATCAGGATGAATTAAAGAACACAATAATTATATAGATTTTTATTTATTTTTGCGCATGTAAGCTTTTCTTGCATACAAATCAATTGGTTTGGTTACATAAAAGTACAGAGGTTACGCGATCAACAAATTTTTATAACTTATAAAAAGCAATTTATATTTTGTATGAATATAAAATACACGATGTACTAACACCATACGATGTGTGGTTCCAAATACTTGCAAAACTAACAAAAAAGTGAGTGAAATGAACGTATGTCATTATTGGCCGGGAAACGAAATCTGAGGTTGTTGGCCCGCCTATTGCAAGTCTTTTTATTTTACGCCACCTTTGCGACTTACGTGTCGATGATGAGGCCAGCATAACATCCGGCCCGAATGGATGAAATCTCCGACCAAACCAGAAATTGTAGCCGTGTTGCTCTGCCCACTCAGCTATGGAGGTTGCATACAAACAAACAAACAAACAATAAACAAAGAGAACTCGTGGGCTTCCAGCTTCTCTCAGATTCATTTGTGGTTCTCTCCCTACAAGTGCTACCAATACTAACCTTAATTCTACCGTACCAAAATTACAGAACCGTTATTTTGATAGAGCGCAACTCCAGTGAATAGGTAAAAACACCACTCTGCAAAAATTAAGGACGAGAAAGGTGAAGTGCTATGACATATTAACCAGTGGAAACGAATGAAAATGCTGGGTTATGTTGTTAGCGGTCTCCATGCCATGCACAGAAAGCTTGACAGCACATACACACATCAAAAATTTTTGTATCACCTCGGTTCCGAGAGTTCCGGGACCGGAACGGAAAATGAGAACAGAGATCAACATAAAATAAACATGATTGGCGTCCTTTTTATTGCTCATGAAAACCACACAATGCATGTTGTACCACCATACAGCGAGACCTTCAGAGATGGTGGTCCATACTGCTGTACACATCGGTACCTATGAAACCCAGTTGCACGTCCTCTTGCATTGATGCATGCCTATATTGGCCGTGGCATACTATCCACAAGTTCATCAAGGAACTGTTGGTCCAGATTGTCCCACTCCTCAACAGCAATTCGGCGTAATTCCCTCAGAGTGGTTGGTGGGTTACGTCATCCATAACAGCACTTTTCAATCTATCCCAGGCATGTTCGATAGGCTCATGCCTGGAGATCATGCTGGCCACTCAAGTCGAGCGATGTCGTTATCCTGAAGGAAGTCATTTACAAGATGTGCACGATTGGAGCGCGGATTGTCGTCCATGAAGACGAATGCCTCGCCAATATGCTGCAGATATGGTTGCACTATCGGTCAGAGGATGGCATTCACGTATCGTACAGACATTACGGCGCCTTCCATGATCACCAGCGGCTTACGTCAGCCCCACGTAATGTCACCCCAAAACAGCAGGGAACCTGCACCTCGTTGGACAGTGTCTCTAAGGCGTTCAGCCTGACCGGTTGCCTCCAAACACGTCTCCGACGATTATCTGGTTGAAGGCATCTGCGACTCTCATCGGTGAAAAGAACGTGATGCCAATCCTGAGCGGTCCATTCGGCACATTGTTGGGCCCATCTGTACCGCGTTACACGTTGTTGTAGTTGCAAAGCTGCACCGCGTCATGGACTTCGGGAGTGATGTTGCGCATGATGCAGCCTATTTCGCCCAATTTCAGTCCTAACACGACGTCCTGTAGCTCCACGGAAAGGATTTTCAACACCGTGGCATTGCTGTCAGGGTTCCTCCGAGCCATAATCCGTAGGTAGCGGTCATCCACAGCTGTAGTAGCCCTTGGGCGGCCTGAGCGAGGCATGTCATTAACAGTTCCTGTCTCTCCGTATCTCCTCCATGTCCGAAAAACGTCGCTTTGCTTCAGTCCGAGACGCCTGGACGCCTCCGTTGTTGAGAGCCCTTCCTGGCACAAAGTAACAATGCGGACGCGATCGAACAGCGGTATTGACAGTCTTGGCATGGTTGAACTACAGACAACGCGAGCCGTGTACCTCCTTCCTGGTGGAATGACTGGAACTGATCGGCTGTCTGACCCCGTCCGTCTAATAGGCGCTGCTCATGCTCATATAAACAATTATATCTTTGGGCGAGTTCAGTGACAACTTTGAACAATCAAAGGGACTGTGTCTGTGATACAGTATACTTATTTGATGTGTGTGGTATGACTTCAACGTGACTACAGAGTCAAATGGGCGTGGTTCCGCAACACGAGGCAGTTAAAGGAATGCGAAAAGGCAGTGTGCCTCAATCGGGGAGCGTGTACCGTGCACTGTAGTGCAGACGGTCCGAGGACAACATTTGAATGAGTTCACACGAAGTGTGACGATGGTAGCCTGGTATTGTTCACAGCACAGAGAGCATGCATTGTGAACGTACCAAACCATAGGCGTCTCTTCCTGAATGTGAGAAGGTAGTCGATCACAGACAACTGCGATAACCGGTACATTGACCCCCTCATCAGCGGCACCGTTTGCGATGGTTCCCAGTGCGTACGGACTGGAGCAACGAGACTGAGGTAGGGTGTGCTTCTCAGATGAGAGCAGATTCAGCCTGAGTAGTGATTATGGAAGTACACTCATATGACTAGAAAAACTCTATCGAACATTATCGTTTTGGTGGCACAGGTGTCGTGGTGTGGGGAGGCATAGTGTTGCGTGTTCCAACTGACATCCTAATCTTTGAACAAGGTACACCCACCGGTCACTGTGAAGTTGTACTCCTCTCCAATGCACGCCTTTCCATGGGTGCATTAATTTTTATGGATGGCAATGCGCGATTGCATTGAACAGGTCAGGTGGAGAAGCTATTGTGACGAGACGATATTCGTCGAATGGACTGGCCTGCCAACCCCATCTACTAATATGCGTCGAGCACGGGTGGGATGCATTGGCGTGACGTATTGCATCACGTCCAAGTGCAACGACGTCCACCCAGCTGTTGTCACCCACGCTGATATGTGAGTTGAACCCTTGCCACAAGAACTCTTTACCAAATTTGTGGCCAACATGGGAGCACGTTGCTGAGCGTGCACTGCTGTCCCTAGTGACGAGAGACCTGTTAAGAACCATGTTTCGCCTTTATGGTGTCCAGATACCAACATAAATCGGAGTGATTTCAGTGGAACTATTGACTGGGAGCACAGGCGTTTTACTCCGTATTTCCTTCAGTTAGTTTCTGTATTATACTGTAGCAGCTGTTTCTAGGAATGGGCCACGTTTCATCGAGCTATATTACTTGGCAGTGACACCTCATGCAAAAGTGACTTTCGCCCTTAAGTTTTGCACACTTGTGCATATTTAAACTGTAACGTAACACTCGTCGAACGAGCCTCTGTATAATGGCGGACATTATGGTCAGTTGCCGTTATTATTGGGAAGTTATTTTTCTTCTACCCTAGTGATGATAGGACTACGTTAAAGACCTTCTTAATTTTTTTATGGTCAGATCTCCGAGGATGGCTTAAGGCCTTTTGACTTTCTCATGATCGCCAGTGTCTTCCAGTACCTGTTGGAAAGAATCTTCTGATTTTCCTTTCGGGAAGCGGCATCTTCTGTTATTGGTACGAGTAGCAAATGGCCAACTGAAATGCTTGCATTCGGCTGCTGCAGCTGTTTCGCAGAAGGGCCTGTTTGTTAAATATTTTCTGGAAAGTTTCGCAGCGCAAGAAATCAAAACATCTGCTAGCAGCCTTCATGAAGTGTACAAGTCGTGTTTTCATATTTATTAAGGCTGGAGGAACTAATTTTCACGTATTAAACAAGTTGCTTTTCGCACACGAAGCGAATATTACGAACAGCTAGTGCGTTTTCCTGAGCCGCCGTTGAATTGTTCTACAGTCCTCGAAAAGCGTTGCGGGTTAATGTACGTGGACGTGATCAGTATGGAGGTATCTTGTAGCACACAATGCAGCCATTAGGCAGTTGGAGTTGATGTTTGATAAAAATCGAGGCTTGGCTGAAGTTGATGAATTTCAGTATAAATTGTTTTTGTCTACATAGCAAGTTTATAAAATTATACGATTCATTTCATCCCCAGATAACAAAATATCGTTACATATGGTAGCTTTTTGCATTTTTTACAGTGAAGTATTGAGTCATTAAAATATGTTTCTGTGTCATACCATTTTAAGAAATCGCGATGTAGACTACCGTATTAAATACTGAAAATTAAGTTCACTTTTCCACGTTCTTGGTCATATCAAGCATTATATCATCAACAATTTCCATTTGTTTCTCTAGATACCTAAAGTACAGTGTGTTTGCATATATTTCGACCAACTGTCTTTGAACTCGATAGTTGTGTTGTGGAGGAAGGCAACTGTCGAATGTTCCTGAAAGCCAGCTGGAGGCAGTGTATGGAACTTTCCATTCCAGCTCCCGGATTTCGGAACCATATTGAAAATAGTTGTAAAAGGTGGACGTTACTTACATGTATGTGGATGTCACTTACGTGTTCGAGTATGTTACTTGCGTGTATCTGTCATATTTTCTTATTTTGATTTGTTGAAGGTCTTGCATTTAATCTTTGCGTAATACACATCGCTCTGTGAGGTGTGGACGCTTGTCGAAGGACTTAGGACGAACTATTTACTTTAAGTAGCTCCTTCAAATAGGTACTAAATCAAATGGTTCAAATGGCTCTGAGCACTGGTGGGACTTAACTGCTCAAGTCATCAGTCCCCTAGAACTTAGAACTGCTTAAACCTAACTAACCTACGGACGTCACACACATCCATGCCCAAGGCAGGATTCGAACCTGCGACCATAGTGGTCGTGCGGTTCCAGACTGTAGTGTCTAGAACCGCACGGCCACACCAGCCGGCTCAAATAGGTACTAAGATCAGCGGCCTCATTCAATCCATATCCCACGTCTTTGTGTAACCACTTCCACGAAAACAATCGCATGACGCCTATGGGGCAAGACCGAAGAAATTCCTTCTTTTCCTTCTCACCGGGGAAAAGGAAAATTCGTTGGCTTTCTGCGAACTCTCCTGATGGACGCGAGCCTCAAAAGTGACAATGGGTTTTCCCGCCGTTTTCAGACCCAAGGCTTTGGATTTGTGCTGGGGAAGACCGCGGGACAAAGTTTCCAGAAGGTATTAGAAAGTTCTCCTTCCTCAAGGCACTGAGGCCGTTAGTATTCCGTGCATATTGCAGTCCCTGTAATTGTCTTAGCTTGGTGCGGTATGTAGAGGACATTGGATATTGGCCGAGACAATCCCTGCTACAAGATTCTTGCTCTGGACTCAGCGTCCAGAGGGGCGACGTGAAGTTATTGGCAAGAGGACAGTCTAGTTCCAGGCTTCGTTGAGTACAGTCGTTTCTGCGAGAACATGGATCTAAGTTCTAATTCGGGTAGAAATTTGTAAGTTAAATCGCTTTCAGAGCTGATGGGATGAGTGCCATAAGGAGTACGAAGTGATTTAAGATTTTCGTTTTGTGCAAGGTTTCAGATCCAGGACACGGGTCTTGTGTTAGCCACGAACCATACCATGAAGTCAGTTGAGCGTCTGGTACTGACTCTTTTGTCTGGTTTCTCATATTTCTGGAATGATGTCGAGTGTGTTTGTGGTTGTTCTAAGATGGAATGGATTGCCACGTGGTGATGGGACGCTGTCATAACGGCTTTAGCACGCGTTTTTAAAGTGTGCCGTGGGTTGCCAGTTTAAAGAACGCCAAATTTCCCTATGTAAAATAGTTTCTACACGGCTTCATCGACGCCAATTGCAGTTGGTTAGGATACCTTTTTCCTTCCTAGTTCTCTCTGTGTCGGTTCCTTGCATGTCGTGCATGTCCGGTTCCCTGTGACAACATCACAAATCTAAACAAACCTCCAGAGTGGGGATATCCCTCATTGAATTCTCACAACCAAAAGATAAACCGCTAGTCATATTTAAGGGACTATAGTAGTTAACTGATGCTGAACACGTGGTTACAACGAGTAGCTGACAAAGCAAGAAGAAACTGTACATCACAAAGAAGTGTACGGCAGAATTACAGAAAAGGTGCATTCTATTTTGAGTCTTTTAACACCAGGTAGCGTAAGCTCAATCTCAGTTCAGGCCACGTGCTTCGTCGGCTTGAATAAATGAGAAATCACACAAGAGAGGAAAAGCTATATTGTGTTCCAGAAAGGCGCCAGGCATCAACATTGCGGCTGACTGCAGAACGATTCTACTGCCGCCAACCTACATTTCGCCTAAGGACCACGAAGACAAGATAAGAGAAAACAGGCCTTGCATGGCCTACAGATACTCTTTGTTTCTCTCCATTCATTTACGAGTTCAACAGGGTAGGTACTATTGACCAAGTACTAATGATAGCTTGCGCAATGTGCGTGTACAGTGGTTACGCTTGATTGTGCGATTCAAGAAGATTTAGCTAAAAATTAACTGATAAAGGTTAAATTGCATTGTCATTGCAGTGAAAGGGCAAAATGAAATTGGCTTCGCAGGTAGTACGTGCAAATAACTCTGTCGCACATAGCATCTCCATCTTGTGTGGGAAGGCTCAGGGTATCGTTTGCCGCACATTTTCCCATTCAGCTGTAGCTGGAACGCCTCCGCCAGGAATTACTTGACCGTGGTGTCACTCCCGCGTCAAAGAAGTCTGTGCAGTCAGGCGACCAAAGCTACTGTGTATGGAATGCAGCTTTCGAGGAGAACACCGTATGTGCCATAACCTAATTTCCCAGGAACTTCGCTCGGTGCAAGAGGAGTCAAAATAAACGATCACTTGTCGAGGATAAGCAGTAGATATGGACCGTTTCTGAGAAAAAGGCGGTCAAAGTTTCCATGAACTTTATGTACCTTTTAGCGCGCAACAACTTCGACCGAAATGCTGGCACATCGGTTTGCGTTGCAGCTACACACTTTCGCGCTCCGTTTTCGAAACCCAACTCTTGTTTATCTTTTATGTTTGAATAAATGAATGAAAAAATTATTTGAAATTTTTTTCGGTGACCACATCTTGGCAGTAATATTGATGGCGCTGCGTACTTGTTCTGGGGAAGTGGGATTCCATCGGCCTGTAAATATACCTGACTATTTCTGCAGGCTGCAAGGAGCATCTTGTTTTCAACCGATTCTCACCTGCCGAGCTGGTTTGTCCCCTAGAGGGAATCAGTACAGGAAACACATAGTTTCCGAGTAAGTTCTCGACATCTGAACAGGTTATGTCACCGTACATTTTATAATTGTGGCCATTCTTGTTTATTATTGATTCATGGGGTGGACAGAGCAATCCTTCGTTATACGACGAGAAATTTATGTATGAAGGTGAGATATCAACTTCTTCGTTGAATGTAATTACTTCAAAGTATACGCCGCTCTACTGAGCCTGTGGTGTATTCTTTTGAGGGAAAATAAAACATTTCAGCCGGAAACGGCAGAATTTTTCTACTCTCATTGCACAGCAGAGGGGTGTCGTAACTATTCGCGATACAATAAAAATCGATGCGAAAACCAGTTTTCGGAAAAATGATCCTTTATGCGTGGTTTGTCACGAAATTATTGCCAACCCGTGATATCTTCTGCAATGTTAAGGATGTTTATTTCTCGTGTGGGCTTCATACGAAGAACTGAGACTATGGCACATTGGTTTTCAAGCGAAGCTCTTGGCGTTCGGAATTTCTGTACAACGAATGCTTCTACGGTCAGTTTCATCCAAGGATTCTTGCAGAATAAACATAAAAATAAAACACAAGAATTAATGTAAGAATTGATATAAGAAAGAAATATAAAAATATTACAATTTAAAGCTCTGAAAATACTATGAACATAGGTTTCAAAAGTCACGGGTTAGCGATATGCACATATACAGGTAACGACAGTATCTCGTACCCGAGAGGTAAAAGTGCAGTTCATAAACGGAGCTGTCATTTGTACCAAGGTACTTCCTGTGAAAAAAATTCCGACGTGACTAGGGCCGCACGACGGAATTGTTGTTGGAATTAGATACATGGGACATTCCATTTCGGAAATTGTCAAAGAATTCAATATTCCGAGATCCACAGCGTCAAGAGTGTACAGACAGTACCAAATTTCCCGCATTACCTCCAACCCTGGACAACGCTGTGGCCGACGACCTCCACTTAACGACCGAGAGCAGCGGCGTTTGCATAGTTATCAGTGCTAACACATAAACAACACTCTGCGAAATAACCGCAGAAATCAATATGGGATGTACAACGAAGGTACCTGTTAGGACAGTGAGCGAAATTCGACGTTAATGGGCAGAGGGCCGACGCGAATGCCTTTGTTTACAGCACGAATCACCTGCAGTGCATCTCCTGGTCTCCTAACCTTATTGCTTGAACCCTAGCGGACTGGAAAACAGTGATCTGTTCAGATGAGTCTGGATGTCATTTGGTAAGAGCTGATAGTAGGGCTCTAGTGTGGCACAGACCCCACGAAGCCACGGACCAGAGTTGTCAACAAGGCATTGTTCAGGCTGACGGTGGCTCCATAATGGTGTGGCCTGTGTGTACATGGAATTGACTGGGTCCTCTGGACCAACTGAAATTAGCTATGATGGACTACTTGGAGGTCATTTGCAGCCATTCATGGGCTTCATGTTCCCAACCAATGATAAAATTTTTATGGACGACAATGTGCCATGTCACCAGCCCACAATTGTTCGCGATTAGTTTGAAGAACGTTCTGTGCAGTTCTAGAGAATGATTTGGTCACCCAGATCGTCCGACGTGAATCTCACAGAACATTTGTGGTACATAATCGAGAGGTCAGTTCGTGCACGAAATACTGCACCAGCATCACTTACGTAATTATGGACAGTTGTACTGGCAGCATGACTCAATATTTGTGTATGATACTTCCAACGGCTTGTTGAGTACACGAAACATCGAGATGCTGCACTACGCAAAAGGACCCCCGGCACAATATTTGGAGGTATGCTATGACATTTATGACATCAATATATATCCGTACTTATTGTAAAAAAAGGATGTACGTAAACATTTACGTATGTGTGTTCCACATCTCTAAGTAAACCAATGGGCTGATTTCAGTCAAACTTGGTACAAAATGTCACGTATTGTCTGAAAATCATCGCTGTTTGGTTAAGAACCACCTACATTCAAAAGGAGTAGCGGCGGGCCTGAAAAGGCAGTGTAACAAACGACGAGTGAGTAGCCTTACTACAGTCATCCAGTATTTGAGAATAAGAGCATGTAGAGACTTTCAACAAACTTTACATGTAATTTCAAACCTTTACGAAACTTTTTCTCCATGAAATTCCCTACACAATGATGAAAGAAAGGAAGTTAATCGCTTACACATCATCGCTGTTCATGCAGTAAGACTGCTGCATCACGCAGGACGTTTTAATTTATTGCTTCTTTGTTACTAACAGTATTTGCGACAGATTACGCAAACAATATTTACATGCGCCACTGAATGTACCAGAAGAATTAGATCATTGTTTCACATTTAGCCGGCCGCGGTGGTCTCGCGGTTAAGGCGCTCAGTCCGGAACCGCGCGACTGCTAAGGTCGCAGGTTCGAATCCTGCCTCGGGCATGGATGTGTGTGATGTCCTTAGGTTAGTTTGGTTTAAGTAGTTCTAAGTTTTAGGGGACTGATGACCACAGATGTTAAGTCCCATAGTGCACAGAGCCATTTGAACCATTTTTCACATTTAGTTCAGGAGACATGACTTCGTAGACAATGAGATACGCAAGAAAATCATGAAAGACATTTAAATTTATTACTTCGTTGCCACTAATCCTATTCTCAACATCTTTCGCAGACACTATCCACCTCGACCGCTAAATGTATGTATGAAAATATATCATTGTACTACACGTAGCCCAAAAGATTTGACGTCAAATTCGAAGATGCTTGACAGCTGCCGTTTTATTTATTACTTCTTTCAAATGGTTCAAATGGCTCTGAGCACTATGGGACTTAACATCTACGGTCATCAGTCCCCTAGAACTACTTAAACCTAACTAACCTAAGGACATCACACAACACCCAGTCATCACGAGGCAGAGAAAATCCCTGACCCCGCCGGGAATCGAACCCGGGAACCCGGGCGCGGGAAGCGAGAACGCTACCGCACGACCACGAGCTGCGGACGTATTACTTCTTTATTACCAATTCTCTTCTCAACGAATTTCGCAGACAGTAGCCACATGTAACAGTAGATGTACTTGCAAAATTTTATCACCGTACAGCATATAGTTCGGAAGGTACAACATCATAAACATGGAGCCGCGTGAAAATGAAACTGGAGATCGAAATGCGCTAGAGATACGTGTGAAATATGCATAAAAATACGTGCGAACCAAAAGAAATGTATGTGGAGTATGTTTGAAATTTCTGTACGTGCACAAAGCTACGGTAGGAAACGTCATCCTAAACCTATGAACGATTTCAACCAAATTTGGTATACATGTCAGTTACAATATGGAAAGAAATCTCGTGGTGGTAAGAACCACCAGCCTCTTAATGGGGTGAGCGTTATAATGTGAAGAGGGAGATGGAGGAGGAAATCTACAGGCAAAGAGAAGGGTAGGGGATGGACACACAGATATGGTGGAGGAGATGGACAGAGAAATGAAGTAGAGGTCATGGACTAAGAGAAGCTGAAGTAAATACCTGGGCAACGACGTTTCCTTAGCTAGTTATGTAGTAAATACTCGTATATGACAATTAATGTGAAACCCAGCTGTAATTTTACGATTAATATAACACTTTAGTGCACCCTAACTTTGTTATAGTAACTTGTTACTGACCTGGTAGATAAAAGTATAAAAATTAAAAGCATTAAGTAAAATAAGAACAACAGTCGCACTTCAGACACAGTGCTCGAAAATGTGAAGTTAGCACGCTAGCCACCGTGTCTGTACTGCGGTTGAACTGATCTCCCGCTAAAGGGCGTCTCAAATACGTCGAAAACTTTGATCGTAGTTAATGCGTAGTAATGTTTATAAAATCTACTTTGATTTATATGTGGCATACAGTACAACAGAGCGAAATGCACACAATTTCATTTTAGGAAGCGAGTTGAAAAAAAAAAAGGTATTTTAATAACTTCACATCACTTTACCGCGAGTTTATTGCAGTGAAAGAGAAACAAATGAAATTATACTAATTCGTGTTAATGCTGTATTTTTACTTACTTAAATTTTTGGCATCGTTTCAATGCTCTTTTGCTTCACCCTTTTCTTAGTACATGTCCAGCAGAAATTTCTCGCCCAGTATGGCTCTGATGTTTTCAGAAGTGGTACTATCACAGTATTTACATTACTTTAGTCGCAATTTAGACTATATTAAGAAGAATTCATCATCAGATTGAATAGGTCGACATTTAGAACAGGACTGCCTCCCTCGCTCTCTTATGTTCGCAAACACACTATCACTGTGATTAGAAAAGGTGTGAGTTAACAAGTAGTGTAGTACATTCCTCGAACCGCAGACGTATTGTCTTAAACACAAAGTAATTATCTCCTTATTATACAGATAAAACCGCTGACTTATTTGATTTATTACTAGTTTAATTCATTGGCATGATGGTAAACCTGTAAGCGTTGCCATCACGACTGTGAATATGTGATGATATTCCCGTCTGAAAGCAAAACTGTTAATTACTGAAGCAATTCGCTGCTCTCGGCGGTTTATATATACATTAAGTAAACCCTGCACAGTTGTAGCCGATGCGTGTGTTTACAAAGTAATTATACATTATAACAACACGGATAGTAGGTGTTTTCATCTATAATTTTGCGACATAAAGTTCGCAATTTCGAAAGTGTGCACAGAATATTTGCTTAATTCAGTATTATTTGAATGATCTCTTATTAGTGTTATCAACAGACATCAATAGTTTGAAATATCTCCGGAAGCTACCGTCATGCAATTAGTTATCCAGACCCGTTACGATGTAGTACATCTTTTATCACAGCCGTTTTATAGTGTTTAAATGACAAATCGCTCCTCCTAAAAGTACGACATGGAGCGCGATATGTCCATATGAACACAGGAAATCCTTTTCTCTTGTAAAAAATTATTGTCGCTGTTGTGACGTCGTCGCCAACTGGTACGTGTCACTGAAACAGCTGTTCGGCGTTATTTAAGCAGATTTACTGGCTGTCGGCGTCCAAAATGCACGCGACTGCAAACATAAATCATTGACACTTTACTGAAGTTGAAGTCAATTCGAAGAGCAGTATTTTTTAAAGTTACACTTTCCGAGATGAATGATTTTCTCTTTCAAAAGGTGGGAAACCGAAAGAGGTCGTGCAGTGTAAGACAATGGACCTGCATTCTGGAAGCCGGCAGTTCAAACTACCGTTTCGCAATCTACATAAAACATTTTCGACGTTTCCCTGAATCTTTTAAGGAAAATTCACAATATCTTTCCAGTTGTCACGAGCGTTTTCCGGTCACCATCTTTGTTCAAAAATGTTCAAATGTGTGTGAAATCTTATGGGACTTAACTGCTAAGGTCATTAGTCCCTAAGCTTACACACTACTTAACCTAAATTATCCTAAGGACAAACACAAACACCCTTGCCAGAGGGAGGACTCAAACCTCCGCCAGGATCAGCCGCACAGTCCATGACTGCAGCGCCTTTCACCATCTTTCTTCAGTCGGAGTTTGCACCCTGTTTCTATTAAACTCGTCGTCAATAGGACGTTAAACTCCAGTTTTCCGCCGGCCGGGGTGGTCGAGCGGTTCTAGGTGCTGCAGTCGAGAACCGCGCGACGGCTACGGTCGCAGGTTCGAATCCTGCCTCGGGCATGGATGTGTGTGATGTCCTTAGGTTGGTTAGGTTTAAGTAGTTCTAAGTTCTAGGGATTCATTACCTTAGAAGTTAAGTCCCAGAGCCATTGAACCATCCAGTTTTCCTTCCCCGTGGATCGGGGCATGGTGATCTATTACTAAAGGGCGTAGCTGCAAAGCAAAACGTCGCAGGATAGAATCCCACTTGGTCTACGATATAGTAAGTTTACCCTGAACCTAGCCTTAGCCTTCGCCTAACAACGATGTGGAGATTTGCCAGGTTCTGATTCATGTTAAACTATATGTTCACTATCCCTGAAAGGGCTACAGTGTTAGGTTAGGGGCAAGCAAGTCAGCGAAGGGGTGTCTAATTGAGAAACTGGCACCAGACCACCCAGCCTTACGGATTCATTATTATTTTTTAAATAAAGAAGCCACATCTACTCAGATCCTTCGTGAGTACAGGTGTTGTTCTGGACGCACAAAGCACAAGAGACACGATCTGAAACAAAAAGTGACGAAATGGTTACGGGAAAGATCACACAGAAGCTACAGAGTGATATTCTGAGTATTCTGAGAACAGGAACCAACGGTGGTAAACTCACGCTTAGCAGGGCAGTGTAGTTCTTCTTTATGCCAGTACTCTTTGAGCCGCTGCGCAGCTAGTGTGTGTCGGGAAGTGGTCGTGGCTCACGATGACGATGTGAATTTGGAGAGCGTGTCGATGGGTCATATACGAAGTCTGTGAAGTCGGTTCGTACGGTACGCTCAGCATACCGGACAGACGAGCAATAAAATCGTAAACTTTTTACTTTTGACCATAAGCATGCGCAAGGTGCAGGAAAAGGTGGCACTTGCATCTTCCTGTAATCTGGTGTAGAGTTCTTATTTATTACAGAATTCTTATTCATTACAGAATTTTCTTGCATTGCTTAGAGATGATTCAAAAAAATGTGTGTGATATCTTATGGGACTTAACTGCTAAGGTCATCAGTCCCTAAGCTTACACCCTACTTAACCTAAATTATTCTAAGGACAAACACACACACCCATACACGAGGGAGGACTCGAACCTCTGCCGGGATCAGCCCCACAGTCCATGAATGCAGCGCCTGAGACCGCTCGGCTAATCTCGCGCGGCGCTAGAGATGATTGCCCGTCGCTGTAAAGAACCGCAGACGTAGCATTGTCGAGTAGCAGGAAACCGTATATCTTAGTACACAGTGCTTTTGCTGCCTGGGTTTTCACTGAAAATTATGCCGTTTTCTTGTCATGGCGGCGGTCTCGGAGTTGTTTTCAATCTTGGCGGATGAGAATCTTCGCAGGACATTGCCGAAATGTAGTACCCGATCTATTATCTCTCGTTTCCTCGTACAGAGCTTAACGAAGTACTTCCAACACCCAGTATATTATAAACATGGCTGCAGTATGACTGCTGGACGCTTGTCCTCAGTTCATACAAGACAATCCTTTCGCCTGTTTCTCAAGTTAACAAGGGACAGCCACGAGGTATGGATCATGGATTTACTACAAACTTTAGTACGCTTGCAGTAAGCCGGCCGCTGTGGCCGAGCGGTTCTAGGCGCTTTAGTCCGGAACCACGCTGCTGCAACGGTCGCAGGTTCGAATCCTGCCTCGGGCATGGATGTGTGTGATGGAAGGCCTAAGTAGGTCTAAGTCTAGGGGACTGATGACCTCGGATGTTAAGTCCCATAGTGCTTGGAGCCATTTTTGAGCTTGCAGTAATTAATTAGGACAACATAATGTGCAAGTAGAAAGACGTACAACTTACGCGGTTTCGAGGACATTGCAAGAGAAGTTTTACGCTCCAGTTATGTATTGGAGCGTTGTGACTCTGAACAAGAGATGGCGATGGTCACGACGTTATCGTTCAAGTTCGGTAATCAGTGGATCGCTGGATGGAGTGCCGCTCATGTTTTTCTCTAATTTATATTTATTTCAACCCTAGTCATATTATTTCATACATATTACATCTGAAAGGTAATATGATGAAAAGACCAAACGCATAAAGTTTTCCTAGAACTGTAAGCCTATCTTGATTTCGGATATCTTCTATACCTGAAATCGGGTAATGTACCGAGGACTGCTTTGCATCTGGACGCTTCGATCAGCAGCCACAGGTTTCAAAGACGAGGACCAGGCTTGGCAAGCCTAAGTCAAACATCGGTAAATGAAAATGTAAGTAATAGTAGGGAACTCTCGACTCTTTATTTTTGTACTCGTTAACCGTATCTGTGTCAAACGACTGAGGAGTACTGACACTTAATGGGTATGCTTCGTTACCGTTACGTAAGAAGCTCCTCTCATTAGCAGTAATCGGTACACTGGCATTAGCAGACCATCTGTTGAGATTTTCCTTCTCGGACAATAACTCTATCACCTTTATACCACTTAATTTCTTAAATTTGTCGCTAAAATTTGATTGATTACGGATGCTTGATTGTAGTACACATATGTACACACTCCTGGTGAGGCTGATACCGACGCATTCTTATTAACAATGAGAAGACTGATGTAAATGCCTTTACCGATCGTCGAGACCCTTTATATAACTTTCACCTTGCTGATTTCATAACCTCTGTCGAGACATAAATAGTGTTTCAATTAAAGAAGCACTGTGATGCGCGTCATTTGTAATCAAAGTGTTCCAGTGAACGAGACGGCGGACTAAATTTGAATGTCCCGTCTCCATCGAGGTCATAAGAGGCGATTCGCCAATTAGGCAAGAAGCAGTGAACCCTACTCCACTCCCTCTTCCCCCCCTCCTCCCCTCACAATCAGCAGCATCGATGTATGAAATAGCTTCAGATGACTGATTACTTCACAAATGAGATAAATTGTTAAATATTTGACGATAAGCGTGTAAAAGCTATTATGATTGTAGATATAAAACTCTAATTATGTTGGCTTTTTCGTTTCGGGTTATTTAATCGTAGACTTAAACCAGAATTGCTAAACCAAAGAGTCAGGGTAATTTATGCTGCGTTTTCAAGAAATCTAGCTTTCCATGCGTACTAATGTTTATGACATCATATTTTCTGAACGATGTACCACACCGTGATATAACTTTGCGGGTACATTCGGTGACATATGTAGATACTATCTGTAAAATGTGTTGCTTAGAAATAGAGATAAAGAAGTAATAAATTAAATGGTCGTTCCTGAAACTGAAATTTACTTTGCATTAACAGCGAAAATGTAGAAACAAACAAACTTCATTCCTTTTTATCATTTTATAGGGCTGATAGCGTCACAAAGCACTAAAGTTTTCAAATTATGTTTTAAGTCTGTTGCAAGTCCGTAAGTCCAATGATTCTCAAACAATGGATGAATGTAGTCTGGGTAATTCGCGCGCCACTAGTCACGTTAACTCAAATCAAATACTCCACTCAGTCCAAAAATTTCTCAGACTCAATTAGTAAAGAACAGAGAGAAGATAAGATAATGATTTTAGTCCTTCAAGTGTTCTACGTCGTTCCCCGCCCTCCACTTAAGTACAACGTAAAGAACGTTCTCACACCCACTTGAATCTCTCACGAGAGCCCTGCTTTGAGATGTTGTTCGAGTCGTGCGTCACATTGGGTGAATGATATATCGTCAAGGCGTTGACCCTTCATGCTAATTTCTTCACTGTTTCATTTTGTAGTAGTTTCGTATTGATAACACCAAGTTTCGCCACCTATGATGATGTCTACATTTGTCTTCATTTATACTCCGCAAGCCACCCAACGGTGTGTGTCTTGTAGAAACAGATTTGTCCAAATTCTGCGTAGCGGCAGGTGTCCGTGCGACTCTGTTTCTGTTCGGGAGTCATGGAGTTCAGGGCAAATTTGCACTCAGTTTTCTTTCCTTCAAACAGTCTTAGTACGTCTTGAACAGTTTGTTTTGCACATGTTGCTCCACTGAAATGTGTGACACAACGCTACAGCCACGGTAACCAACGCGCAGATATGAAAATCAGCACCGGAAATTTTTGGACTGAGAGTGTACAACGTTACAAATTTTAGTACTTGTCTTATTGTGTTAAACTTACTCCCCTAGATGACTAGATTATGACAGTATTTTCAAATTTTCAGTTCATTCAGTAATTATATAAAACACTACTGAAAATAAAATTTTTTGTTGCCCCTGGAAACCATTTGATAGCAACCTACACGAGGGATTTTATCACCGCTTTAGACGTTAAATAATATAGATCATAAGAACGCAACCAAACAATAGGCCTAGACGAGTTAGACTATAGGGTTCGAACCTGTTAGAGGATTATCAAGTGCAGTTCTGCAACGCCAAACTTCTTTTAATATTTTCGTTTCTTATTCGTGGCTTATTAAAAGATTTCACGTAGACTGTGAAATACGCTGATACCAGCGAAGTAAGTCGCATTAGGGATGAGCTATGTTGGCAATCCATCGATGCTGAATTTCGTTCATTTCTCGATACCTAAACGACGGTCGCAATAATCGATCCCAAAAAATCGACATATTTAACTAGTTAAGTGATAATTTAGTACACTGGCGTAAAAATGAACACGAATAACTCTTCTCAGGAGGACCGCAGTTAGTCGGCCGACACGTCGGAAATTTTATAGTTTGATAATGACACAGCCTAATATCAAAACATATTTTATTCAAAATGGCACTGGCCGTGGAAGCGCACGAACTTGTAACATACAATTGTATCTGATACATTTATTAATACGTATCCCACAATTTTTTTGTCTACAGACCGTTAAAAGAACATTTTCACAGATTTTCCCCTTACGTCTACTGCGTTGTTGACAGAGAGCATACCCTGCTTTTGAGAACAACCTTAATAATACCCTAGCTGAAATGGTAGGTCCTTTTCTGCGCCAGTTTCCAATTAATCCCTTTCTTGTGCTATTTCCTTATCTTTACTCCATAAATTAAATCTGGTTTCGCTGTTTTCTCGTAGAATATCAACGTGTTGCCCACACTATTTAAGACCACGTGAACATGAAATGAAATTACAGTGAATGGGATTGAAATTACAATGAAATCCAGACGTTTACCTGCTTACAGGCATTGATAAATATCAACGGGGACAGTTGAAAATGTGTGCCCCGACCGGGACTCGAACCTGGGACCTACTGCTTACATGGCAGACTGAGCCATCGAGCCATCGAGGGCACAAATGATAGTGCGACTGCAGGGAATTATCTCCAGCACAATTCCCGTGAGACCCACATTTCCAGCTTACTGTCCACACACTACATTTGTAATGCCCCTGCTCACTATGAACCATGGACCTTGCCGTTGGTGGGGAGGCTTGCGTGCCTCAGCGATACAGATAGCCGTACCGTAGGTGCAACCACAACGGAGGGGTATCTGTTGAGAGGCCAGACAAACATGTGGTTCCTGAAGAGGGGCAGCAGCCTTTTTAGTAGTTGCAGGGGCAACAGTCTGGATGATTGACTGATCTGGCCTTGTAACATTAACCAAAACGGCCTTGCTGTGCTGGTACTGCGAACGGCTGAAAGCAAGGGGAAACTACAGCCGTAATTTCTCCCGAGGACATGCAGCTTTACTGTATGATTAAATGATGATGGCGTCCTCTTGGGTAAAATATTCCTGAGGTAAAATAGTCCCCCATTCGGATCTCCGGGCGGGGACTACTCAAGAGGACGTCGTTATCAGGAGAAAGAAAACTGTCATTCTACGGATCGAAGCGTGGAATGTCAGATCCCTTAATCGGGCAGGAAGGTTAGAAAATTTAAAAAGGGAAATGGATAGGTAAAAGTTAGATATAGTGGGAATTAGTGAAGTTCGGTGGCAGGAGGAACAAGAGTTTTGGTCAGGTGATTACAGGGTTATAAATACAAAATCAAATAGGGGTAATGCACGAGTAGGTTTAATAATGAATAAAAAAATAGGAGTACGGGTTAGCTACTACAAACAGCATAGTGAACGCATTATTGTGGCCAAGATAGACACAAAGCCCATGCCTACTACAGTAGTACAAGTTTATATGCCAACTAGCTCTGCAGATGATGAAGAAATTGATGAAATGTATGACGAGATAAAAGAAATTATTCAGGTAGTGAAGGGAGACGAAAATTTAATAGTCATGGGTGACTGGAATTTGTCAGTAGGAAAAGGGAGAGAAGGAAACATAGTAGGTGAATATGGATTGGGGGGAAGAAATGCAAGAGGAAGCCGCCTTGTAGAATTTTGCACAGAGCATAACTTAATCATAGCTAACACTTGGTTCAAGAATCATGAAAGAAGGTTGTATACCTGGAAGAATCCTGGAGATACTAAAAGGTATCAGATAGATTACATAATGGTAAGACAGAGATTTAGGAACCAGGTTTTAAATTGTAAGACATTTCCAGGGACAGATGTGAATTCTGACCACAATCTATTTGTTATGAACTGCAGATTGAAACTGAAGAAACTGCAAAAAGGCGGGAATTTAAGGAGATGGGACCTGGATAAACTAAAAGAACCAGAGGTTGTACAGAGTTTCAGGGAGAGCATAAGGGAAAAATTGACAGGAATGGGGGAAAGAAATACAGTAGAAGAAGAATGGATAGCTCTGAAGGATGAAGTAGTGAAGGCAGCAGAGGATCAAGTAGGTAAAAAGACGAGGGCTAATAGAAATCCTTGGGTAACAGAAGAAATATTGAATTTAATTGATGAAAGGAGAAAATATAAAAATGCAGTAAATGAAGCAGGCAAACAGGAATACAAACGTCTCAAAAATGAGATCGACAGGAAGTGCAAAATGGCTAAGCAGGGATGGCTAGAGGACAAATGTGAGGATGTAGAGGCTTGTCTCACTAAGGGTAAGATAGATACTGCCTACAGGAAAATTAAAGAGACCTTTGGAGAGAAGAGAACCACTTGCATGAATATCAAGAGCTCAGAT
Source organism: Schistocerca serialis cubense (assembly GCF_023864345.2). NCBI lineage: Eukaryota > Metazoa > Arthropoda > Insecta > Orthoptera > Acrididae > Schistocerca > Schistocerca serialis. The sequence goes on from NC_064638.1 coordinate 269,133,833, forward strand.
GGCAACCCAGTTCTAAGCAAAGAAGGGTGGGCAGAAAGGTGGAAGGAGTATATAGAGGGTTTATACAAGGGCGATGTACTTGAGGACAATATTATGGAAATGGAAGAAGATGTAGATGAAGATGAAATGGGAGATACGATACTGCGTGAAGAGTTTGACAGAACACTGAAAGACCTGAGTCGAAACAAGGCCCCGGGAGTAGACAACATTCCATTAGAACTACTGATGGCCTTGGGAGAGCCAGTCATGACAAAACTCTACCATCTGGTGAGCAAGATGTATGAGACAGGCGAAATACCCACAGACTTCAAGAAGAATATAATAATTCCAATTCCAAAGAAAGCAGGTGTTGACAGATGTGAAAATTACCGAACTATCAGTTTAATAAGTCACAGCTGCAAAATACTAACGCGAATTCTTTACAGACGAATGGAAAAACTGGTAGAAGCGGACCTCGGGGAAGATCAGTTTGGATTCCGTAGAAATGTTGGAACACGTGAGGCAATACTAACCTTACGACTTATCTTAGAAGAAAGATTAAGAAAAGGCAAACCTACGTTTCTAGCATTTGTAGACTTAGAGAAAGCTTTTGACAACGTTAACTGGAATACTCTCTTTCATATTCTGAAGGTGGCAGGGGTAAAATACAGGGAGCGAAAGGCTATTTACAATTTGTACAGAAACCACATGGCAGTTATAAGAGTCGAGGGGCATGAAAGGGAAGCAGTGGTTGGGAAAGGAGTGAGACAGGGTTGTAGCCTCTCCCCGATGTTATTCAATCTGTATATTGAGCAAGCAGTAAAGGAAACAAAAGAAAAATTCGGAGTAGGTATTAAAATTCATGGAGAAGAAGCAAAAACTTTGAGGTTCGCCGATGACATTGTAATTCTGTCAGAGACAGCAAAGGACTTGGAAGAGCAATTGAACGGAATGGACAGTGTCTTGAAGGGAGGATATAAGATGAACATCAACAAAAGCAAAACGAGGATAATGGAATGTAGTCAAATTAAATCGGGTGATGCTGAGGGTATTAGATTAGGAAATGAGACACTTAAAGTAGTAAAGGAGTTTTGCTATTTAGGGAGTAATATAACTGATGATGGTCGAAGTAGAGAGGATATAAAATGTAGACTGGCAATGGCAAGGAAATCGTTTCTGAAGAAGAGAAATTTGTTAACATCGAGTACAGATTTAAGTGTCAGGAAGTCGTTTCTGAAAGTATTTGTATGGAGTGTAGCCATGTATGCAAGTGAAACATGGACGATAACCAGTTTGGACAAGAAGAGAATAGAAGCTTTCGAAATGTGGTGCTACAGAAGAATGCTGAAGATAAGGTGGGTAGATCACGTAACTAATGAGGAGGTATTGAATAGGATTGGGGAGAAGTTTGTGGCACAACTTGACTAGAAGAAGGGATCGGTTGGTAGGACATGTTTTGAGGCATCAAGGGATCACAAATTTAGCGTTGGAGGGCAGCGTGGAGGGTAAAAATCGTAGGGGGAGACCAAGAGATGAATACACTAAGCAGATTCAGAAGGTTGTAGGTTGCAGTAGGTACTGGGAGATGAAGAAGCTTGCACAGGATAGAGTAGCATGGAGAGCTGCATCAAACCAGTCTCAGGACTGAAGACCACAACAACAACAACTGCTCACTATACTCATTACTCGCGGCAGTCAATTTACCGATTCCCCTAAGAGTTTGAGGAACAAGATAATTAACCGGAAAGTCTCATCTTTTTGAAGGTGGTATCTGTTCTTTCGGACAGGCGTACCGGCCAATGATCTTCTTCAGTGCGGATGCACTCACATTGCTCAAACTCATACGGGAATCGGTAGATTGACTGCCGCGAGTAATGAGTATAGTGGGCAGGGGCATTGTAAATGTAGTGTGTGGAAAGTGAGCTGGAAATCTAGGTGTCACCGGGATCCTGCCGGAGATACGTCCCTGCAGTCGCACTATCACCTGTGTCCTCGATGGCTCAGTGCAAGTTCCGCTTCGAGCGGCGAGCAGGGAGATTCTTGTTTATTTTCCTTGCCGCGGCGTGGCTTGTGTGAAATTTTCCTCGGTAGTGTTGTTCTGTCTGCCGAGTGAGTCGTAGTGCTTCCGCTCCGCCATACCGTCTGTTTGTGTACGTCTCCTTGCAGCGACGTCGGCCGACACGCTATGGCTACCATGGTTTCCACGTGTGTTCCCAGAGAAGGTACTTTGAGCTTCACTTTCGATAAAACAACATAACATGTGCAGCCCGGGTCTCTAGATATCCACGATTGGCTTGTCGGCACAATCCATGTGACCTCTGATCAGGTGCACACCGTTTATTTTGGCGCAGATGAGTACGTGTTTTACGTGAAATTTATGGATCCCTTCACGTTGAAAGACAATTGTCGCGACATGATTCTCAAGTCCCATTCAAGCATCGCGATAATTCCGTTAGTATGGTCTCACTCGCAGATGCTGCAACTTACTATAGCAATGTTCGAGTGGTCAACCTCCGGCGGTAGGTTGATGACAACTTTCTAAAGGACATACTGATTCCTAATATAAACGTGCAAAACATCCGTCTTGAACGTTGGTCTACTCAGCACAGATTACATTGTTATAGAGGAATTCGTTCCGTAGAAATGCATGTCAATCGCAATATTCCATCACATTTACTAGTGTTTGTTATCACGTTCATGTCATGTATACTGGTCAAGAGGGAGTCTGCTTCGTATGTAATGAAAGTGGACACATTCGGTGTAATTGCCCACGGAGGGTTTTTGTCCTAAAACCATCGTTAATACAGCGTGGTAAATTGACGGTCGCTGATCTTATTCCTCCTATTCCCGACGTCGGTCCTACTTCTGCTTCACATCATAATGAAAAAAAAGTCAGTTCTGATAATCGTGGCCAACCGCTGTGGCCGAGCGGTTTTAGGCGCTTCAGTCCGGAACCGCGCTGCTCCTACGGTCGCAGGTTCGAATCCTGCCTCGGGTGTGGATGTGTGTGATGTCCTTAGTTTATTTAGGTTTAAGTAGTTCTCAGTCTAGGGGACTGATGAACTCAGTCAGATGTTAAGTCCCTTAGTGCTTAGAGCCATTTGAACCATTTTTCATAAGCGTGTAAGTGAATTTCCGCCTTTACCATCGCGACGGGTTCAGAATCCTATTGCCCCCCCAGGATAGAACACGTAACAGTGACAAACAAGCGACGTCACACTCTAGATGGTGAGGGATGCCTTCTGCCCCAATCTCCTCCGCATCAATTGCGTCCCCTGCTTCTCTCGATGCTACGATACCTCTCATCCGTGGTACTGTGAGTGGCGAAGAAGTTATCTCCAGCATCCCACCTGTTCGCGAAGTGGCTCCTCCGGAGCTTCCTGTGTGTGGAGGTGGAACGGAGTCTCCCCCCCCCCCCTTCGCCTTTGTGTCCTCCGTTACAGTATGAGACAACGCAATGTCCTTCTGCTCTTTCGTCTTCAGACGCTGACGATTTCCCGAATTTGTCGCCTATACCTACTCCTGAGGAGAGGAAAAGTAGCGACCACGTATCACCTGTTGTATTGGTACAATGAGACGAGCGATAAAAACCTGTATGCTGGGCTTTATGAACAGCTTTCTGTGTGCATATTCCTTATATGAATAAAGGTAAATTATAATATGTAGTTTTGTAAGGCGCTAATGGATAATGTCTGTGCCTCATATGCTTTATAGTGATTGTAGTACGTACAGGGAATGTATGCGCAAATGTAGGCTTGGCATGGGTATGTGCCAAGCAGTTATAGTGAAGTTGTGTTTTAGTAGTAATGAGTGGAAATACCGTGGAACTGTGTATGCACTGCTTGGACAACGCTATCTGGTGGCCGGTTGTGAACCGCTAGAATCACAGCAGGTAAGCCTGCGCGGAATAGGGCAGTGATGATACCGACCGGTGTTACGCAAGCAGTGGTAGTTTTATCTGGTGACTTCAGTTTTATATTTTATGGGAAGAACGACCATGAGAGCAGTTTTTTATCGTTTTTATTGGTTGTGACAATGATCTTATCAGATGGTCTGCCTCATATGCCATGATGTCTATATGGTTTTATAAATGTTAATCCACGTTTCAGGTATGTGGTTCTGTAATAATTGTAATGTATATATTTAACTTACGTAAGCCCTCCCTCAAACATGTTATGTTATACCTTCACAGATCTGATGATGGCACCTTCAGAGTGCTGAAACCGGTCGTCTAAGAAATGATTGAAGCGATCGTGGCTCTTCAATTATTTTAAAAACAGAGTGATCGCCCTGCGACACACCATGTTTCCCCAGGCTTTTATGGGATACCAACCTGAATCTCTCTCGCAATACGGCTCGACAATCAGAAGTGATTATCTAGGTTGCCCTTTCTTTTGATAGCAGAATCCCTTTGGTTGCCATCCGCGGTACCCTTACAGTACAGCGGTACGTCGACTATATTTTACGCCTTATCTTGCTGCCCTTCACTGTAAGGCATACTGGGCATGTATTTTAGCAAATATATGCCCACCAGCACATGGCAAGAGGTTCTACTTCCTGTCGTCACGCTTTTCAGACGCTACCTTAGCCAGCAAGGTTGCCGGATCACTCCCCAACTGTGAACCTCTGGAGCACTATACACGGTGTGATCAAAACTATCCAGACACCTGGCTGAAACTGGTTCAGAATGGTTCAAATGACTCTGAGCACTATGTGACTTAACTTCTGAGATCATCAGTCGCCTAGAACTTAGAACTAATTAAACCTAACTAACCCAAGGACATCACACACATCCATGCCCGAGGCAGGATTCGAACCTGCGACCGTAGCGGTCTCGCGGTTCCAAACTGTAGCGCCTAGAACCGCACGGCCACTCCGGCCGGCGGCTGAAAGTGACTTAGAAGTTCGTGGCGCCCTCCATCGGTAATTCTGGAATTCAATATGGTGTTGAGCCACACTTAGAGTTGATGACAGCTTCCCCTCTCGCAAGCCAGCCGTTGTGGCCGAGCGGTTCTAGGCACTTCAGTCCGGAACAGCGCTGCTGCTACGGTCGCATGTTCGAATTCTGCCTTTGGCATGGATGTGTGTGATGTCCTTAGGTTAGTTTGGTTTAAGTAGTTCTAAGTTTAGGGGACTGATAATCTCAGATGTTAGGTACCACAATGCTTAGAGCCATCTGAACCATTATTTTGAACGTCGCTCGCAGACATACCTTCAGTCAGTTGTTGGAAGGTTTCTTGGGAATGGCAACCCATTCTTCACGGAGTGCTGCTCTGAGGAGAGGTATCGGTACGAGGCCTGGCACGAAATCGGCGTTCCAAAACATCCCAAAGGTGTTCTATAGGATTGAGGTCAGGACTCTGTGGAATCCAGTCCATTACAGAGATGTTATTGTCGTGTAACCACTCTGCCACAGGCCGTGCATTATGAACAGGTGCTCGATCGTGTTGGAAGATGCAATCACCTTCCCCGAATTGCTCTTCAACAGTCGGAAGCAACAAGGTGCTTAAAACATGAATGTAGGCCTGTGCTGTGATAGTGCCACGCAAAACAACATGTCCTCTCCATGAAAAATACGACCACATCATAACACCACCGCCTCCGGATTTTACTGTTGGCACTACACACGCTGGCAGATGACGTCCACCGGGCATTCGCCATGCCCACACCCTGCCATCGGGTCGCCACATTGTGTACCGTGATTCGTCACTTCACACAACGTTTTCCCACAGTTCAATCGTCCAATGTTTAATCTCCTTACACCAAGCGAGGCGTCGTTTGGCATTTACCGGCGTGATATGTGGCTTATGAGCAGCCACTCGACCATGTAATCCAAGTTTTCTCGCCTCCCGCCTAACTGTCTTAGTACTTACAGTGGATCATGATTCTGTTTGGAATTCCTGTGTGATGGTATTGATAGATGTCTGCCTATTACACATTACGACCCTCTTCAACTGACGGCGGTCTCTGTCAGTCAAAAGACGAGGTCGGCATGTACGCTTTTGTGCTGTACGTGTCCCTTCACGTTTCCACTTCACTATTACATTGGAAACAGTGGACCTACGGATGTTTAGGAGCGTGGAAATCTCACGTACTGACGTATGGCGCAAGTGACACCACATTACCTGATGACGTTCGAAGTCCGTGAGTTCTGCGGAGAGCCCCATTCTGCTTTCTCACAATGTCTAATGACTTCTGAGGTCGCTGATACGGAGTACCTGGCAGAAGGTGGCAGCACAGTGCACCTAATATAGAAAACGCATGTTTCTGGAGGTGTCCGGTTACTTCTGATCACATAGTGTACGTTGGGCCTTCCAACCAGCTTGGTATTATGACAAACTAACTCACCAACTAGACAGGATTTGGCTCGATATCCCTCAGCAGGACATCGAAAAACTTTGTCAATGAAACTTTCTGGCAGGTTAGAACTGTGCCGGACCGAGCCTCGAACTCGGGACCCGAGTTCGAGTCTCGGCGCTGCACAAAGTTTTAATCTGCCAGGAAGTTTCGTATCAGCGCACACTCCACTGCAGAATGAAAATCTCATTCTGGTAACTCTGTCAACCATTGCTAAGCTGAATAACTGCTTGCATAATTTCCGGAGGTGAAGCAGCGCGTTGTTAACTTGTTCAGTTCGTGTAGCTCTTTCGCTTGAACAAATCATCCGACTGTTCTGAATTTGTAATCAGTTCTTTTCTGTATATGTACATCCCATATACCGATTTCCGTCCCATTCGGGTAATTTGTCTGTGATATGTCGGTTGTTTTTCTCTTAGAATGTTTTTGCACATCAGATTGGTAGCGTTCGGAGAAGTTTTTATTGTGTAATCCATCCCGTTTTCGTCATTGTACATCAGAAAAACTGCCTGTTCGTTTTGTTGTTGTTTTTACTGTCTGCGTTGTGTGTGAATGAGAACATGGCGAAAACAGAGACTGGATATGTGTGACGCAATGTTGTTCTTTCAGATGTTTCATTCTACTCGATATAGAGCCACACTAACGTCATGTTTCCTTCTGTTTGTTTCAGGTGAGTATGCGTGCTTGCGGGGGGAAGCGACGCTGCCTCATAGGCGGTGAGTAAGCCCTTCCTACGATCTGCGAGCCTGCTGCCAGTAGCAGGCGGAGGATTTTGTCAGGAGCGGCGGCGCCATAAGGCGGTCGGAATGGCGCTATTTAGATGAATCTCGCCCATATTTCTCCGCGCAGCATTCTTTTCCCCGACCGTTCTTACAGATTTCTCTGCCGATTCGAAGTACGAATGGAGAACAATTTATAGAGTTGCGCAGATGGCGTTTGATCGTTTGGCGTATCGCGCGGAGGTCCATGGGGACCGGTCGGCGTTGATCGTAAATGTGTGCACATCAGTCAGCGTCGAGATACATAAGGACAGGGATTGCTTGTCACCTACAGACTCATTTCAGCGCACGTCTGTATAGCATTATGGCACTCTGCTTTTCACGTACTGCAAATATATTTCGACAGCACAGGGAGTGAGCGTCTTTGTATTACAATCACATTGTCTCCTGTTTTCATGGACGCATTATTGCAACCAGTAAGAAATGTGAAAAGTTTTCTTTCATTTAACGTCGTATACGAGTACATCAGATTAAAACTCTGAGGCAAAATGAGAGTCCAAATCCATAAAAATCAAATAAGAAATCAGAATGTTTTGTGACGGCTACGGTCAGATAATTACCGATACCGAATTTTAAGGAGATGAAAACCACCTGACAGATTTGAAAGGAAGAATCTGGATAGACACTTTCTGTGTTACTTGCTTCACTAATAATTTATTTATGTGCCATAAATTTCTGGTGATTAGTCCATTGTTGATGACTGTGAATGTATTATTTTGTACAGTTAGCAATACCAGTTAGTTCTTATGATTACTCTAAATTGTTTGTTTTTATGTTTGTATCATTATGCACAGAACGTCTTTGCCAGTAATGATAAACAGGCGACTTAGAGCACAAACCCAAGGTGGATAAACCAAATAAGTAGTGAAATAAATCACAAAGGTGCGGTTTCCTATGTAGTCATACTCTATCAAGCGTGAACTGTGAAATCTATACAGCATATGGTTAATTTTATAAATCACCGTAGTGTAATGCGCCTGTGAGGTCTTTCTGTCTTTAATTGTTTCTTGAATGTTTGTACGCGTTCACGGAACCTGACTGCAGTTGTTTTTCTTTGTGCAGTACTGAACCAAATTTTGTAGAGAGTTCAAAGTAGTGCTTCTACATTTTGTTGTATTATATATAATCTGGGGTTCCTCCTAAGAGTCTAGAGGCACATTTTCACTGGTGTTTCGACAGGTCTTTCCAGTTTCGTTTTTGCGATCCGTAGCTGGTGTCAGCGCAAACAAATTATTGCTCATCACGTCTTTCATGTGACTTTCAATGACGACTGAAAGCTTCGGTCTGTCTCCCAACTAAAACATTTCTTTTTTGCGGAACTGTACGTGCTCTTTCAATAGATTAATCCAGTGCGATATTTTTATGTGCGCATATTAACAGGATCAGTAAAACACGAAGAGTAATCAATACTCCAACAGCGACTGAGTAGCGCCGTTGCATGGCTGCAGCAGTCAGCGCAGATTGCAAGGCTGTCGCTACTGCAGTATCGGTCATTCGTTGTGTTTTGCTGGCCCTGTTAATACATATAAATAAAATATGCATACATCGCACTGGACTAATTTGGGCCGCTGTATCGAATGGGCAAGTAAAATCCCGCTTTAAAAATAATTTTGTTTGTAAAGGGAAACAAACGGGTGCTTTTCGTCGACGCTGGGCTCCGCATGAAAGACGTGATGGGCAGTATTTGTGTGGGCTGAATCAAGCTACAGACTTCGAAAACAAAATTTCAAATACCTGATAAAACACTAGAGAAAATGCTTCTCATGAATGTGTGGAGGGGTTGCCTATTTGTACACAGGGTATCCCACTTACCGTGACCACCCTAAATTGTTTGTCCAGATTCAAATTACAAATTGTTTCAAGCAAATGTTCTTTAGCCGTCAGAGGGGCATCAATCAGCATGATTGCTTTCGTTGTAGCTTTGTTTTTTACGAAGATATGAACACCGGTATGACTCTTTTAAATGGCACCCCGTATTTTTTATTCGGTAATTAATTTTCTCTCCTAAAGACCGGTTCAAAAATGTATCACAGTGTACCGTTCACTAAAACACAACGTTATTAATTACACACAAAACTGACGTTGCGGCTCACAGCGCTTAGTGCAGGTACTCGGGGTAATGGAACACATCCACGTGCTGACGCTGACGGAGAACAAATGTAAACATAAGTAGAATGCACACCCGTCATTCCGTCAACCATCGTCTGTTGAAGAGTTGTGTGAGCAGAGTGTACACCAACGAAGAGAACGTAGAAATGCTACTCATCTATGGGAATGTTAGTTAGCAGAACAGTAACTCCAAATCTGTTTCCATATGCACGGGTACATTTAGTCATTAGTCTAGTCTTTTTAAATACTGTTGTGTAGTTTAGGTATACAGTAAAGGCCGTCCTTCCTACAAACTGCATCTGCATAACGTTTCTGTTATTGTGGTTGTTGAAGGTAGGCGAAATGCTACGCAGGCAGCGTAACTGTACAGAGCGATATCCTGACAAGAACACACCACAACGCAATCGTCGTAGCACTCGAAAGACGAAGCTGTCGAATTTATTGTTCTCGCTTCCGTTGTTATGAATCCACATGTGAGCACACTACAACGTGAACACGAGATTGGCATTCCTCAAACCAGTGTACATCGTATTCTTAGACGTCACCGGTTCGATCCTTACCATGTACTCCTACATCAAGAATTGCATGGGAATGATTTCCACAGTTCTGTCAGTGGGCACAGCAGCAAATCTTCGCCAACCCAAACTTCTTCTACAATGTTCTATCTGCCGATGAATGTTTCTTCTCAAACAAAGGACAGTTAAATACAAGGAACATGCATTATTGGTGCAACGACAACCCACGATGGCTTAGACAGGTGAAACATCAGAGTCAATGGAGAGCTAACCTCTGGTGTGGGATGCTTGGTACTACAATTATTGACCCTTATTTCATCAATGGTAGTATAAGCAGCACAGCGTATGTCAGCTTCCTCAGACGAATTCTTCCTCTTCTGGATGAAGCGCAGCCAAGAACCAGAATGCTTATGTTGTATCAACACGATACATGTCCAGCACATAATGCCTTGCGTGCACGTCGTGTTCTGTACCAGTTGTATCCTGCCAGATGGATTAGTCGAGGAGGAACAGTTACTTGGCCTGCTAGGTCTCCTGTTTAAATCCTCTGGACTTTTTCCTTGGGGATGCATTAAAGACGTTGCGTATCGCGATATTCCAACAATTCCAGAGGACATGCAGAAACGTATCGTACTTGCTTGTAATTCTCTTGAGCAGGAAACACTGGAAGCAGTAAAAAATTCTTTCATTCAACGAGTGCAGCAGTGTATCGGTGTCCAGGGTCACCACTTTGAGCATCTTTGAATGTTCTACTCCTGGGCAATGGTACAGGAGAGTCAAAGTCAATTTTGTGTTATGTTTTTTTCCTTGTTTTTTTCTTGGTCCTGACAACTCCTACAAGTGAACGAGTTTGTGATCCCGGGCTCAGAGTCAGTGTAATCTTATGTAACAAATTACGTTGTGTTTCAGTGAATGGTACATTGTGATACATTTTTGAATAGATCTTTAGGAGAGGAAATGAATTACCGAATAAAAAATGCAGGGTGCCTTTTAAAAACGTCATACCACTGTTCATATCTTTGTAATAAACAAAGCTACAACGAAAGAAATCATGCTGATTGATGTCTCCCTGACGGCTAAAGAACATTTGCTTGAAACATTTTGTAATTTGCATCTGGAAAAAGAGTTACTTAGGGTGGTCAAGGTAAATGGGACACTCTGTACATATGGTGAACGATAACTGCAGCGTCGAGCTTTCAGAGGTTGTTCAGGGACACCTTCTGATCATTTTGGTATTAGGGACCCACAGACCCCGCCAGCTGGTTACAGCATTACTGCATTTCGTTTGGTTTCTTGCCACAGTGAGCTTTGTACTCGTCTTACAGAGAAAGTGGTACACAACAGTGCAAATGTCAAAGATTTGTGCTCTGTCTTCTTTGGCAACAAACTTGTCCCATTCACTCACGGCTGTTCAAAACAGTAATGCCCATTACTTCGGTCTATGCGCTCAAGTTTGCTTGCATTCAGCACTGCTTGGTTATGTATGGGTTTTATTTCTCCGGCAGTTTTAGTTATACATTAACAGTGAAACAGTAGAAGGGATAGATTTATTGATGAAGACTACGTCTCCTGTATTGGTTACTGAGTGCTATGGAAGAGCGGGGCGAAGACTCTATACGGAACTGTCCCTGCAGAGACAGCAACTACATCACAATGATTTGCAAAAACGAAGGCGATTTTTGTAACAAAACTATTAAATCGTAATTACGTTGTTACTGTGTAACAAGTCGCCGAAGACCTTGAACCACTTGTAACAAAATGCACAGAATGTATCTCTGAACGACCTCTGAAAGTTTGTCGGCATATATACATAAATATATATGTATATATATTTCTAGTATGTGCATACGTGCGTGTTTGTGTTTTAAAATGAACAGAGAACAATATGAATGAGCTGATACAGTGCAAAGAAGTTGCTGAGAACAAATATTACATTTTTCTTATACAAAGGATTAGTAGTTTGTGCTGGTCCAAAATCATTCCAACCTAGTGTTACTAAGATAAGAAAAGCATCTGTATATAACAGCAACAGTTCTCTTCCGGTATTCATACCACATTCTCGTATTTTTCAGGTAATGAAGTATTGCCTTCGCCATGAATGAACACAGGGCCGATGGCCGATGGCAATCATTCAGGAAGTTCCAGTTGTTCGGGTAGTGCATGCCAGGTCTGGAATGCCCCTCCAGCGTATTTTGTCGTGGGTGCCCACTTAGTCCAAGATCGTTATGGTCTGCTCTACAGCAGCCTATCCTGCTCTAATCAGTCAGGGAATCAAACTGAAAGAAGTAACAAAAGTGAATGTCATGTGGTGAGGCGATGAGCATCTGACAAATAAAATCGCTAAAACTCATTTATGTTCCCGTCGCTGACCAGAATTAGATGTGACAATCAAATGGATCAATTCCAGAATCTACAACGGAACAATGTGCTCAGCTATGGCTCAAAGCAAGACCGATAAACGAGTAAGCGAAACAACAAACAACAGTAGAGAGCATCTGCGCTGTTATCGCACGACAACAAAAGTTTGTCTATCGTTGGTGCAGCTGTCGATCTGAATTTATCTATATTAGCGGCTACCTCAATACAGGCAGATTATCCTTTATCAGGCTCGAACAAACGTCTTTGATAATAGTAGCATGTAAAAAAGTCGGTATAAGAGATTAGATATATGTAGTTCAGAAAGTGTGTCCATAATTAAATGCTTTAGATTCTTCAGAAAACAATACAATTTATTCCCAAACGGAAAAAACGCACAAACTTCTCGTCTTTTACCGTCACATCCCCATAGACTGTTAGCTTCACAGTATAATACTGGGGGAGGGGGGGGGGGGGCACCAAAGGAAAAGAACCATTTGGTTTGATCACCGTACATTCGAATTTGAAAGTCGCAACTCCCGATAAGCTGACTATAAAATCGCTTACAATTACGCTTCCATGAGTTACTCCTAACGTATCTCGGAATTGTCGACAGTACTACGCAGCCATATGGTTGGGTGGCTCATTGCTTACAAGGGAACCTCCCCATCGCACCACCCTCGGATTTAGTTATATGTTGGCACAGTGGATAGGCCTTGAAAAACTGAACACAGATCAATCGAGAAAACAGGAGGAAGTGTGGAACTACGAAAAAAATAAGCAAAATATACAAACTGAGTAGTCCATGCGCAAACATCAAGGATAGTGTGAGCTCAGGAGCGCCGTGGTCCCGTGGTTAGCGTGAGCAGCTACGGAATGAGAGGTCCTTGGTTCAAGTCTTCCCTCGAGTGAAAAGTTTAATTTTTCATTTTCAGACAATTATTATCTGTCCGTCCGTTATGTTTTCATCACTTTTTTGGGAGTGATTATCACATCAACAAGGAAACCTAAATCGGGCAAGGTAGAAAATCTTTTTACCCATTCGCCAAGTGTACAAGTTACGTGGGTCGACAACATATTCCTGTCATGTGACGCACATGCCGTCATCAGTGTCCTATAGAATATATCAGACGTGTTTTCCTGTGGAGGAATCGGTTGACCTATGACCTTTCCGGTTTCCAGTGGAGAGGCACGTCCTTTCGACTACTAATCGCAGGGTTTTGCGGTACGGTCGCAAAACGCAGACACTAAACTTATTACAGTGAACAGAGACGTCAATGAACGAACGGACAGATCATAACTTTGGGAAAATAAAGAAAGGAAACTTTTGACTCGAGGGAAGACTTGAACCAAGGACCTCTCGTTCCGCAGCTGCTCACGCTAACCACGGGACCACGGCGCTCCTGAGCTTACACTATCCTTGATGTTGGATATCTTGCACATGGACTACTCAGTTTGTATATTTTGCTTATTTTTTTCATAGTTCCACACAACTTCCTGTTTTCTCGATTGGTCTGTGTTCCGTTTTTGAAGGCCTATCCACTGTGCCAACTTACAACTAAATCTGAGGGGGGTGCGATGGGGAGGTTCCCTTGATAGGTGTCAGATTGTGAGCCCAAAGGTTTGGGATTGTTCCTGGTCAAGCGTCACAAACAGTGTGTCAGTCTTGCCTAGCATACCTGCTGCAATCTGTTCGCGCAGTGGTTTGTCGATTGGATTTAGTGGCTGAGACGGCTGCACTTTGTAGTTGTAATGATGGGAGCTTTTATTAAAACTTTGTGCATTGTTGATCATGGCGTATCCAGATATCTGGCCGCGGTACTCACTGATTTTGTCAGGCTCCTTGCTAACACCTGACACAGACGGGCGACCGCCTCCTGTTTCTGGAGAACAATATCTGTTTCTACGAATGACATGTCAAGCACAAATATGAGGCTGGAGCGATGGTTGTCTTGCATATTGTGCTCCGTTGTACATGGACATTGGACTTTCACTTGTTACGTCTTCATTTTTCGTCAGGTATGCGACATCTGAAAAATAAACAAACCTTTGTGACATACCTTGTCGCATGATGAAAACCAGTTGTTATTATCTAGTATATAGGGTGTTTCAAAAATAGATGGCGTAATTTCAGGTAGGTATTCCCCGTATGTAGACAATAAAAACATTACAACGCGTGTCTGCAAATGCTTGCTTTCCGGGTTACGGCATTCAAAACAGTAACAACCAGAGAAACATTTTTCTTCCCAGAACTGTCCAAAATCTCCATTTTCTGCTTGAACATAGGCCTCACATCGATGTCTCATGGCCCTGCGAACACTACCCTGTGTTCCAAAAGTATTGCGTTGCTCTTCACAACTTGCCACAATTAAGTTCCTTAAGAATCCCATCTCATGCATTGGAGACGAATACACCAACGATTTTAAAAGACCTTACAAGTGGAGACAGGTAGCGTCCAAATCAGGTGAGCATGGAGATCACTTATTGGACCACATCCACCTATCCATCGATCGGGAACATTCGATCCATGTACCCACGAGGCGTACACAGTACGCAGGAGTGCTATCATCCAGTAAGTGAAGTTCTTGACGAATGACCAGCGGAGCGGTTTCAAAAACATAAGTTTCGGTGTGAACATCTGACACGAAAATCTACTTACAAGTACAAGAGGTCCAACCAACCGATCATCAATGATAGTCCCCCATATTTTGAAGGAGAACGGCACTTGTTGATGAGATGGAAGACTGCATGTGAGTTTTTTTTTCGTAGCCTCACTACGGATGTTTGCAGTGTCATCTCGTGTGAAATGGTCTTCAGCTGTTCAACAAGTAACGCAGGTTGATTTTATTCAGGATTCCAATACACCACATTATTCCCCCACCCCTTTTTCGGCTACAAAATCCTACTTTTTTAACATAATCTCCTTTCAGTGCGACGGCGTCACGCCGCATTAGTGGAAGACCTGTTATACCCGCATGGTACAACTTTACTGGTCGACTTCGGAGCCGAGTCTAGATGCATCGATAACCTCCCCATCACCCCGTACTGGTTTTCACGGAGCGCATCCTTCATTGAGCCAAACACATGGAAGTCGGAAGGTGCGAGATCAGGCCTCTAGGGTGAATAAGGAAGGCAGGCCAGTGAAGTTTTGTTAGCTGCTCTCGGGTGCAGACTGGCGTGAGGCCATGCTTTGTACTGTAGAAGGAGATGTTCGTTTCATTTTTGTGGCGACGAACGTGCTGAACTCATTTCTTCAATTTCCCGAGAGTAGCACAGCTGTGTGCCGGCAGACATGCAGGAGATCGGACAGGTTTTCGCGAACTTGTTGCGACGATGATAAACGTCTCGCCCAACGACTCATCGTGCTTTTGTTCACTGCCACGTCTCAGTAGATATTCTGCAAGTTCCTATGAATATCGGCGATGCTCTCGTTTTTCGCCAAAATAAACTTAATGAAAGCACTTTGTTTGGAATGCACCTCCATTGGTACGTCATTTCGAAGGTTACGTATAACATAGCACCTACCGGAACTTCATTGAACTATGAGGACTGAAGCGGGAATATTTCACAACAGTTACAAATTTTTTTCATCCAAAATTGTCTGAGAGATGTGTGGCGTTACTTACTGAATGCCCCTCATATTGAGGCAGGAAAGTAAGGATTGTAGCACACTGTTGAAAGAACCACTCGTTGCGGATACAACTGTTGCTCTTGCAACAGTCTCTAGACAATCGTATAAGGAACACTGAATAGCAATGCCAACCTTCGTAAACTGACAGAAGGAATCGTGTGCTCAGAATGCACAATCTCCTTCTCTGCATCTGGAGTTGTAGTTAGACGTTGTCCCCTCTCGAAACTAGGAATTGTGAACTTCCCATTAGTGCACAGGCACTGATGTGCTACAATCAGGACATCCACGCTGTGTGTACTCCTCTCGGTACAAACGACGAGCGACAGCAGCTTTGTCGTCCGCCTTACCGCATATGAGATGCACTGCCAGCAGCACAGTTTTCTGTACCGTAAGTCTGTATTAACAGCCTGTGCAAATTGATAGCCTGTACCCTTACACTTAGCTCAAAGCTTTGTCTGTATTATCCGTCCATTTTCTCTGACGTGCTCATCAACCCGTGTGCTATGAGTCTCGTCGATTGCCGTACGCTGTCATCCACCGCCGTTTCCTTCATTACGAGCACGAACAACTCAACGTCGCACATTACTGATGTCGATACAATCACCACCGCACACAGCTTTCATGCATGTGAATTGGAGGCACGTTTTCTGCGGTTAGAAACCCTATTACAGTCCGCTCTTCCTCCTGCACTGTCGCCACTTTACACCCTACGATTCGGAGCCGTTTAGCAGCAGAGAGTTACAACTTGCATAAATGAAGCGAGAAAGTTGTCCGAGTAATGTGCTTGGCATGTAGCACTTCCGCCTAAATTGAGAACAGAATGAAAAAATCGGACGCATTACTTCTCAGCACGCCCTAATATTTCTGTCACTGCAACTGCCTGTAGGTACTTTCTGGAGAATAAAATTATTTTGTAGGTGATACCTTGGAACCGAAGCATTTCTGGATACATGCTATAATCAGTTCTTTATATTGAAACTTCCCGGCAGATTAAACTCGAGACCTTCGCCTTTCGAGAACAAGTACTCTGCCACTCAGCTACCCTAGCACGATTCACGACCTTTCCACGTAAGTTTACTCACCAGTGCCGTATTTGCCACCTTAAAATCTTCCCTGAAGCTCTCCTCCGAAACGTGCAAGACTAGCACTCATGGAGAAAGGAATATTGCTGAGAAATGGTTTACAAGGAGACGGCACTACCGTGGGGTCGGGGATTTGTCCGTAATTTTGTGTGGTGAAAGAGGACCCCTAACACCTCACGTGGTTAAAGTATTAGGACGCACTACTTGGAATTGGAAAATCCCAAGAAAAATCGATCCAAAGTTTCCTAAGTGCCTTAAAGTGTAAAATGTTAGTCCACTGCTCAGCCGCCGTCTGGCCCACATGGTTAGCGCTCGGACCGTTGCGCCAAATGTCTCGGGTTCGATTCCTCCTCCAGCACTTTTTTTTCTTCTTCTGTTGCTTGCAAAATTGCAGCGCATTGTTACAGGAGAATCGTGAAATTAATTCCCGAGAAGATTGTACAAAAATTCATTCTATAATTCACCATCAATTTTCGTCACCAGTATTCCGAGACATTATTCAAAATGGTTCAAATGGCTCTGAGCACTATGGGACTCAACTGCTGAGGTTATTAGTCCCCTACAACTTAGAACTAGTTAAACCTAACTAACCTAAGGACATCACAAACATCCATGCCCGAGGCAGGATTCGAACCTGCGACCGTAGCGGTCTTGCGGTTCCAGACTGCAGCGCCTTTAACCGCACGGCCACTTCGGCCGGCGAGACATTATTCAATATGCCTCGTTTGCCTCAAAATTGTCAGAAACTCGAAATATTTTCGTAAATGTTAATGGGCCATGTTTTTGTACAGATTTATTGCAAACGGCCTGTGATTGTGAAAAATCCGCTTTTATATGTTGCGCCAGATGTCGCAAAAATGATTGCTTTGTTTGTTTTTACTATAATTACCACTGCGGTTCTTGTTTATAATTATTACATGTATAAAAATTGAATGTTTTCCAATCGAATTTGTTATTCTGATTAAAAAGGTAATGTTTCTCCTCGTATACTTTACGATGAAAAATGGAAAACCCTCCGTCATGAATTGTGTTGTTGGACAAAAAGAAAATAATTTTTATTCAATAATGAAATTAATTTGTCAAAGATAATGTAGGTTTGGGAAACTTTCTAAATAATTGGTGGAATCACCAAAGAAAATGACGAGGTGGCGCAGTGGCTAGCACACTGGACTCGCATTCGGGAGGACGACATTTCAATCCCGCGTCCGGCCATCCTGATTTAGGTTTCCCGTGATTTCCCTAAATCGCTCCAGGCAAATGCCGTGATGGTTCCTTTGAAAGGGCACGGCCAACTTCCTTCCCCGTCCTTCCTTAATCCGATGAGACCGATGACCTCACTGGTCTCCTTCCCCAAACAGCCCAACCCAACCCAACCAAAGAAAATGAAAGAGAAGAAAAAAAAGTGCCAGAGGAGGAATTGAACACGAGACCTCTGGCGTAAGAATCCGAGCCCTAAACATCTAGGCCAGACGGCGGCTCGGCAGTGTGCTAACGTTTTCTACTCATAATGCACCTAAAAAACTTTGGATCCATTTTCCCCGGATTTTTCCGGGTAGTGCGTCCCAATATTTTAACCACATAATGTGTTAGGGGTCCTCTTCCACGACACAAAATTGCGGACAAATCCCCGACCCCACGGTCGTGCCGTCTCCTTGTTATCCACAGCCTGGGGAATGTGTCCAGAATGAAAATTTCACTCTGTATCTGAATGTGCACTGATACGGTGTTAGTGTTAAGAGTCTCTATCCAGCACACAGCTTTAATCTGTCAGGAAGTTTCATATCATCACACACTCTGTTTCAGAGTGAAAATACCATTCTAAATTATTTTATTGTCTACACATGAGGAATACCTGTCTGAAATCATGTTCTCAGTTTTAGGAACATGTCGTCTTTAAGTTGTTAAGGTCTAAAGGTGTGACGATATTTCGTGGACACCCCGCGTGTATGTTTTTAGATGTGTCTGCGAGTCAACTGCGACAACCGTCCGGCCCCCGCACACCTTCCGGCTGACGGATTCCTCCCCGTGGCTGTCAGGAAAGCCGACGCGCCAGACACGGTGCTGCCAGGGGCGTCCGACTCGGAATACAGAAGAGAGTCGGGCGAATAAGAAAAAGAGGGCCCGCCGACGGGGATTTGCATCGCGATGCGGCGGTTCCGATTCCCCGCCGGCGCAGAATTTCTGCCCCCGGGGGCGAAAGCAGGCGGCGAAGGCGGAGGCTGCGGCGAAGGAACTGGAGACGCAGAAACACGTCGCGGGGGGCGCGGCGGGGGCGGTGGCGGGGGAACGGGGTCAAATTGTGTCTTTGTTGCGGTGTCACCTCGGTGTTCAGTATAAATTTCCCTCTAAATCGAGAATTTCTGCGTATTTTAATATGCGGCGTCCCCGGCGGAGCGGCGAGACGGGAAATGAGGGGCGCGTTGCCGCTGCCGCTGCCGCCGCTGCTCCGCCGCTGTCGTCTTATTAAATTCTGCCCCGGCCCAGCGCCGCCCGCGGCCGGTGTCTCGTTACTAAGCCCGCCACCCAGCCGTGTATAATCCCCCCCTGGCACTGGAGCACGCGTGGCTCGTACGTGGAGGCGACAGGCAGCAAAGTAGATACGTTGCCGCTTCTGAGGGTCCAACACACTCACCCGTACAAGTCTAACACTGCTATAAAAATTAAATACTCGAATACAGTGCCATCAATAAGTCGGCGCTATCTCCAGCAGTGGAGTGGCAAATACACTCCTGGAAATGGAAAAAAGAACACATTGACACCGGTGTGTCAGACCCACCATACTTGCTCCGGACACTGCGAGAGGGCTGTACAAGCAATGATCACACGCACGGCACAGCGGACACACCAGGAACCGCGGTGTTGGCCGTCGAATGGCGCTAGCTGCGCAGCATTTGTGCACCGCCGCCGTCAGTGTCAGCCAGTTTGCCGTGGCATACGGAGCTCCATCGCAGTCTTTAACACTGGTAGCATGCCGCGACAGCGTGGACGTGAACCGTATGTGCAGTTGACGGACTTTGAGCGAGGGCGTATAGTGGGCATGCGGGAGGCCGGGTGGACGTACCGCCGAATTGCTCAACACGTGGGGCGTGAGGTCTCCACAGTACATCGATGTTGTCGCCAGTGGTCGGCGGAAGGTGCACGTGCCCGTCGACCTGGGACCGGACCGCAGCGACGCACGGATGCACGCCAAGACCGTAGGATCCTACGCAGTGCCGTAGGGGACCGCACCGCCACTTCCCAGCAAATTAGGGACACTGGGGTATCGGCGAGGACCATTCGCAACCGTCTCCATGAAGCTGGGCTACGGTCCCGCACACAGTTAGGCCGTCTTCCGCTCACGCCCCAACATCGTGCAGCCCGCCTCCAGTGGTGTCGCGACAGGCGTGAATGGAGGGACGAATGGAGACGTGTCGTCTTCAGCGATGAGAGTCGCTTCTGCCTTGGTGCCAATGATGGTCGTATGCGTGTTTGGCGCCGTGCAGGTGAGCGCCACAATCAGGACTGCATACGACCGAGGCACACAGGGCCAACACCCGGCATCATGGTGTGGGGAACGATCTCCTACACTGGCCGTACACCACTGGTGATCGTCGAGGGGACACTGAATAGTGCACGGTACATCCAAACCGTCATCGAACCCATCGTTCTACCATTCCTAGACCGGCAAGGGAACTTGCTGTTCCAACAGGACAATGCACGTCCGCATGTATCCCGTGCCACCCAACGTGCTCTAGAAGGTGTAAGTCAACTACCCTGGCCAGCAAGATCTCCGGATCTGTCCCCCATTGAGCATGTTTGGGACTGGATGAAGCGTCGTCTCACGCGGTCTGCACGTCCAGCACGAACGCTGGTCCAACTGAGGCGCCAGGTGGAAATGGCATGGCAAGCCGTTCGACAGGACTACATCCAGCATCTCTACGATCGTCTCCATGGGAGAATAGAAGCCTGCATTGCTGCGAAAGGTGGATATACACTGTACTAGTGCCGACATTGTGCATGCTCTGTTGCCTGTGTCTATGTGCCTGTGGTTCTGTCAGTGTGATCATGTGATGTATCTGACCCCAGGAATGTGTCAATAATGTTTCCCCTTCCTGGGACAATGAATTCACGGTGTTCTTATTTCAATTTCCAGGAGTGTACTTTAGACTGGTGTGGCTGCCGCAGTGGTCGAGCCAGTAACTCGGGATAAGCGAGGTTGTAGCCCCATACGATCTTCCACACTGCGGTTTTCCTGGTTTTCAGTAGACCACTAAAACACACACACACACACACACACACACACATATATATATATATATATATATATATATATATATATATATATATAGAGAGAGAGAGAGAGAGAGAGAGAGAGAGCCGTGGCGCTCGTTACTGGCGCGCCTGTCTCTTGGATGTCCATTATCGATCCTTCGATGTTTCTTATCTTTGCTTGCCTTGTCGTTGTCCGCATTCGCGGGGCGAGTGGCAGTTGAAGTTTGCTCGGGCTACCTGCTGAGACGTCGCGAGGTACGAGGTGGAAGCAACCACGTATATGTGGAGAGTTGGTTGTACGCGGTCTGCCGGTTCAGCATGGAGGATATGTGTTGGCTGCCTGCCTGTCTGTTCTCCTGAGTTTGCTCGCCGTGCCTTGCGACCGCCTGGCTTGGGTTGCTGCCTGGTGTATCCTACACGAGCCATACCGGATGTCCAGCAGAAGCAAGCAGAAGTTAAGCAGCCTTGTGTTTCTTTGAAGAAAAGGAGCAAATGTGTAAGACCTTTTGTAACCAATTTTGGTGGCCTCTTAAGTGTGGCCTTCGCGTTTACTCTGCCTTTGGGGAGTGCTAATTCTTTTGAATTTAAATAGTTGGGGTTCCCTGTCCTTTATAATCTTTTGGGGGTTTTATTTGAATTTTCTCTTTGCGGTTCCTTCCTTGTGCTTGGTTAAATGTTTACTTGTACAGCGGGAAGTGTCTCTCGGTTAAAACTCGGAGAAGGTGTTTGATGTTACTGCCGCTTCCGGTATTTGTCTTTTCAATCAAGTGTTGTCATCCCTTCGAGCGACCTGATGTCACTCCTCGTTAATTAATGCTGGTTTATGTGTACTTAATTTTGAATTGTCCATTTGAATTAATATTTTGGAGCGCAGTATAGCACTAAGGCAACCTCCTTGTATACCACCTTGTGCCCTGGTCTAGTACCTTAATTTTCAGTGGCACGAGTTAGCTGCAATACTGGTTTTACTGATGTGCTCCCTTCAAAATCTTGTCTTGTATAAGTTTGCCCCATGTGTGTCTGGGAACACAGAGATGAGCTTTAGTGTGACAACAGTGCTAGTCAGTTAATGGAATCTTCATTTTGGCTTGGCTTCCACTGAAGAGTTTGAGTGGAACGTAGTGTGTTTGATTTGTTATTCATTTAATTACTGTAAGTTTGTTTATTTAATGGGGAGCAAGACATTTACAGACTGTTGGTATTAACTCCCCGAGTTGCGGGATGTTGCTAATCCGTTCCAAATGGCCTACTACTTATTCAATGGCAAGGCTGTAAATTAGTTCGTTACTGTGAGTACAAATTCACGCTATTTATTTGTTACCGAAATTTTTGAAGTGTCTGTGTCGTGATTCAATCACTAGCTACGTGTTTGAGCTAAACTGATATAAACCTTACATTGCCTCCTTCAAATTTGTTGCCAGCAGAAACCCTTAAGACAACTAAGTTTTGTCACTGCTTAGGTTAACCTTTACTGGGAGCAATATTTCGTGTAGTTAAATTTTGTCTTAAGATGTGTATTTCTTTGATGTAATAAACGAATGATAAAAGAAAAAAGCAAAGGGGCCTGGTCCTTCCCATTGCGTCCGGTTTATATATATATATGTATAAGGATGTTCCACATTATGTCCCTAGACTTGTAATACAAGGACTTTGACTATATATATATAGGGCGTGTCAAAGTCCTAGGGACATAATGTGGAACATCCTGTGTTGGCGCCAACATGTTTCTTACACTTCTCAGCGATTCTGCAACATGTGTATGACTTGTGTGCTATAACCTAGACATCTGCTCCACGTGAGCTGGCTGAGCGACATTAAATTTCCTGATTCGCTTCTAAAATATCTTTCTCCATCTAGAGACACTCATTCTACCAGTGTGCAGCACATCTGGTTAAGACATCCTGCTAGTTCGCTGAAACCTCATCATACTTCAGCCAGCGAATGCTATAAATAGACGCCCATCACTGCTGGGAAGTCTCAGCAAACATTTTAAGCAGTGTGTGTGAGTTTATGTGTGTATAGCTGGGAACTGCTCCAAAATACCCCAATCAGTTACAAGCAAATTTGCTACAGAACAGTTGGCTTCACAAGTATCAGCACTGTGAGGCTTCTAACTTTCCAGCTCCAGTAGGAGTGGAGAAATGGGCAAAAAACGTGTGGCTTCCAACTCCTAGTGTACAGGCTGCCCTGCTCAACTTGCATGTTGTGTGAGAACAGTATCAGCCTGCCAAATCAACCTTCTTTGCAGCGCAGACTACATGTGAGGGGTAAGAAATGATTTCTGGGCCCTGACATATAGGCTGCCCCAGATGACAGTCAAGTGGTGTTGGAGTTTTATTGGCCTGCTTCATTGACTAGCTTTGCATTGCAGCCTATATTTCAGGGGCAAGTTGATTTTCAACTCTATTTCAGGTACTAAAGATGCTGATCGATATGATTGAGGACAGTTTGAGATGGATGGAGGAGGGAATGGACAAAGTGAGAGGAGAAGAAAGTAGGTAGAAGGGAAGAGAGGCTATAGGTGAAGGTGTAGAGGAGTAATGGACAGATGGAGAAGGGAGAGGGGCGACATAGATGGAATGAGAGACAAGGATAAGGGTGTGGTCAGAGGGGGAGAGATGTTTAAAGAGAGGGGGGTAGGACAAAATAAACAGATAGAGATATTGGGTGGGTTGGACAGACGGAGGGCAGAATACTGTTGTAAGAGTATATATCATCAGCCATTATTTTCGAATATTTAGGCTAGTAGTTTCAAGACCTCAGTAGCATCTTCTTCAGGTCCCAATACACTGAGCATCCAGAGTATTCCAGTCGTATATGTGCATAATACAAGAACCATTGTAGTAACTGTATTCTATAGGTGTCTTTCGAATAGTGTCTGCTCTCCACACATACAACACAACTGGACAACATGATATGAAATGAAAATAGTAGCTACAGTTTTGAGGAAAATGGTCTCATTTAGAGCTTATAGTTTCAAAATAGTACTAGCTCATTAATAATTCATCCATCATGTGTTAAGTTACACATACAAATGAAACATTCATTGTCATGTAAAAATCACTAAAAGTATTTCAGACTTCTTTATGGAATATATTAATGAGGTTGAAAACTAAAATCTCCATTAGGAAATTATTAACTTGAGGAACAGAATATTTTGAAGCAACATAAGCATTCACACATGATATATGAAGTCCTAGTACATGGTACATACATACAATATCCACATTCATATATCTCGTATGTGGTACTATGATGCTGTAAGATAAGCAGTGCATAAACTTTCCTGTGCACAAAGCCTTAGTGCACTATCAATAATTTAGACACTTAGCTCTCTCTCTCTCTCTCTCTCTCATAAAGATAATTTTGGTAAATGGGACATTTGTGTTGACCTACACTCCTCAGCCCTGGCAGGGTCAGCTTCGTATTTTCGAAAAGGAACCCAACTGCATGTTTGTGAATTGCTTATATTATGAAACAGTAATTTGATATACATGTAGCAATAACTTTATAGATATGTAATAGACACAAATATGCGAGTCTGTAAATCGAAATTTATCCAAACATTAGGTTTTCAACATAAAGTGTTTTTAGATTATTACCTCTCTCAGATATAATCTGAGAGAGGACTTCTCATGCCTCTTGTGACACTATTTTATATTATTGCAGATTTTTCGGGTTTTATTCACAATTTGTGTTTTTACATTTTGACACACATTAATAATATGTGTTGTATCAAACTTCTGTAAATGGATTTTTAATCCATTAGTCTCATTACATACTTCGACTTGATTTTGTCGCTATGTAGTCCCATAGGTGTCGCCTCCTGTCTTTTATGACTTTAATTGCTTTTAAATTCGGTTCTTCACATTTTATGCATTTACATATAATTACTATGTAATTTGCATATTCCAGATATATGTATTTTAATATTAATTTAATGGTTACCGTTCGCAATAAAATTGAGCTACTCGTGTAACTTCTTGAAAGTATACTCCAATAGAGGGTACTAAAAGCCCTCGTTGACGCATATTGTCGCTGTCTGCATTGATTGTAAGCAAGTGCTTCAGTTTTATTTCTGAGGTGTAAATGCTAACGCCAATCGCCACATGTTTATGCTCTGACATGGTTTTGCCTGTATGACTCTCGTGGTAATGGTATGTTATCACTATGTTCCCATTCACATGGATTCGTATAGCTACCTGATATACATTTTTTTACATGGCCTTCGGTCTTTCTCTTTTGGTATTTTAGTACAAATGATGACTATATTATAGTTGACATATAGATCTACAATAAATTAACGATTCAGCAGCTGATTGCTGTCCTTTACATTTGAAACCTGCTCCATGTTCACGATTGCCTGCGTGAGGTGACCCAAGTTACTGTAGCAGAAACACCCCCAAAACCATGACAGAATCACCAGAATCCTGAACTAAAGTCCCCACGCAATGCAGAATAAAAGCGTAACTCGACCGTCACAGGCTTCCATGCCCCGAGCCATTTGAAAATGAGCCAAATAGCATGGAAACTAGTTGAAATCGTTCTGTGTTCACTGACAGCAGCTGTATCTGTCGGTTTGAAACTTAGTGTCATTGTCAAGGCCTGCTACACTTCTGTGGTGTCTGTCGGTTAGGAACTTTTTCGGAGAGATACACTGTTCCTTCCAGACATGTCGGGTTGTCTCCACTGATATCCTGACCTGTCTAGCGTTTTCGCTCAACGTATAGTCAAGGGTACGTTCGAACACGGTAATTCCTCTCTACCATTGTTTTGCGTCCCCAGAGAGACCCATCTTACTGCAATGATTCGATACGACCAATTGGCATATTCCAATCACTGAACTGCCCCACTTAGCTCAGAGGTGGAGAGTCACATGCCTACCTGGTTGTATTCCTGGTCCTCCACCATTTTCAACGCTCCAAAGTGACTTGCGTTCTGTTTTAGAATGGTGGGTGATATTTCGTCTGGCGAGATTCTTTTAATGGACTCTGTTGTTAGCTGCTCGCACTCAGGTTCGTTTACTCCTACCAGAAATTCACTGACTACCGCTACATCTTAGATGTAGTCAAGTGTAGGATGTCATTAGTCATTTATTAATCTCTGCACTGGCTATCTGTAATCGATGTTCATAATCCTTCCTCTTTAACAGCCACCAGTAAAAATCAATTAATATATTAATCACAGTGTATAACAAAAACGTATGAGTATACTTCCAGAAAAGATTCCTCATACTTAGAGGAATTAAATGTGTTTTATGGACATGCGGTCGGAAATGCTAGACGGCCGCTGTGTCCGAGCAGTTGTAGGAGCTTCAGTCCGGAACCGCGCGACTGCTAGGGTCGCAGGTTCGAATCCTGTCTCGGGCGTGGATGTGTGTGATATCTTTGGGTTAGGTAGGTTTAAGTAGTTCTATGTTCTAGGGGCTGATGACCTCAGATGTTAAGTCCCATAGTGCTCAGAGCCCTTTGAACCATTTGTAAAAGCAGTTCACATTTTTCAATTTGGACAATGGTCATATGAAGTACTGAAAAATGAATTCTTGTTGCCCCTGGAAGCCGTTAGATAGCAGCCTGCAAGTGATACGGGTGATTTTGGGAGTTAGGTAACATAGATTTTCCGTGTAATACCACGCTGGTAGTGCTACTGATGTATGTGCACATGCGTTTTCGGTGTTGGAGCCACTTAGCTCAGGTCTACGTACAAAGGCGCCACCAGCCAAGCCCTTCTTTTGCACATTGGAGATCAGGCCGAACTGGGAAATCAGACATAAACGGGTTCAAATTAAATTAACCAAGTTACGCAAAATCAGATCACGTAATCACACAATGGAATGTATAGTAAATTAATAAAACGTGGGCTATGCACTCCAGGGGTGAGGGCTCCCTCTCAGATTGTGTTTCATTGCTATTACTGTCCCCTGTGTGCAGGTGGTAAAAGCAACACTGAAATATTCTGAGAAAAGACACCCATTAAGCCCACAATTTTTTGCAACGACAGTAACTACGTGGTAAGTAAGAAGGAATACGACGGGACATACGGTGTTTGTTCCAATGAGAATATTTTTTCTTCGATTTCCATACGAAAAATATGGTGTAACATCCTAACTGATTGCCTGGCTGGTGACCATGAAACAACGCACCAGATTACTTAAAAATAACACCACTTCTTACTGATCGTATGGGAGGTGCAAGCAGACGGAATGATCGTAGGGGTCTACTGTTTTATGCACTCAGACTTATTTACAGAATATGATAAAGGTCAGAGAAAAATGAACTATCACCATAAGCACGCTCTTACGACAAAAAGATTTATACAGAATGGAAGAGTTTTACTGATATAAGATAGGAGAATTCGCGCCCGCAATACAGACGTGAGAAAGGGAATAAACATGAGGTGAACAAATCACTCATCGAACACCACCTTTGCGAGTGACATAAAAATTACGAGACTACTGAATAAAGACTATTCCACTGCAAAGGTCAGATTAAATTACGAACAACCGTAAATAGAACTAACGAGACCAAGGTAGCTTAAGGTCGCAGAGGCTCGTGCAATACGTGGTCCCCACAAACAAAGGGGGTCACTAAAATCTCTCAAAAATACGAAAATACAGGTGCTCAAATAACATGCTAGACGCTTATCATTCAATCTAACTAGAATCACGCACTGAATTACAGAAACTAGAGCTAAGGGCACATTGAACGAGGAAGACGTGGTAATAGGTGTAACTAAACAGATGTGGAAATAGGTATTTCTAGGCACACATTAGTAGGTATATACCAGTAAATAAGAATTGAAAGAAACACGCTCACCCGAAGGCACATTTATTCTCACATTCGCACAAGCAAAAGATGGTTCTATCATGGCCTAATCATTACGCAGTGCAGAATATCCCATACCATACCGTTCCGAAGGAACACAGTAAACCGAGAATACTGATTAAATTGAAGCCCTGAACATTTCCTAGCATTAATGAATGATTATGCTTTTAAATGACCACATCCTAAAAATGAAGATAAAACGCTTCAGTTAGACTGAATAACTTACATATTCACAACCACTTTAAAGCAGCAAGACCGCAAGTCTTCGCAACTAGAAACACAGTGCCTGCCGAGTGGTATCACATAGAGAACCACTCACGTAAAGCGGAGAAGACCAGAGGACTCGTTTCCGCCACAACATAACAGACGAGACACGGACAGTGATGATCGATCTCTTTGCCAGGTTAGAGGTACACTAAGGTGGTTACCGTATATCTCCAGGAGACGAAAAGCAGCTAGTCTTCTACATGAATTGTAAATCCGAAAAAATATACCGCATTTGACGGAACTATAAGACGCACTTTTTTCTTCGGAAAATTACCTAAAAAATTCAGGGGCGTTTTATACCGAAATTAACATAAAAATATCCAGTGTTTAATATAAAATTCCCGCCACTCATAAAAATGCCCACATATTTGATGCCACAGGACACCTATCTCTATCTGACAACATTGGATTCAACTGGCAGCAGGGGCGCAACAACGCGACCAACATGAGTCGTGGGGATTCACAAGCTTGCCAACATGCCTCCCTCCCGCCCCTCCATCACAAACCCAAAACACAGTGTAGCATGATACGTCATTGCAGTCTGCGGTGCCAGTGAACTTGAAGTGAAAGTAATTTGTGTTATCGCTAACAGTACAATATTTTTGCTATAGCTAGTTTCGTAATGGAAAAAAGGTATTCTTACGATGCGGGCTGGAAATTGAAAGTAATAACATATGCAGTAGAATATAGAAACAGAGCACCTGAATGGAATTTCGGTCCTCTGCCAACAGAAAAAAAAAAAAAATTCGCGGTTGACTGCCTAGTAAAGAAGAACGGAAAAGATGAGGAAGACTAAATATGCAAATAGAGAGCTGAATACAAATGGGCAAAACTAGAAGATGAAGTATTGAAATGGATTCAAGGACACCGTCAAAATTACATTGGAAATCGTGCATAAATGATTGAAATACACGCTCGTAAGCTAGCGCTGCAATAGTACTTAACGGATTTTAAGGGTGGAGTTCGTTGGCGCTACAACTTCATGAAGCGTCATGGAGTTAGTACGCAAACCAAAACCAAAATATCTCAGAAAATGCCACAAGAGTATGAAGAGAAAATATTGTCATTCCATCACTTTATTATTCAACATCGAAAGAAAACCAGCGTCGAACAAAACCAAATAGCGAATACGAAAGAAGCTCTGAGAGTTGATGTGCCGAGTATCAGAACTGTTGCCATGAAAGCTGTTAAAACTGTAGTTGTCGTTTGCTGTTGTCCTGGTGGTACTTAACTTAATTCATGATCATTTTCAAGTGCAAAACAATCCCAAAAGTTCTTGAAATATCGCCAGATGTTGTTGCTCACCTCGATAAGAAGCGTTAGTGTAAGAGACTGGTATGAAATTACGGATTAGCAAAGAGTGGGCGAGAAGTAGAGGGGATTTATTGAGGAAGAGTTCTCTTCTTGCGCAAGATCAGTTTGTAAGACTACACTGGACTCGCGGTATGTTTTGTAAGGCGACACCCGACTCTTAGCTACCACCCTCGCAGCAGTTACTTTAACTAGTAAACCTTCCACTTGACTACCTGCTCTATGCGCCCGCTAAACTGATTTTGCCCTTTAACTGTGTGTGTTGCTGACAGCCTGCTTTAGAGGTTATCACAGTTATCAGACTCTACATGAACTCGAATGCTGAAACAGTATTAATGAAATGATGGTCTTGTCATTATTTTTGTCAAAGGTTGATGGGGGATTAATATACCAACACGGGATAGCTCATTTATAAATGTTATGTCAGAAGTTTATTGATAAAAGTTTGGAAAAAACACATCTTAAGCGTGATGACAAAAATAAAATTTGATCTGATGGCAGCACAAATATACAACGAACAGTTAACAACCCTGTTTGGCGGGTAGTTGGCAAAAACTAAGGTTTGTGTGACTGAACAATTTACTCTGGCTTAAAATACGGATATGCAACCTGAAATTACCTAACACTGCATAGACCTTGATGGATTTATTCTACACAGAAGTTATACTACGTTGCTGCCGCTGAGAACAAGTGCTGGGATTGTGATCTTGTTTGCCCTAACAAACCGGAGAAGCAGTAAAATGCCCCTTTTGTCGACGTGCGGCGCTGTCTCAGATGACTGTCGTGGTTCAAGCGTCTGCAGAGCAAAGTTGTGCAGCGTCTGTAATTCCCTATCGTGGGCATGAAATATACGAAGTAGCACGGATTGCAATTACTCTCTAACGGAGACCTGAAATCTCGACAGATTCCACCAGTCATATCATGGACCAATTTGAATCACTTATACGCTAGTGCGCGCAAGGAGATCAAATTTCAGCCGGCCCTTGGCACAGCGAGTTGTCCGAGATGACTAAGGTCTAAACTGTCAGTACAGATAAGTCCTCACCACAGGCTCCCCAGTAAAGACTTGTGCTAGTGCGAAGTCACTCCCAGGATAAGTGGCTTATTGCAACCCCCTCATAACAAAAGTTACGACTGGAATCCTCTCCAGACTGAAGTCTGATTCGGAAGACCCATTCCAGCTATGAGTCTGAATCAAAAGACCCACTGCAACTTGAAGTCTGAATCGGAAGCCCCACTCCTAACAAAAGTCAAGGCCAGAATCCTCTCCAGACCAGAGTCTATATAGGAAGACCAGTTCCAGCCTGGAGCTTTAATCGGGAGATCCAGTTTCTCCTCGCCTCGCTTCCCATCGAACCTCAGTAAACTTCACAAAAACACTGCCACAACTACCCCAACAAGTGTTTCGTGCCAATCACAAGACTCCACGAACTCCATTTCTCCCATTTAACTCGTCTGTTCCATTCATTGGCAAATCCTAATCAAAGTTAACAATAGTCATCTCTTTTCAGGAGAAGCAGCCAATCCCTTACTCACAAATTCCAGAGCAGAGAGGAGGAGACATTTTGCTCCCAACTTTTCTTTTCAGTGGACACATAAGGCAGCGTATTATTCTGAATTTCCACAAAGCTTTAAAGTGAACAACATGTTTATCATGGAGGCCATTTGTAAGATGGTAAGAACTACATCCCTTACATGAAGTCATTAAAGATGACCGATCGCACATTGAGTGAACAGTAGGGCTGAACAAAAATGACTGACAAGGCACAATGCATCTTGTAGAGGGAATAGTATGGATGTATTGGAATAATTAATGTTTGGTGATGGTTTTAAAGTAATTCATGTGACATGAAAACTTTCTGGAAATGCGTCGATTTACTGGAGGCTTGTTTATCCCAAGGAAGTATTCAGAGTTGACCGTGGCCTGGCTGGGGAGTGGCGAAGGGAAGCGACAATAGGCCAGCTTAGGACGGTTCAAACTCTGAGAAAGCAGTAACGGGGCATGGCCTCCAGCTGCCTTAAATGAGTGACAGTGAGGGGGGTTGGTAGACCCCATGCTGGTGTACTGGGAAGCAGACAGAGAACTTGTACACCTGTTGATAAATGACCCTCGTCCCATTTTCAGTGAAACATGCGAGAAAGCCGCGCAAAGCTACATTGGAGCGGTAAACAGAGGCCAAAATATGCGTGTTTGTGACTATAGTAACTTCACGCTGGATTCACGGTCTGCAGAGTCTAAAGTAAATCAGGTGAAGAGCGACAGAATAAAATACACCGGCCTCCAATGGGAACATATAACCAAGGAATTTAAAGTACACTCCTGGGAGTCAGAATTCCGGAAAAATTGGTGTTTTGTGCAGATGCTAACCTTGATGGGTGGCCTGGGAGGAGCTAAATAGCAGAAGTTGAGAGGAAGGGAAATTTTGTGGGAATTTGTTCACTTCCCAGAGCAGGCATTGGTCGACACTGGGAAGCAACACATAATTAACACGACTTGTGCTACAACTGGCATAAGTGATTTTGCTGGAGGGGAAACCGAGATGAAGAGTGGACTGTCAGAAGTCTCCATAGAAGTCTTCCATTCCCAGATTGCCTGGAGTGCGGGCATGGCGTTTTTTACTCAGCTTGCTTGAGAGAGAGTGAGCATCTCTGCAGTTTAGGACTTAGCAAACGGAACGACTGAGCTTGGAGATAGAAAGTTTTCGTTCAACTATGTGCTGAGCAAAATAGCTAGGAGTGAATAGATGAGCACAACCTTGCAGCACCACGATGTCGGCCGACGTCCGCACAGTGACGCCGCCCCTCCACGTTGAATTCAGTGATTTGCATATAATGTGACGATTGAAGGTCGTGAGTTAAAATAAATTCGTGCTACTCGACCACATCTGTTTTCAATCAAGTAGTTGAAATCCCAAATCACTTTCTTAATTAATTTTATGTTCAACATTTGCATCCAGTTTTCAGTAGCTGAATATAAGATCAATATGCACCCCTTTTTAATTAAAAGGGATCAATTATGAATCAATTAATGTCAACACTGCCACCGCAGTTCAATCCAGAGTCACAGGGCCTTATAACTTTTTTTGCGTTATCCGACAGTACGGCAGTTTTGCACTCTCTGTTGATCTGTAAGTCAATTACCTGGGGTGAACATACGCTAAAAACCAGATAAGTGATGGGTGGGGTGTTACTCATTGTCTGGACGGCCTGAGTGTTACCGCGTGTGCAACCAGGGTCCTGGCTAAACTAAGAAAAGTGCTTTGTGCCCCAACATAGTTTATTTGAGGGCCGCCATGAATCTTGCATTCCTTCTAAAATTGTTATGACGGACGAAGGCTTCCCGAAAACACTGTAGGCCAAAGGACACCACCACCTCACAGCTCCCATGACAGTGCCCAGTCCACGGTAAACGTGGAAAATCTCGAATTTTTATAGCTGCCATCCCTGTTGACAGAGGGCGTAATACGTGGGCCAGGTGACCTACATTTTGCTTGTGCCCCCACCTATGCTGTGGCAAGAGGCTCCTAGCACTTAGGAACAGGTAGGCTGTTTCTCCGCCTCTTTGACCGGATGCATTGTCTGCACACTGTGGGAGAAATTCTTGAGCCCAGCATTCTCTCCCCAATAAGAGGTTCGAGATGTTCCTTTCCCTAATAGCTGCACGTAGCTTCCAATCCGCAAATGTACACTGCAAGATCTACTGTTAAATGACCACACTGCCTGCTTGTTCTCAGCTCCAGAAAAATACTATTCGAAAGAGAGCCACCGTAAAGATCCTGCATCCATTAACAATGTACACACTTCCATCATGCTGATAATTTCCTATCGTCTCACAAACACGATGTCTTGGGTGAAAAAATCAGCATTAAATTGTATCCTTGAATATGGAGAAGAGTGAGAGAGCGACTCGTCCTTTGTCAATTTTATTAGTCACCTGAAAAATTCTGTGAAAGAGAAATTGGGGTAGGGAAATACAGGGGTTGCTGTTATTCCATGAGACTTGTTTCACAATTGCAGTCTTTTGATGTCTCGATAAATAAACCATTTAAATGTGTATGAGAGGAATGGAAAAATGTATGGTGGCTGAAACCCAACATGAATTCACGCCGAAGGTGGCTTTAAAACGATCTACAATAAAACAAGTCTGTCAGTGGATAAAACAGTCCTGTTATAGACTGAGAGAAGGCGTTATTGGTAAATCTTTCAAGAAGTGTAGAGTAAGTAACGCTCCCAGTGGCAGTTAAGACTGTGTTGCGATGGTCAAATACAAACCGAAATTTTTGTTTTACTCGCCTATTTGTAAGAGAAGAGCACCGCGATCTCTGCTCATTGTTGTTTTAGTTTCTAGTGATTGTTCTCCACAGATATAGCGATGTCGTACCGTTTCATTAGTCAGAATTGCAATTTCAGAGCAAGGGTTACCGTCATGTTTGTGCGCAACGCATTCTAATCAACTTTCTCACAATAGACGGCATAAAAAAACTAACTCCCTTCGAACAGGCCATGAAGGCCAAAGGTACCGACCGGCCGCCGAGTCATCGTCAGCCCAGGGGCGTCACTGGATGCGCATTCGGAAGGGCATGTGGTCAGCACACCGCTCTCCTTGCCGTACGTCAGTTTCCGAGACCGGCGCCGCTACTTGTCAATCAATTAGTTCCTCAGTTTGCCTCACAAGGGCTGAGTGCACCCCGCTAGCCAACAGCGCTCGGCAGACTGGATGGTCACCCATCCAAGTGCTAGCCCAGCCCGACAGCGCCTAACTTCGGTGTTACCACTGCGGCAAGGCCGTTGGCTACAATAGAGGGCATAAGCCGTCCAAAATTTTGAAAAGACTTCAAGCACAGTTTGGGGAAGACATCCTGAGAATGACTCGGAGTATGCTTGTCACAAATAGTTTTCACGAGGACGAAAAATGCTCATCGACGTCGCACGAGGACCAGCACGCGGAGAATACTTGAATTTTTAGCCAGCTTTCTGAAGGCGATCTCCTAATAACAGTGCTAAAATTGCTATTAAAGTTGGCATAAGCTACGATAGGCGATCATTACTAACAATCTTGAATTTTTCTCCACAGAGCACAAATTTCATTGTCTTGAAGTGTGTAAACAGCTACTGACATGCTACCAAACTGAAGGGGAACATTTTTTGCACCGGACTTTGACCTGCGATGAGACAATGGTGCACCATTACACCCCAGAATCGACAGAAAGCTGCATGGAGGGCGCACCCGCCAAAGGCAAAAACCATCTCTCTGCGAGAAAGGTTCTTGCTGTCGTCTCTTTTGATTTCAAAGAAGTTTCCGTCTTTTTTTCCATGAACGTCGTACTATGAACACTGCGTCTGCTGCAATCTTCTGGTCCGCACAAAACGTGCATATCGCCAGAGAAGGTGCACATTTCCCATCCCGGATGTGTCGTGCGTAACGACAACACACTACCTCTCACAGCTGCATGAACTTAAAAGAAAACTCCAGTTGTTATGGAGCACACTTGGTTCAAATGGTTCTGAGCACTTTGGTCATCAGTCCCGTAGAACTTAGAACTACTTAAACATAACTAACCTAAGGACAACACACACACCCATGCCCGAGGCAGTATTCGAACCTGCGACCGTAGCGGTCGCGCGTTTCCCGACTGTAGCGCCTAGAACCGCTCGGCCACTCCGGCCGGCGAGCACACTTGAACATCTTTCCTACTGTCCGGACATATCACCCTGCGATTATCGTTTCTTTGGACCACTAAAGCGAGCAGTGGGAGGGGACAGATAACACAACGATGGCGCTGTCCAACTATTTGTGCTGTCACAGCCACGTTCATTTTAACGAAGGGATTGTTTAAAAAAGATTGTTTAAAAGGTAAAGTGTGCCTTATAGTCCGTAGCGTCTTATAATCTGCAAAATACGGTGTATAGCCTCATTATTACACACAGAAGCCAAGGTAAAGGAGGAAACATGATATGTAGAATGTCATTAGATTAATACGGATGTGAATAATACAGGCTACACAGGATAAGTAATTGAATTACATAGTATATAACAATTCCGACGCAGAGCAAAACCGCTTCCATCTAAACGTCTGATAATTATTAAATTTATATCAGTTCCACTGCTCAGTTCTTCTGAACGGGTTTGAAGACCTACACCGTGGACAAGCGGTGCAGAAAATGGGACCAGAACATGATAAAATTCGTCAAATGTATTGCGAAATGATCCTATAGAGACGTTTCACGTAATGCGGTACCTGTATCAATTTTCAGTTGGTTGACACCATACAGCTTCTAGCGGAGCTTCGCCAGTCCAGGGAGAGTCCGTGGCGCCTAAGTTAGGCGTGCAAGCGACGCCCCCCTCCACCCCCACCCCACTCCATTTCCCAGGAATACTGTGGAACGTCGCCTCGACCGCAGGCTTCCCCGGACACAAGTCTCTCGCGAATTTCCTCGGTTTAAATCCCCACGGCCTCTTCCGACCGGCCACAATCGATAATCAGATTAGGGGCTCCGTGAATTGTTTTTAAAGCGTCCGAAAGCGCCTTTTCTCTAAAATACCCACGAGACTCTCTCTTCGGCGTCGTAAATTATGAATGGGTGCCCGCAGTGCTTAAAGTCAAAATCTTTATGTGCCGCCTT